>NC_134532.1:74213101-74530601 GCF_050624435.1 Tenrec ecaudatus
CTGTACCAGAAGTTATTTCATTCTTAAATAGCATGCAGTTTCAGGGGAAATAAATACAGTTTAACTTAAAGATGTCTTAGATAAAACAGGAAAATGAATTCATTTTATTGAAACGTAATCCTTGAGTAAACTTATTAACATTTGGGTGATGAGATGGGAAGATTACATAAGACACTTCTGCTCCCTACTGAAGTGCTCATTTTTTTCTCTTGGAAAATGCACTGTGAAATTAAGTTGTGAGGTGATCGGACTACTTTTTAAATGGAATACCATTTTTACTTGCAATGACACTGGAAAACTATAGTCACTCATGCTGAAATACTTGGTGAAGAGTTTACACCCCTAAGGAAACAACTGAGACTATTTTTTGCCACTTAGATAGCATGAGCTTTCCAGTGAAAATTATAATTTCAGAAAATGTATTTGCCCCCATAACCTTGGCAGCTTCACAAGATCTAAGGACATTTTTTTGATGAGGTCATCAGTGAAAATAATGGCTATGATCACTTGATATTGTGTAATAGAATATGTCATTTGGAAGCTGTACGTAGCTCAGTGAACTGATAGTTTCCAAATGTACACATTTACAAAATTATGCAAGGGTAAATGATCCATTAGTGCAAAACAGACTAATGGGTTTAATGTAATAGACAATGTGAAAAGTTCGCTGATATGGTTTCAGATTCCACACTGCATACTCAACTTCTTTGATAAATTAATGCTAAATGAGTTTTAATGTAGTATCAAATAAGAATATCCACAATTATTTTAAAAAATCTATTAAAATTTATTTTAGCTCTTCCAATAATGTATCAGAAAGAGGCTAGATTTTGTTTATAAATTCTACCAATGTAGTATTATAAAAACAGGCTGCAGAAGCAGATATGAGAGGACACAGGTGCCTTCTATTTAACAAGATAATATAGGGCGTACTCTCTTTTGTTTTTTTAAATGTGAAAAAAGCCACTCTTTCACAAATTTTTCTAATGCTGTGTACTTTTAAATTAGAGTGACATGGGACAGTGTGGATCATGGCAAACTCTGGACAGCCTTAAGAAGGATGGGATTTCCGGAGCACTTCCTTGTGCTCATGGGGAATTTGTACATGGATCAAGAGGCAGTTGTGCAAACAAAACAAGAATACTGAGTGGTTTAAAATCAAGAAAGGTGTGCATCAGGGTTGTGCCCATTTCCCATACTTATTTAATCTGTATGCTGAGTAAATAAGCAAAGAAGCTGGATTATATGTAGAAGAATGTGGTATCAGGATTGGAAGAAGGCTTATTAAAACCTGCTGTAAGCAGGCTAAGGTGCAAATGACCCAAGCCATGGTATTTTTTTAATGCCTCATATGCATATGAAAGTTGGGCATTGAATAAGGAAGACTGATGGAAACTATATGCCTCTGAATTACGCTGCTGCGAAGAATACTGAAAATACCACGGACTGCTAGAAGGGCAAGTAGATCTGTCTTGGAAGAAGTACAGAGTGCTCCTAGAGGCAAGGCTGACATGGCTTTGTCTCACATACTTTGGCCAGTGTCTCATTCTGCTGTGCACAGGGTCACTGTGTGTTAGTACCAGAGGTGAGATTCAGCTGGTTCTTGCCTGTTGGACAGAACTAATATCTAATTTTTGTTGAGTTTGGCAAACTGGTTGTTAACATGGCAACTGTGATTGGGGTTCTCTCTAAGATGGATGGCTGGGCAGCCACCCAATGTGGAAATCACAAATTTACATTCCTTACTCTCTTTTAGCATTTGTTTGTACAACAGTATATTATAAGTGCCACTACTAATGTTTATTCCGTCCATGGTTACAAAAATTACACCCAACTATACTTGTAATATTTACTTTTGATGTAATACTACATTTAATTCCCTTGTATTTGTTACTTCAGTAAACAAACACATAAAGTAAAAGGGAAAAGTGTCAAACAACCAGAGGATGACACTCAGTCATTCACTTCAGCTCTGTGTTATGTCCCAAGTTCTGGCGAGATATTATGAGTGAATTATGCAATTCCTGAAAGTGTTCAAAGGGCTAAAAATATTGTCAAAATAATTGCCATAAGTTCAACAGAAGCAGAAGGGGTTTTTCAAAGATGAACATAATATGTTCAGAGAACAGATGTTGCCTAACTGCTTTGAATATATCCAACACAATGTCAATTATCTAATTGGCCTGTCTCTAAAGGAATGAAATCCTACTCCAACAGTGAGAAGATGGTGAAGAGTCGATCAAACAGCCACTGATAAAAGCAAAGATTTTTATGTGAGGACACCAACCAAGAAGAAATATGGGGATATCTTAATAAATTTGTTTTCATGTGCTATTTAACATTTGTCATTAATAATTTTAAATTCCTAATGTAATCTAGTTTTATGTACCTCTTTTATTGTTTTTATTCAAATATTAACTGTATGAAACAATTAAACTACCTTTGGTAGATTGTTCTTTTATACTTAAAATGGTTATTAGGCAGTGGACCCATTGTTAATTTACTTGACTCTCACCACATTGGGACCGACTGATGGAACCTGACAACAACTTCTGCAGATGACACAGCATGCTCGCCGAAGGTGAGGACTAGGAGCACTTGCTGGTGAAGATCAAGGGCTGCAGCCTTTTGTATAGATTACAACTCAACGTCAAGAAGACCCAACCCTCACAGTTGGACCAATAGGTAACAGCACAATAAACGGAGCCAAGGTGGAAACTGTCAAGGTGTTCATCTTGCTTGTCTCCACCATTGAAGCTCTCAGAAGCTGCAGTCAAGGGATCAAATGAAGAGTTTTGCTGGGGAAATCTGAGAGTGACCACGTGAGAGTGTTGGAAAGCAAGGACGGGACTTTGAGGCCTAAGGTGTGCATTACTCAAGGCCTTGTGTTTTCTGTTGCCTCACCTGCATGTGAAAGTTGGTCAGGAAAACTGAAGAAGAATGGATGGTTTGAATTATGGTGCTGGAGAAGACTATTGAAAGTACCATGGTCTGCTAAAAGGACAAACAAGTCTGTCTTAGAAGAAGTACAGCCAGAGTTCTCCTGATTGGCGAGATGCTGTCTCACTTACTTTGGACATATTTTCTGGAGAGATCAATCCTGGAGGAGATATGCTTGGTAGAGGGACAGCGAAGGAGAGGAAGGTCCTCATGGAGATGGACTGACACAGGGGCCGCCACAATGACCTAAGCATAGGAACAATTGTGAGGATGGTGTGGGCAGTGCTTTGTTCTGTTGGACCTGGGTCACTATGGGTCAGAACCAACTTAATGGCACCTAACAACAACAACATGTTGACATGCACTAGTTTAATAGCAGACATCCTACTAGCATAGTGGTTACAGGTTGTACTGCTAACTGCAAGGTCAGTAGTTCTAAAACACGAGCAGCCTTTCAGGACAAAGATGAGGCTTTCTTCTCCATAGAGAGTTACAGTCTCAGAAACTCACAGGAGCTGTTCTACCCTGTTCATTATGACTCAATATCAACTCAATGGTAGTGAATCTGAGAGTTTAATATCAATATTTTATTTGAAAAATTTTAACTTATTTTCAATATCCCCTATACCATGATAAATATCAATAATGTGTGTGTCAGAACTGATGTGATGGAGATGGTTATTTTTTATAATTCAGATTCATAATATGCTTATAAAAGACATATCAGGTGAGGTAGTATATTCTATAACACTTTGTAATCCACAGAGCTATCAGGGCTCCTGTAAAGCACTTCATCATACTAATTCTTATTGGCAAAGCCCTTCATCAAGGTAACAATATATCTGCATAGTACTTTATGGCTTATACTCATATACTGCTATCATAAATATGCTACTTGATCTCCATCAAGACTCAACAGGGTCTGTTAAACAACTATTATCACCGATTATTTTTTCCTCTGAAGTGCCTACAAAAAGAAAATTCATCATCTCTGCTATGTACACTTACTTGTTTACACTAGAGAAATGGAACTATAATTGCCTTCTTTCTCTTGGTTCTTAGACTTGTAAAATCAGTCATAAAGTTCTATGGATTATAGCAAAAAATAATATTCCAATATGTCTACATTTCTTTGTTTTCATTCTTATCACCTAGACTCAGGCTTATAATTTTACCCTAGAGGCAGTAAGATTTTATGTCAACTTGCACTTCTATAGGAATGGAGGGCAAGCTGTCAATCAGGTCACAGACCGAACATGCTTCCTGGAAGGTGTGGCCTTTATATAAGAGAGATCCTGGGGATCCCTCCTCTCTTTTTGTCCCTTCACTTCCCTGCTTGCCAGCATTCTGGCCTGCCACCAGCAGGGACCTCCTATAGGAGGGTTGATCCTGAGAGACTCTGCTGTCCTGCCACTTGTCCACCAACCTTGGGTTCACGGGTCTGTGCACCTGCCATCCTGTTGTCTTTCTGCACCCAATTCACCATTACAAGCCATTGACCTACAGCTTTGTGTGTCTGAAAGGGATATGGTTAGCATTGGATCCATGGACTTAAGTTGTGCTGGGCTTAGATGCTTTCTTGACATATACTTACTTCTTGAAAGAATGTTCCTTCTTTTACATATAGAATTATCACTGGATTTGTTATTCTAGACAACCCAGCCTAACAAATCCCTGGATCTTACAAACTCCTTCCTCCAACCTTCCTTTTATTCCCAGCCAACTAGTCTCTGCCTATTTTGTCTTCAGAGTTTTCACTGTGAGACAAATTTGATCAGAAGACTTTGTCCTTTATAAATGTACAGATTTTAAATCCATAGATTAAAGAACACATCTGTTATTTGCTGATTTCTCTCTACAGTTACACCGCTAGCACAGTGTACATTTGAGAAGAATTCTACATGCTTATTGAATGAGTAAATGAGCTGAGAAGAAAGAAGCTGAGAGTCTACATTAAATATGAATGAAAAGACATATATATATATATATGAATGAGAATATATATAGCACTTTGCCAGAGGCTCTGGAGATTTTTCTGTGGGCATTCAAATCTGATCTCAGTAGGTAGTTATTTTCAAAAAGAAATAACCTTTATATTTATTTTGTACATTAATGGTTCTTCTGAAATGCAATGTCAATTTCTTTGAAAAGTCTGCTTAATGACATATGATCTGAGATGCTTTTGTCATATTATCGTTAAATCACCTACACACAGGTCCCCTTCCATAATGAAAGATTTTTTGCTCTCTGTGCTAGCTCAGGAATGTAGAAGATAACTTTGCTATCACATTACTGAGCTTTCTCAAACATTCAAATTTCACTCAGAATTTGTGCCAACAAATGAAAGGACTATTAGCTTCACAAAGATCATCCAGACATTTAAAAACAACCCAAAGCCAGGACCTTTCTGTTGAAGTTATTTCCAGAATATTACATAAATTTGACTCAGGTTGGAGAGAGATGCCTACCTAGTTATACTTTGATGCATCTATTTTTACTTTATGTCCCAGAAAGAACTACAAGCAGCAAGGGCTTGATTTATTATCTCCTGCTCTTCTGTGTTCTTGAAAATGTGGACAGCCACCGATGCCAAACAGATATTAATCAATCACCAATTTCCTTTAGAAAAGACTTAGGAGCTAAAAGAGGATGGAACAGAGAGAGTGGGAATTCTCACCAAGGTTAGGGAAATGCATATCCAGGCCTCGCAATGGCCATTAGGAATCTTTGCACTGGAAGTTTACAAAGCCATTGCCACTACTGACGTCCAGGAAGCATATAACGATACGAACTTTTTTTTTAACTCAAAACTTCATTAAAACTCTTAATCTGCATATGGCCTAGGTAAGCTTCCTTCATATTTTGGGCAAGTAGAGTCAATTACGGAGCTAGCTTTGCCATAAAATCCACACTTATCTCCCCAATAGATTTCCCTTTAGGTAGGTAGCTACATGCCTTATCAATGGAATGAAAACAACATTGCATTTCTTTGGTTTCAGAGCTTTGTTAATCAATAACAGATCAAATAATAACGCATGGCTGAGTACTGTGTTTTTTAATCTGTAATCTACACAGCCAGACACCATGCCACAGTGTCATTTCCCTTTAACGTACTTCCGGTGTGCGGTGTCTTCTTCATGGCATACCATCTGTAAAGGTGAACACAAAGTGAAGAAAAAAGAACAGATCAAATAATGTATTCTGAAATTCTTGATAGCATGAGATGGACAGGTAAAACAGTGTCTTGCTGTTATGTATTTCCTATCAATACCTTTCATATCATTTTATCTCTCCTTATAAATCAAACTATAATTTGTCATAAGTTAAACCTGCAGCATGGAGATCAGGCTATATTTTATAGGCCCATACATCATCAGCTATCTCGAATAACAGCATGTCTGTCCTCAGGAGGCAATATGGTTGATATACAGGATAGGATGAAACACAATGTATTCTTTTGCTTTTTGACTTTGCTGGATGACAGTAGCAAGAGCATAGAATTTCTTTCTTTTTACTTTTTTTAAACAGTTAGCCCTGGGGAAATGTAAGTGGAGGAGGTGGAGCACCTCTATCACATCACTTGGAAATACACCAGAAACAGGTTATAATGATGAAAGTAGTTTCATTGTTTAGTTCCAGGTTGAAAATTATACTTTAAAAATAATTCATCTGTTGCATTTCTCAA
This sequence comes from Tenrec ecaudatus, assembly GCF_050624435.1. NCBI lineage: Eukaryota > Metazoa > Chordata > Mammalia > Afrosoricida > Tenrecidae > Tenrec > Tenrec ecaudatus. Next base: position 74,219,727 of record NC_134532.1, read on the forward strand.
AAAATGTTTCAGTCAAATGTACACATTATAAAAATGTGACCTTTAGTTTCATATTCCTTGTATATTTAAGAAAACAAATAACATGAAACTTTGTAAGTAGTCTGAGGTTGAAGGATCAGGACATGCTGAGTTTTCACTATGTTTTAAGATTCTGGGATGCATCTCTTCATTTCATTTTCCCCAAACCCGATGAATAGGGCTGTTAACGTCCCACCCAGATTACCTTCCTCTTCCCAATTTAGTGAACATCGACCAACTGTCAGCAACTGGATGTCTTTATCCATCACCCAAGGACGCTCATTGACTGCTGAGCCCACATTGCCAGCAGGTGTGGTCGGGCAGAAGGCGAGATAATTATACTCCATGGAACAGCCTTCAACCAACTACGGGCAAGTATCTTGCCCCCACCTGTGCCTGTGAGGGAAGTGCGCTGACTTCCAAAATGTCAACAGTAGGATTCAGCTCCTGCGCTCCTATGGTAATTGCTTGATAAGACGTGCTGTTCACCAATTTCCACCTTTCACATGCATATGAGGTGACTTAAAACATCATCATGTCTTGGGCCGGATGCACCTTAGTCCTCAAAATGACCTCCTTTGTCCTTCAACACTTCAACGAGGTCAATCTTTTCTCAATTTATCACGAGGCTCTCTTTTGGATCAGTTGTGAGGATCTTGGTGTTCTTTACACAGAGTCACAATCCCTCTTGAAAGCTGCAGGCAATGACCTTTATCAGCAAGGGCTTGAAGCTCTCCTGGAGGTCAGCAAGCAAGTTCGTGACATCTACATGTCACAGACTGTTAATAAACCTGCGGCTAATCTTGCTGCAGAAGCTCCCACATTCTCACACTATTTGCTCAGAATACCAATTGAAGAAGCATGTTGAAAGGATACAACTGTGACACATACCTTACCTGACTTTAAAACACACACCCTTGTTGTGGTCAAGTGACTGTCTCTTGATCCCCCAACATGAGCACAATTAACTGCTCTAGAACTCCCATTCTTCTCAATGCTATATACATTTTGTTATGATCCATTTAGTTGAGTGCCATTACATAGTCAATAAAACTCAAGTAAACGTTATCCTGGTATTTTTTACTTTTAGCCAAGATACATCTAATGTCAGTAATGATATACCTCATGTCACATCCTCTTCTGAATCTGACCTGAATTTCTGGCCGCTAACTGTCTATATACTGCTGCAACTGTTGTTGAATAATCTCCAGCAAAATTTTACTTGCATGTGATATTAATGATACTGTTTGATTATTTCCACATTCTATGGGAATGGGTACTAAGAAAGCGCTTATCTCCTAATGCCCGTGGCATACATCACTAAGCACTTCCTCGGTGTGTTGGAGGAGTTTGGTTGGTTTTCTCTCAATTCCTGGAATCTTGCTTTTGCCTAATGCCTTCATTGTAGTTTGGACTTCTTCCTTCAGCAGCTTGGGTTCTTGATCATACACTCCTTCTGAAATGGTTGAATGTCAACCATTGATTTTTGGTACAGTGACCTTAAGGATTCTTTCCATCTTCTTATCATGCTTCCTGCATCTTTTGATATTTTGTCCATCTCAAAAGTACTCATTCTCATTAAATTGAACTGCTCCTGTGAGTTTCTGTGAGTGTAATTCTTTTTTGAAAAAATATAATTTCGCTGGGGGCTTTTACAGCTCTTATATCAGTGCATATATCAATTGTATCAAGAATATTTATACATACATTGCCATCATTATTTTGTAAACATTTGCTTTCTATTTGAGCCCTTGGTATCGGCTCCTCTTTTTTCCCCTCCCTCCCCCTTCTACAATTTTGATGCCTTGATAAATTATAAATTATTATTATTTTCATATCTTACACTGATTGCTGTTTCCCTTCCCCCACGGTTTCTGTTGTCCCCCAGGGAGTGCGGAGTGGTGGTAGTGGTGATGGTAATGTATCCATCTTTGCAATCGGTTCCCCCTTCCGCCCCTCCTCTCCTCACCTTCCCGCTACCCTTGGTATCGTTCCTCCCATTTCTGTTCCTGGGTTCCGGGTGCCATGACCTCTTATCTTTGATCTGTACCTGTGTACATGCTCCAGTCTAGCCAAAATTAAAAGGCAGGACTGGGGTCAGGATGGTGGGGGGTGAGGAAACCTCAAGGAACCAAAGGAAATTTGTGTGTTTCATTGGCGCTATACTGTGTCCTGGTTGACTCATCCCTTCTTTGTGACCTTTCTGTGAGGGGATGTCCTATTGTCTACAGATGGGTTTTGGGTTTCTTCTCTGATGCCCCTCATTGTCAACAATATGTTTGGGTCTTCTGTTGCCTGTTACCTGATCTCATCAATACCTCATAATCACAGTGGCTGGTGTGCTTCTTCCAAGTGGGCTTGTTGCTTCTCTGCTAGATGGTGGCTTGTTTAACTTCAAGCCTTCAAGACCGGAGATGCTAAATCCTTTGATAGCCTGGGACTATTAGCTTTCTTCACCACATTTGCTTATGCACCCATTTTGCTGTCAGCAGTTGTGCAGGAAGGGTGAGCATCACAGAATGCCATGTTATTAGAATGACATGTTCTTGTGTGAGTCAGGGCTTCAGCAGAGACCCAAAGTGCATCCACTACCTCAGTGTATTGTCATATAAATATATGTGCATAGGCCAATACCTCCATTTTTATGAAATAATGTATTTACATATGTACACGCCTATGTTTATAACTCTCCTTTTTTAAATGATCCTTTGCTTGTTTCATACTGTATGTTCTCCATGTCATCCTACAGTTGTTCAGGTCTTCTGTCACTAGTGTTCAATGATGCCAGTCTAAAGATGTTCCTGAAAGTCAAGTACTATATATTCAGGCCATAATGTGGCCGTCACAAATTTGTCTTAATTGTCTTCAACTTCAACTTGAACTTATGTATAAGCAACTGGTATTCTGTACCACAGTCATACCCTAGCCCAAATTGACTATTGATAGCGGACTTCTTAAATATTCCTACCCATAGATGTCGCCAATTCGATCCCTGTGTATTTCATTTGAAGAAGTCCATGTATAAAGTGTCCATTTGTGCTGTTGAGAAAAGGTATTTGCAATGAAGAAGTCATTGGTCTTGTGATCTATCGTGTAATCTCCATCTTCATTTATATCACCAAGACCATATTTTCCAATGACTAATCCATCCTCTTTCTGTTGCATTCCAATTGTCAATCATTAGAAATCCATCTTCGTTGCATGTTTTTTTTCATTTTCAGACTGAAGAAGTCAGTAGAATTATTCAATTAGTTTCCTTTCTGGCTTTAGTGGTTGGTGCATAAATTTGAGTAATAATCGTGTTAGTTGGATTTCCTTGACTGCCCATAGGTGTTATCCCATTACACAGCATTCTTCAGAATAGAGTTAAATTTTTTTTTGATGATGATGAATTTGTTATTTCCAGGATAAAAAAACACAATCATCTAATTTAAGAAGGCGAATACCCATCTATTTTATCTCACTAATGCCTAAGATACCAATCTTTATATATTCCATTTCACTTTTGATTATTTCCAAGTTTCCTAGGAATCATACTTTGTACAGTCCACGTTGCGATTATTAATGGATGTTTGTGGCTGTTTCTTCTCCTTTTGAGTCACGTGCCATTAGTAAAATGTTCCACTCTATCCACATCGTTTGGTCAACTCTTTTTGAAGAAGGAAGCTCTTCTGATTTGAGTGTCCAGCATTAGCTGACAATGTGCCGCTAGGTAATCCCTCAGAAGGGAGAGCCCATTCCTTCTTAGCAGTGTGTTTTTATTCTTGAAGCTCTGCTAAAGCCTGTTTACTTTTGGTGATCCTGCTGGTATTTGAAATTCCATTAACTGGCCTTCCCGCACTACAGCAGCCTGCAAGCTACTACATGCAGTGTGACAGACTGACAGACACATGATGGTTCCAATATGCAGATCCAGGATCTGATGAATAAATTTCTGCATGTAATAATTAGCTATTCAAATTCTATTTGGTAAAGCAAAAAGTCTTCACCCTTATCATCAACAGGGCCCTTAACATGAAATGGTTGTCAAAAAATAAACTTCATATTTAACCCGGAGTCAATGCCCAATCCATTCAAACTCCACCTTGTGTCAGCAGCGTAGACACGTACTACGTAGGTTTTTGAGGGTGTAACCTCCCAGGAGCAGGTTACCAGGCCTTTCTTCTGAAGTGCTTCTGATTATGTTCAAACTGCCAACCGTTTGTTAGTAGTTGAGCATGTAACCATTTTAATCACTCTGTGTCAAAGGGTGTGGAGGGGAAGTTGGGGAGGGGGTGGGGGACATGACAATTTCAGTGACTAGTCTAAAGCAGAGACCACATAAGGAAAACAAAGGTTTTACAATAAAACCATGGCCCAATCACCAAAAGGGAGAGGTAAAGGAGAGGAAGAGCTTTCTTTGCTGAGCGAGGATTAGGTGAATCATAAAGGTTTATAATCATAATTAGGGGGATGACAATACTGCATCGTTTTGTAAGAACAGATTTTAAAACTATCTAAGAAGATATAAACTAAATGGGGGGGCTAATGATAAGAGTTAATTCTGAGGTTTTGTTTTTTCCCCTTTTTGTCCCCTTCCAAACTGTTGACTCAAGTGAACCCATCTTGGTTGCCTGGAAGCTTAAATCAAGAAATAGCTGTCAGGAAGGTGTGTATCATGGAATGCCAATTTAATAGATAACCGTGTTCTTGCATTGAGTAAGTACTTGAGTGGAGGCCCAAATGTCCATCTGCTGCCTTAATACTAAACCTATTAAATATATGCACGTAGGTCTATTTCCCCAACCTCCTATATAAATATCTTTACATATGTACATGCCAGTATTTAAACCTCTATAAATACCCTTTGTCTCCTAGTTCTTTCCTCTATTTCCTTTTACTTTCCTCTTATCCCACTATCATGCTCAGCTTTCATTTGGGTTTTAGTAATTTCTCTGTTACATTGCCCTTGCTGAATCCCTACCAGGCCTCTCACACCCTCCTTGCCAATGATTTTGGATGACTTATTGCTCCTTGGTTGGTCAACACCACCTCCTTAGCCCCACCTCCCCCCGCCCTGCCCCTGTCTCCTGTGTCCCCCAGTAATCATTGGTCCCATTGTTTTCTCCTCCAGATGGTTCATCCAGTCTATCTTATCTAGGTAGACCTGCAGAGATAATAATATGCACCAAAAAAACAAGCCATAGCAAGACAGGCAATGAATGAGAACACAGCTATAACAACAAAAAAGGAAACCAATTACCCATAGAAGAATAAATTAATTAAAAGAAAAAAATTTTTTTTAATCTGTCACTGGTTCATTTTTATTTAGGAGCTGGCTGAGCCAAAGAATCCAAAACCTGCCCCCACTGCCTGGCATTCTGATTTTGGTTTATGTATAGTTCTAAGGTTTTCTATGCAGGTTGTATTTATATTAAACCCCTGGTGAAGAAAAAAATTTTAAAGAAAGAAAAACCTGTAAACAGATCAATGTCTGATTTTTGAACTCTAGGCATGTCCTCCAGTCAAGTCCGATGGGGTGCCACACACTTGTACTCCCTCGGGAACTCCCTGCTCTGCTCCACACGTTGCTCTGCCGCACACCTTTAGTGTTTTGCCTCAGTGTCTCGGTGTCAGTCTGGGCCAGTCCCGACACTGAGTCAACAGTATTGTCCCCCATAGGGCCCTGGGCCAGTGAGCAATGGCATGTCTCATAGTGGGATCAGCTATATGGTCCACTCTGTTCATTGTTCAGAGCAAGGATATCGTCTTCCAGGCCTGATGGGCCAGGATGTGCTCCACTCCCTATTCCTCCCCCTTCTTTTGCTCCCATGTGCTCTGATCACACAAGTCCCTCTCCCCTACCTGCAGCTTCTGTGCGGTCCAATGTGTGCATGAGCAAATGTGGTGAATAAAGCTGATGGTGCCCAGCTATCAAAGGCTATAGCATCTGGAGTATTAAAGGCTTGAAGGTAAATAAGGAGCCATCTAACTCAGAGCAACAAAGCCCACATGGAAGAAGCACACCAGCCTGTGTGATCACGAGGTGTTGAAGGGATCAGGTATCAGGCATCAAAGAACAAAAAAATCATATCACTATAAATCAGGGTGAGTGCAGAGTGGAGATTCAAAGCCCATCAGTAGGCAACTGGACACTCCCTTCCTGAAGGGTTGTGGGGAGGAGATGAGCCAGTCAGGGTGCAGGGTAGCAATGATGAAACTTTCCTCTAGTTCTTAATGCTTCCTCCCCCACTATCATGATCCCAATTCTACCTTACAAATCTGGCTAGACCAGAGGATGTACACTGGTACAGATAGCAACTGGAAACACAGGGAATCCAGGACAGATGACCCCTTTAGGACCAGTGGTGAGAGTGGCAGTACCTGGAGGGTGGAGGGAAGGTGGAGTAGAGAGGGGAAACCGATTACAAGAATCTACATGTAACCTCTGCCCTGTGGGATGGACAACAGAAAATAATAATAATTTATGAATTATGAAGTGTTCATGACGGAGAAAGAGTGGGAAGGGAGGGGGAAAATGAGGAGCTTATATTAAGGGCTCAAGTAAAAAGCAAATGTTTTGAGAATGATGATGGCAACAAATGTACAAATGTGATTGATACAATGGATGGATGTATAGATTGTGATAAGAATTATACAAGCCCCCAATAAAATGATTTAATAATAATAAAAAAGAAATGGCTGGCTAAAGTTTCTTCTTGAGACTGTTTTTATATCCTCAGTATCAAAAGGATGCTTCTTAAGGTCATTTTATACCCATGTACCAAAGGGCTTCAAACAAAATCATGGAAAAATTCAATTATCTTTTAATTGAATTTTTCCATGACATTTTTCAATTCCAATTTCAAATGTGCCAGTCCCCCTCCCTTGCAGGACATTCCTTCCACATATTGACGTGTCAATAAACCAAACATTTCTTATTAATTTTGGCTTCTAGCCATTAACAAAGTCAGACAACAAGAGTTTGTCAGACGCATGCAGTGACTCAGCTAAGAATATCTTTCATCCTCAACATACAGGCTAATAAAGAGCTAGAAGAATTCAGCAAAAACTGACTTTGTGCCAATCATTTAGATTTGGTCAAAACAGTTTTATAAATTTCTCGAGATCCTGTAATAACTAATAAAATATCTGTTTTCTGAATGAAATTGAAAAACATAAACAGAAAAACAAAGTGTCAATGTAGTCTAAAATCTAAAACAATTTTTAAAGTCACTTTCAAAAGAGGTTAGACATAGCAAACCACTTGAATTTGAAAGGCTAATGGCTCTATATTTTTGTAGAAGATGTGAATATGTGTATTTAGTTATGTATATTGACACCAAATTAAAAAATGATTAACATTGTTTAATAAAAATTAGTATAACAATTTAATTTCTATCATCACCAGGCCTTAGGTAAGAAATAGACTATACTCAATATAATATCCAATATACCTAATGTCATATGAAGCTCAGCAAATATATCTGTTTATTTTTCCTTCTCCTCCTCCAGCTATCAAATGTCCATTTTGGAGGCGGGGTTTTGCCAATAGTGCATTTGAATTGCCAGTTTGCTTTTTACTAGAAATGCCTAAGCTTCTTTTCTGTTACACTTGGCCTCAGTATATCTAGAGGTGGGCTCAGATACTTAAAAATTCCAGAGGTAATCTTGGACCACGGGTGAAGGCATCATCGGCGCATGATGGCGATGCTTGGAGAAGCAAATCTTAACCCACCTGTGTATGTGTCATTGGCTTCAGAGAATGAAGCAAGTAGAGAACAGAAAACATCAAGTAATTCATTGCTTCATTTCTAACTTCTAATATTTCTCAGAAATCTCAACATGAACAGGAGCCTTTGGGCCCCCTGTAATTTTTTTCAAAACCTAGATATCCAATAATTGATAATGACAAAAAAGCAAATCTGAAACATGATTTTATGAGTAGGATTATATAGAAGGTTGGTACATTGGTGGAATTTGGGTGTAATACATTTTGTGCTGAGGCTTGTTTACATTCTCCATAAAACTGTCCTGTTAACAAAATAATTGTATCTAAAGTTCCAATACAACTTTTACTGTGATTAAATGATGTGGTTTTCATGAACCATGAGGGAAAATTACTGCATAAATAAAAGTCAAGAAGTTGTAAACTATTATTTCTAAGGCAGAAGAGAGAATTTGGGTATTCTGTTGTGTTTAGCTAATTCAAAAATGATTTATTAAAAAATCAACGCCCAGCTGTAGCTCAACCACTGTTTATAAAGGAATCAGGTGTGAGGACAGACCTCCAGAAATTGGATTCGTGTGAGGACTAGGTATGCAAATGAGCTTCAAAAAGTTTTTGGAGACATTCTATTATTTTTTAACTTCATTTCCCACAAACTTTCAAAAGTCCCCTAGTATATAATCTGGTGCTTGAAACATTGGGGTTTTCTTGGTTTAGAGGTTCTCGCCTGGTTTGGCTGATCATTCAAAAGGGCTTAGAATTTCGGCGTCTACGCAGCTGTGATTTCCTTTTGGAAGTGGGACAGGATGGAGGTTTAAACTACTCTCTTATGAAAAACAATCTTGTAATCCCAGAGGTAGAACATGCTGGAAACAAACTGCTCTTCAGATATTAAAATTTCAGTGAAGACAAAATGGTTGTTGTCGTTAGATGCCAGATGCCAACCCACAGACTGACAGCGACTCTGTGTACAGCAAGGCAAAACCCAGCATCCTTATAATTGCTTCCATACCGGAACCACTGGGGCGGTCACTGTGTCCATCCATCTCCTTGAGCACTTCCTTCTTGTTGACTGTTTCTCCACTTTACTGAGCATGATGTCCTTCTCCAGGGACTGGTTTCTTCTGGCACTATGCCCAGTCTTGCCATGGGACTGGGCTGGGACGTTTTCTCGATATATAATTACCTCTTGATATAAAGGTCTCTTATATGTATATGAGTGTCTCTGGGTTTGTTTCTCTAGTCAACCCGACCTAGCACAATAGTAATAATAAGTTTTTGGAGAGACCAGAATTATTGGGAAAAATATCATTGTAAGTGTTGTAAAGACAGAATAGTTAATGTTGGAGTATATTTCCCTAGGAGAGGGAGAGAAGTACACAAGAAAAGTATAAGCAAATAAATTAACCTGGGAGAAGAGGATTATATCTATATATATCTACAGAAGCAAAGAAGAGAAAGGAAGGAGAGAGAAGGAATGAATGAGGGGTAAGAGAGATAGGAGAAAAATTCGGCAAATTCCAGTTAAAAAATTTAAAAATAAGATAGGGCTTGTATTGGCTGTGGTTACAGAGTTCTGTTGCCGTGGGAGTGTGCATGTGGGAGCCTGGGCTGTCAGGGGGACTGTGTTTGCTTGTGTTCGTGTCTGCCTAGGACGCATTTTTGTCCTGATGAAGTCAATTTGAAGGACATTGTCTTGAGGTGTGACCTACTTCCTGTATAAGTGGTTGTTGTGAAAAAGTTTGTGTGAGTCTTTTTGCTGGGTCTGAATCCTGAATCTTGGATTATCGATCTCTGGTTCTTGGAATTTAAGCCAATGTCCTGCAATGTTATTGACCTGTCCTGGAAGTGTCATTTGACTTGCCTATCTTGGTTTCATTGCCTCTGTAACCACTAGACTGTGGCCTTCCTGCCAGTCATCAGTCCGTGCAGCTAAGTCAAAGGAGGCCTCCAGTCTGACCTGGACTTGATCTTGCATGCTGCTACAACTATGTGAGACATTTCTGGATATGAATTTTTCTTGCTCTAGGAGAATTTCTCTTTCACTATGTTTAAGTGTTACACATTCTGCTTTGCTTCTTAAAATTCTTAATCATTTTATTGGGAGCTCTTACAGATGTCATAACATTCCACAGCTCAGTCACATCAAGCAGTATTGTACAATTGCTAGCACAATAAATTTCAAAACATTTTCTCTCTTTTGAACTCCTTGATATCAGTTCCCCTCTCCCCAACCCTTAGTGTTTTGCCATAAAAGTTTTTTTGTTTATTTTTTTGCCATATATTACACAATGAAACATATTTATTTTCAATTGTGTTGTTTGATCCCATCAAGTGGGGTTATACAGTCATCAATGCTTTCTGTTCAACTATTTCCCCCTTCCCCTAACCTCTAACCAGACCCTCAGGGAACCATTACTTCTATTACTCTTTCTGAAGGGTTATCTATCTTGGCTTTCATGTACCAAACAATGTTAAATATATATATGAACATATGCAAACCTAATGATTATGTAAAACAAATAAAAATCATAATAGTAAGTAGCGGAAATATTAAATAATTAGAGGATAGTAATGTGGTTCATAAGTGCTATACCACACCCTGCCTTTATCATCTATTCTGTGTGGGCCTTCTGAGAGGAACAGCAATTAGCTTACTGGTGGGTTTGGGGTCTCTACAACATTCATGCCCCTTAACATCGATTTGGTTCCTTGCTTTTAAACTTCTGATACCGCTTCCCATTGACATTTTATGATCACACAGGCTGGGGTGCTTCTTCCCTGTGGGTTTTGTTGATTCCCTGCTAGTTGACTGTTTCTTTAGCTACAAGCCTTTTAGTCCCCAGATGCTATATCTTTTAATAGCTGGGCATCATTAGCTTTCTTCACCACATTTGCTTATGCATCCATTTTGTCTTCAGTGACTGTCAGGAAGGTATCATACAACAAGACATTATTAGACCTTTTTTTTTAACCCCCAACCCCAAACCATTCTTGTACTGGGGTAAATTTTAGTAGCGGTCCAAAGTCTATCTGCTTCCTTGTTGCATTTGAATATATTTACATATAAAACAAGTGTATATATATATATATATATATATATATATATATATATATATATATATATATATATATATATATATACACACACATACACTTTTTTATTCTTTCCTATTTCTATGTTCCTCCTGCCCCACTTTCATGTTTACTCATCATTCACCTCTCAGTAATTCCTTTCAGATACAGCTCAAATGATCAAACAGGACCAGAAAAGCTATATTTACAATTCCCCTGCCCTCGTCATTGTTGGCTCCCCAGTCATCTCTTCCCCTTCCTTCCTATGCCTCCCAGAACCCATCAGACCAGTTGCTGTCTCTGTAAGATTGCCTATCCTGCCTATCTTGTATAGATAAATATCAAAAACAAAACAAACATATTAGTCACAAGACTAACAGGGATCCTGACATAGAGCAGATGAAGATCTTTGTTAAATCTGAGAAGGACCTGTATAAACCACCAGTCCGGTACCCTCTCTTCCAGAGCCGCATATCCTGGGTTTGCTTGCCTAGCAACTCAGACACCCTTTTAATCTTTGGCATTCATTGTGGGATACAGAAAAGTTTCTCCCAAGTTGTCTCCCCCAAATATATGCCAAACCTAAGATGCTGCTTGCTATGCATGGTGAATGGCTGTACACTTGGAGGTCAAGGAAAGCAGGCAAGAGGCTCTTCTCCCTAAGGGTGATCAGCCACCTAGAGCAATTAGACTGCATAGTCTGTCCCACCCTACTTAGGATCCACTCCCTTCTGATAAGGGTAGTGGATTGTTCCCTTGAAGGAGAGCCCAAAGGCCAGGTCAAGCCCACTCAAGGATCACCAAGGTTAGGCTGCCATATTGTCTGTGATCCGATCATCTTGTCACATGTGTACCTGCAATTCCTTCCCTTCTGATTGCGTTTACACCCTAGCTTGTCCCCTTCCTGTGACACATATGCCTATTGTACAGCCCCTTCCTGTGACGTGTGTGGTTACCTGTAATCACCTCCTTAAGTGTATATAGGCCTCGATCAGAAATGCGCTCTCATCCTCCTGCATCCCCATGTGGACCACCAAGAAGGGCTGAGGTGAGCACGCTACCATGAAATGTGTCTGACTCCTTTGTTTTACTCTCTCTCCTATCTCTCTTATTCTCTATGACTTTACTATAATCTTTGTATATCATAACTGTACAATGTTGCCTACTGAACTCGTGTTAGTATGGGGGGCTGGTTTCCCCCCACAATTCATGTCCAAAAGGCAAGCACCCTAAACATCTCTATTTCTATTCCTGCATCCAGGGACAGAACACTTAAGTGTATTCCGCTCCCCTCAAATTATGCCTTTAGATATTCATTTTTGCCTCATTTTGAGTTATCCCCAACCAGCTAAGGTGGCATACCAAGTTTTGCCCCCTGAGTCAGTAATCTATGATTGGGATACTTTGAGGACTTTGTGGCTTTGCTCCCATCCCTGGTCTGTTGTGCTCCCTCTTGATTTGTCCTCATGGGTACAGGTCAGACTGGGTGCTCTTCCTGAGCTGAATCTTCAGGGATGTCCTCTACACCACTACCATCTAGGGAGAAGACATCCTGTCTCCAGCTGAGTCATCTCTGGAAGCAGAGCTGCTCCAAGCAGGCACATGGCCCACCAGGATTGGCACCCAGAATGAAGTCGACTCTCACTCTCCCTTTCCTGTGGAGATGTAAATAATATTCTCCCCTTGGGTTGGTTCGTGCCCTGACCCCCATTATCATCGTTTCCCCTCCACCCTTCTGTGGGCCTTGAAGGCATTTGGGGGGTCGGGGCCAATGCTTTTCAGCACAGGTGCTGGCTCCATCTGTTGTTGATGATGTATGAATCATTGGGTTTGGTCTGGCTCATGCCAGAATATCTGGTCCTCAGCCTGGGAATTGTGCGCCTAAGACAAGTTGTGGCAAATTAAGATAAGCAGAGGCATAAAAGACTTATACAGGGTGTGTGGGTTTAGTATAAGAAGAAATTTCATATCCAGAAATCATCCCAACACAGACCACCTCAAATTCTTAAGTCCAACACTAGCCAGGGCCCTCTTCAGACTGATGTAACTACAGGTAGATGAAACAGGTGAAGCAGGAAGCAGGAAGATCACAGACTTGTGGGTGCAGAGGCATCGGATGCAAGGTTGGTGGAAACATGGGAGGGTGCCTATAGTTCTCAGGAAGATCAGGTGCCCCACATGGGGCTTCCCACGGGGCTGCCCTCGGAGGCAGGCAAAGGCCCGGGAAACAGGAAAAAGGGAAGCACAGAGAGGCGTTGCTAACTTCTTCACTATAAAAAGGCCACACCTCCCAGGGGGCATCATCAGGTTGCAACCTGACTGCCAGTTTGGACTCCACCCTCCACGAATGTAGGTAGACATAAAAATCATACAATGACCACACAGGATAAATGAAGAAACATTGCCACAAAACCATAGAAATATTCATTAAGCAACATAAAAATATGAAGGTATTGTTTATCAACATATCCTCCATCCAGGACCCTAAACTTCTAAAGAGGATGTCTCCCTTAGAATTATGGATTATTTGCTTTACACCAAGTGAAAATAGCAGTGTATAACCTCGAGGGATTCCTTTTAAATGTTACATTAATTTTGGAAACAAAAAGAATTCTGAAGGGTGAATATCAGGTTTGTAGGATGGATGGGGTAAGGTTTCCCAATGAAATTTTCATAGGAAAACCCTTGTAAAGAATCATTGAGCAAAGAGTAACAATGGAAAAAAAATGTTTTCCTTGCCACAATTTTCCTAACTTCTATTTCACCAATGTAATTTTTACTTTCTTAAATTATTTTTCATAATAATCCCCCATACTCGTCTTGTATCCTTCAAGGTATGTTATCAATCTTACCCTGGGGGAGCCCCAGGAAACAATGGACCAGCAGCTTCCCTAGCAAACTGCTGCTTTGAGTGGACCTTTTCTTGAACTGCACCTTAAAGAGACTAAGACAAATGTGCTGCTAAGGAAACTTGTGGGCAGCCAGCCATTGATAGCAGAGACAAGTTTAAACAAATTTTGTTTGTAAAAAAACCTGCACTGTATGAAGAGGAACGCTAGTGGCTGAATTTCTTGATTTCTGTTGTAAAGACAGAGATTAATGTTAGTTTGTGGTGATAAAGGTGTGGTGGCTCTAAGAAGGGTTAGGGAACTTTAGCCCATGGAGACGGGTTTTTTTAGTAAGGAGAAAAGTGTCAGCAGAGGTTAATGTAGTGAGCACAGCACAACCACCACAACACTGCGTGTCTGAGTACACACGGGTGCAGACCAGATATGTTGGTAGTGTACTTTTAGGTACCGCTGTACATACAGGCGAAACCGGAATTATCTAGAAACCCACTGATGTCAGCCGGTTCAGTTTCATAGTGGCCCTGCAGGACAGAGTAGAACTGTCCCTTAGGATTTCTGGGACAATAAATTTTTATGGGAACAGATTGCTTCATCTTTCTCCCAAGCAGCTGTTTATGGGTTGGGACTGGCAATCTTATGGTTAGCAGCTGAGAACTTGACCCCCTGTGTCACCAGAGATCGGTAATTGCCAATACAAATATGTGTGCTAGTAACAAATACGACCAAAAACCAAAAACAAGAACCACTCCCTGACATCCAGAGACTCACAGGAATCTCATACAGGGATCCCAAGGCTGTCAATCTTTATGAGCGCAGGTAGCCTCCTCTCTCCAGGAGGTCCACAGTATAACACATATGCAACAGTGCCACCAGGGCTCCTCTGTAACAAACTCAGGTATAGGTAGTGTGTGTGTGTGTATGTGTGTGTACTACGCTTGTCAATTGACTGAGTTGTCCCACGTCCTAACTTTTCAAAGCCAGAAAACAAAATTTATATTAGAAAATGGTTGGTTATGTTTATAACTATGTGCGTGTGTGTCTTCAATGAATATGTTTTTATGTATGAAACACAATTACAGAGAATGCTGACACGTTGTGATAAATGTAACATGTCACTGACCAATATGTGTAGAATTTGTCAAATGTGAAACTAACTTACTATGTAAACTTTCAGAAAAAAAGTCAATGAACAAAAAAAAGTGGGCTGGGGGTTGGGACCAAAGCGGTACCAGCTTGGGACCATGAACAGAAGCTCAAGAAACTTGAGAGAATTAGATCATGACATTGGAGTGATTGAACTTACTCTCAAACTTACAATCCAATGACTCATATTCAGTCTATGATTGATAAGATTATTATCTGTTGCTCATATCTACACACATATTCTGAGATTCAGTATCTAATGAAGAAAAAATATGTATGACTAAATCTCGCTTTACAAATAGTAACAAACAAGTCGGGCTGCATAGGACAGTGAGTGGCTAAAGGCTGTGAATGTAATTGGGTCAGTTGACCAGGGAAGACGCGGAGGTTACATTAACCTGAGCCTCGACAGAGCTGGCCTGTAATAAGAGCCGTTGGAGGAGACAGCTTTAATGAGATGGTAAAAGACTGTGTTAAGATCCTGAGGTGGGAAAGATCCTGGTATGTTTGAGAAATGAAGATGCCAATGTGAGAGAGTAAAGGTAAATCCTATGTGAGAGAGCAAAGGTAAAGGGGCCCACAACATAAATTCAGAGAAGTGGGGACTGGGTAAATAATTTTAGAGGCTTGGGTCTTTGCTAGGAGAACTTAGATTTTAGGCAGATCATTAAAAGTAATCATAGAGTCTCTAGTATTAAAACACTTAGCAATTCCATCATGATATATTCAAATGGAAAGATACATGAATTCTGAGGTCGACAGGGGCATAGGATTTCTATGAGTCAGAGTCGGCTAGGTGGCAGTGAATTTGGTTTGGGTTTAGTAAAGAAAATAAATGTAAATAGATTTAGATTAGAATATTTGTTAGCAAAACATGGCTCATTTTTATACTCTATGCATAAGTCAAGCTAAAGTAAATTCTGCATGAGGTAAATAGTAACTGGATAGCCGTCATAAGGTGGTTAGAGTTCAACTTGGCTTTGAAAGGAGACTTCTACTCAACAAGAGGAGGGCTTAAAATGGGAAGTAGAAGTAAATAGAATATTCTAGATGTGGGATGTTTTTTCCTCCTAAGCACATGAAATTCAGGATCTCGGCATTTTTGTGGGCAGATGGATTAACAAAAACATGGCATGTGAAAAATATTAAGTTATTAGGCTTAAGTTGGATTCCACCTAATCTGACAATGGTAGCATACCAGCAACATAAGAATGTGCATATATATGTGTAACATTTACATTGGCCTTTATACATAGATGAAGGGGGTTTCAAAAAGTGCACTGAAAATTTAGTTATCTCTATGATTCACCAATTTTGAATCCCTATATGTAAGATAATATAGAGATCAATGCTTATCTTACAAATCACTTGGGTTTAAAGGGTATGATCTACAATGAGAAAACTTATGGATAAGAGAAAGGGGAACTCTACAGTATAGACATTCCAGGTCCTCAAATTTTATTAGAGGCAGGCTTCAATACATTCCCTACACATAGCCTGCAACACGTGACAGGTTTAAAGAAAGGGACAGTTTACAGTTGGAAGGTTTACAAAGAAGCATTCACACATCAGCCAAGTTATCCACAGAGGAGAGGATGAGGTTGGGAACATGAAGTAACTGATAAGTTTGCAGACTGCTGTCTTCTGCAGCTTTAATTAAGGAACAGGCAGCAAGTGTCTGTTTATCTCAGGTGGAGAGACAGGCCAGCCATTGCTTCATCTGTCCCCGTGGTTGAGCCACCAGCATTCTCCCATGAGCTATGAGCATGGAAGGTGGGGGTCCTGTCCCATTTGCCTAAAGAGCAAACAATTTTACCCTCACACCTATATAGAGCCATGTGTGTGTGCACACACATAAACATATGCCTTCATATAGATGTGTCATAAGTAATTCTTACATGCACTAAGTAACAGCAAAGCAATACTGCCTTATTCCAAAGGAGTATTCAATAAAGGCAAATTCTCTCAAGTGTTAGAGTGTTACAGTCTTGGAAGGGGCAATTCTACCCATGTCCTATATGGTCACTCTTGAGTTGGAATCAGCTCGATGGCAAAGAGGTTTTATTAATTTTAATTTTTTTAGGAGAGTTACTGCCTTCGAGTTGGGAAAGTCTGCTTATAATAGTCTCTCAGAGCTCTCGGGACCTTCACCAGCTGACTACTGCCCTTTATGTTTTTTCTGGTTCTATGTTATTCTAAAGGCTCTTAAAAATCTTTAAAGATTTTATGGAATGGTTAATTATCACTAAACTTTCATTTTTAATAGAAATGGATGTTAACAGCAAGGTCAGCAGTTCTAAATCGCTAGCAGTTCCTTGGGGGAATGGGGACTCTGTACTCCCATCAAGAATTATGATCTCAGCGGCTCACAGGAGCAGTTCTACAGTGTCCCATAGGAGTAGGACACAGTGCCGTCCTCTCGATGGCACTGAGGTTGGGTTTGGTTTATGCATTATTAATGTGGATTTGGGAAATGGGTAAATGTGGAATAGGGAGAAATTGTAAGAAAATGATGGTCTTGATCTCGGGGTCAGGTGAAAATGATAATCTAATGCAAGACTTGAATAGAGGAAGCTACAACTAAGGGAAGCATCTGAGCAAAGAGGTGAAAGTCGAGTCCAGGATATCTTGTGACCAAAAGATCAAGCAAGAGAAGGAAGGGGAGTGGCGGTAACACTTCATCTAAGTTCTCCAGGTCAGAGCCTGGATGGAGTGTAAGGTCAATAATCATCCTGGTAATATCTAGTGAGGAAAAGAAGGCTTGTAACAGAAGATGACATGCATGGAGTTGGGGACTATATTAATTTTGAGGAATCTGCAGAGCACATCAATGGATAAACCCAGGAAGCACTTAGAAATAGGGATTTATACCTCAGAAGGAAAGTCAGCCTTGAATTCATCGTGTAAGAGATTACACAGGGACATAAGGTACAAAAGGGAAGGGATCAGGAATAAAACCCAGAAGAGTATAAACATGTAGTTAAGTCAAAGGACAGTGACTAGATACATAGTATTTTATGCAAATAGCACACATCTCCATTAGTTTGTCAAAGTTTATTTGCCCACCTTTGGGAAGTATTTTGCAGAATTCTACTTTGCCAATTCTGAATATATATTTGCTTGTTTATTTTTAAATAACATGCCATATTTACAAAAACACCTCTTGAAGTAGAGAGTGCATATAGCAAACATGAGAGGAGCGTGTGATTTGCATAACAATGCAGTCTACGAAGAAGATAAATGGGCGTAAGGAGAGACACTGAACATGGGCGGCTTTGCAGAGATGCTAATGAGTATGGCTTTAAGAAATTTCTAGATTCAGAACAGCATCAATGACACTTGAGAGAGGAATTGCAGTTGAATGTAGCAAGGGAGAGGCAAGTTAAAGTAACATCAAAGGAAATGAGAGATTGTGTGAATGGAAAATGTGCAAACATATAAGCATAAGTGATATCTGATAAAATGGCAAAAATACAGCGGAAGGCAAAATTGGATTGGATCAACAATAGCCTTCCCATGTAGGCCCAAGTGTAAAGGAAGAGGCAATGTGAGTACCTGAGCACTGACAGATTGTCAGATACGATGACCATTTCCACCACCGAAATGTACTACAAGGTTCCCCTAGATGTCACTTAACATAGGGCATCCTTTTAGGGGTTAGGTCAAGTGAGAGTTACCATTAAAATGAGAGTCAGATAGATATCCTTGAGAATTTAATGTGCCTGAGAGGATTCAACTTCTACAGCCATGCAAGTTTTAGACAGACCTTTAAATTTTCTAGGCTTCCATGCATTAATTTAACAGTGCTCTGAGGATAGTAAAACTTGTGGGCTTTCTTTTTTTTATTCTGATGGCTTCAAATAATTAATAACTCCTTCTCAACAGATTGAAAGGGAAGCACTCACCAGAACAAATTCTGCTTTCATCAATGTCAACATAATGAAAGTCTTTTTTTTTTACCAGATGCTGGAGGTAAGCACTTGAAAACCAGATATGGCCCACCTGGTTAATCTCACTCTGCTTCCAATCGAAAGGCGATTTTTCTCTGCTGTAATTCATTGCAGCTGATGTAGGAAACAGGTTGACAAATGGTTTGGGGAATTAAGAAAAAAAACAACAAAAGTGTCTCCTTAGAGAGCCTGGGATTTGCCTTTAGTTTGAACTCTAAAATGTGACCTCCCTCTGAGATGTTGAGCTGTGTAAGCACATTTACAGTTTTATTTTGTTACAAATTGCAGGGCCTGAATCAAAGATTATGAATGACCTGAATTTATATATTATCAATGCTTTAAAATCTGTCTCTTTTTTCATCACTAATGATAATAAATTAAAGGCTTTTCATGGAAATTGTGAGGTTTGGGACCACATGACAAGCCCTGTGTCTTTAATTGCATATTTACATATTTTAGTCCCAGCAGATGGTCTCCATTTTCCTTTTACATTGACCTTCTGCTTACAGGAAAGTTTTCTTATAGCTTCTAATGGGAAATTCTTTGATGTTTTTCTTTCCTTGAAGTCACCTCTTTTCTATGTTCTGAGTAACAAGCTCACAATTGAAAACACCGTGAAGTCGTCAAGAATTTGATGGCCTGAAAGCTGAACCAATTTCTCTAAAACAACAGGGGAAACTCACTACCTTTTAAACAAGTTTTCTTTGCCTCTTCCTTCATCCGAGAGCACCACATCATGTAAGAATAAGGGGGTCATGCAAATCAGATTCTGCTTTTGATTCCCGAAATATTTAATGCCATTGCTGTGAGCAAATAGTCTGAATAGTTCACTCTGGATTTTAAGGAGTTCTAAAATCATTGCTCGTGGATTTGGCTCTCAGTGAACTTACAGTGCTCTAAGAGTGTCAGGGTAGGTATAAAATAAGGGTCCCAAAGATTATAGGTCTCGCATAGGCAAGGATTTTAAAAGTGAGTTTTATATGGGGAGAAGGACAAGGAGTTTGGCATTTGATTTACCTATAAACTTTTTATAGAGTTTGGGCACGCAAAGACTGGTGGGAAATATATTCTTAGCAATAGAGCCTACAGATATTGGGAAGCAATTTTTGACATAGGAGGTGAGGTGGACAAAGGAACAGAGGGATGTGAAGGTAATAAAGAAGGTTGTCAGAGAGCATGTGAGAGAGAGGAGGGATGAGGCTTTGGAGACCTGTGAGCATTGAACCACACAGTGAGACACTTTTCTTTAGGCAAATGGAAAACCCAGAAGATCTTTGAGCACTAGATGGTGTGATCAGAGCTGGCATTTGGAAGGCGTAGATCAGTTTGTGCAGCAGCAGGTTAGACTGCTGGAGTGGAGTTAGACAGTGTTATCATCTTTGCACCACCTCACTAGGCTCAGGACGGTTTTGACGATTGTCACAGGCTGAAATGTGTGTTAATCATAAATTAAGGTCATAAACCATTAAGGAGAAACAAAAATGACTCTCTTTTCACATGAAGTGCTTCATGTGACTAAATTCTTCAGTGACCACTTATATTTTATCCCCTGTTGTCGCTTCCCTTTTTACTTATTTTTTTTTTGGTGGGAGGGGGTTGATGTCTACTTTCAAGGCAAAATAGGAGACAATGTGATTTATAGTCACTGCTCCTTGGTTTACGGAACTCTGTCATCAGAATGATCTATAGCATACTATATTTTGATGGCATATGTTATAGTGTGTTGATGTAATGAATTATGGAGCTTGATTACACAATGTGAATGTGAAGGAAAATGTCTCTCACATAAAGAATTTGGTGTAAGGAATGTTTTATGTGAAAAAGATGCTTCCAGTGGAGAAATTGTGATTAGAAAAATTAACTCTAGAATAGAGTTTAACTGAAGACCACAGGGTTACATCAATTCATATACTGAAAAGCTAGAAAGTGACAAAATAAAATCCGTTTTAGTGGAGTGTTTGAAGTTTTATGCATGCACTACTTTGCAGTACCTTGGCTTTGTATGGTACTCTTGGGATTAAATTTACTCTTTCTTAATTTTCCTCTCAGGCTTTTTAGTAGAAATGGTGACAATTCCATTATACAATTCAATGGGTTTTAAAAGTATATAGCTATCACCTATATTTTACATTCCAAAGGACTCAACCCTGAGGATACACTATATCCAAGGACATTTCTCGTTTATGAAGGAACGGCTTCTCCTGAAAATAGTAAATTATCTTCAGAGAAGCCTCCACGTTGGAAGTTGCTTTACTATCAAAGCTTCCCAGTTTGGGAATCTGTATGTATCCACGTCAGCTTTGGTGTTGTTTTAGGGCTGTGTGTGTGTGCATAAAAGTGTTCACGTCACATTGCCTGACTGGAGGTTGTGTGTTACTGTCATGATGGCAGCTATGCCACCAATATTTCAGATATGAGATGGTGGACGGACTTTAGCATAATTTCTTCGAATTGTGAAAAACTAGGAAGAAAGGTCTGGTGACCTGCCAATAATTAGCCAATAAAAATGCTGTGCATCTCAACAGAACATTGTCTGACTGGCTTGCTTTGGACCCATCATCGGGAGGGAAGCATCGCTGTGTTTGATGAAACAGAGAGTCAATGAGGGCTAGGGAAATGGATGGGCAAGATGGACTCCAACATGCCTACATTTGTGAGGGAGAGGTAGAAGGAAGCAACTTTTTGTTCTATTGTACATAAGGCTAGGAAGACAAGGTCCTCTTGGGGTAGCTTACGCCAGCTCACTGATTGTGGACAGGGAATCTAAGTTACGTAGTCACACCCTCCCTTGCTCCCTTCTGGTGCGTGTATAACAGCTACACAAAGCACATTCTGGAACCCATACCTTGGTCCAAAGGACTCCTACAGTTTGTTTTCCACTCAAAATTTAATTGGGAAGCCATTCTTCTTGACAACCCAGTAACCACCCAGCCTCACTGTGCCAAAAGTGGGGCCAGCGTGGTAGGGTGAAGCAGGCACAGGCTCTCTGATCATGACACCAACTACTGAAGCAGCCTTGATAATGACCCCTACGGAAAGACTATTTTGAGCCAGGACAGATACGGTTGCTGTGATTCCTTGCCATTGAGTCCGCTCTGACTCCTGGCAACCTTGTGTCTAGCAGAATAAACCATTGCCCAAGCCTGTGCCATCTTCCAGACTACTGATACGTTTCAGTCTGCTCTTTATCTTAAAAATGGTTTTATGGGGGGACAATTTTTTAGAAATAGAACACTGGATCTTTCTTCCAAGTCTGACTTTGTCTGAAGTTCTGCTAAGCCCACCCACCATGGGTAACCGTGACAGCACGTGAAATACCAGGGACATAGCTTTTGGCATCGTAGGAACACAGAAGCCATGACTGTGGGCAAACTGACAGCTAGATGGACACAATGACAAGCCTATGAACTGTTAGGTAAAAGTCAATTCATATTTGTATCAGCTGTGCATAATTCTTAGAACTGAATCTTCCAAATTGTGTTAACTTTCAGGAATTTTAAAGAACACCCACACGACCTTGAAGGACTTATCAAACAGAGGCACCATGCCAGACACACTCGGGGGAAGGGCCCAGTTACTGACAATTCCTCACAAAGGATGCCTGTAAAACAAATCATGGAAACACTTTTCCATCCCAACACTTTCTTGGCAATTAAGGAAATACCTACGACCCAAGCACTATAGCTTCCCTGCTGAAAATGCCCTACTACCTTTGAAGACCTTAGACCTGAGCTCTCAGAAGGAGCTCCTCTACATGCTGCGTTTGGATGCCCACAGATCATAACCCACTCTCGCTTATCAAGTGTCATATCAATCATTTTCTGTGGTGGTCTCTGATAGGACTTAAGATAGTCTATAAACATAAATGTAAAAATCTGATACTTAGCAGTCGCTTTCCAGAATCTGAGGGGGAAAAAATCTCATTATCTCTCAAGTCCATTTTTCCACAAATTTTGGAAGTCCCATCATATATAAATATGGGGCAAGATCAGTGGAGAGAAACAAGAAAAAGTGCTTAGACAAGGTAGAAAACATGCAGTCTGCAAACTGAGGGTTTTCACCAGGTTTGTCGTGAGAAGAGAATCAAACTTATATCACCCTCTTCATTTATTAAACAAAATCTCTGGACATTTAATAAACTCAAAACTAAAGCTACCACTGTTGAGTCCATCTTAAACGATGACAACCTGTAGGAGGAGTAAAAGATCCCTCACAGGTTTTCCAAGGCAATGCTTTCACAGAAGTAGACTGCTAGCTAGCATTTCTAGCCGCCCACCCCCCACCAAGTAATGCCTGTCTTTGAAACACTCAGAGCTTTAATCACTGCACACCAGAGCTCTTCAGCTATCTAATTAACATGTATTATTTTATGTTTCAAAAACCAAAATATTGCTATTGATTCCCATTCATAGCAACCCTGTGTGGTCTCTGAGACTGTACCTTTTTTCTCATCTGTCTCAAAATTGCTGGTGGCTTTAGATTGCTGCCTTTGTGGATTAGCAGACCAACACATAAACAACTACACCAGGCAGGGCCACTGTATATTCCTTGGTAAGGAGCCAGTCTGTCTATCCAATGGTTTTGTTTGTTTGTTTAGTGAATGCCCTTTACTAATGTTGCTATAAAGCAATACCTATGTTGGAAATTAATGCATACAGTTTATGCACAGCCTATACAGACCAGACCACTACCAGTCTGTCGGCTTGTCATACTGTGATAGTTGCTGTGATGCTAAAGGATGTCACCAGTATTTCAAATACAAGCAGAGTCACCTAAGGTGGGCAGGTATCATTAGACCTTCCAGTAAGACCAGCTTCCACTATGAAGAGACTAAGAAAAGAAATAGATTATCCACTTCTGATGGATTTACCATGGGACACTTTTTTCAATCATTTTATTAGGGCCTCATACAACTCTTATCACAATCCATACATACATCAATTGTGTAAAGCACATTGGTACATTTATTGCCCTCATCATTCTCAAAACATTTGCTCTCCACTTAAGCCCCTGGCATCAGGTCCTCATTTTCCCCCTTCCTCCCTATTCCCCCATCCCTCAATGAACTCTAGATAATTTATAAATTATTATTTTGTCATATCTTTCCCTGTCCTACGTCTTCCTTCACCCACTTCTGTTTTTTCCATCCCCCAGGGAGGAAGTCATATGTAGATCCTTGTAATCAGTTCCCCCTTTCCAACTCACCCTCCCTCTACCCGCCAGCATCGCCACTCACACCACTGGTCTCAAGGGATCATCCACCCTGGATTCCCTGTGTATCCAGTTCCTATCCATACCAGTGTACATCTTCTGGTCTAGCCAAACTTGCAAGGTAGAATTGGTATCATGGTAGTGGGGGAGGGAGGAAGTATTTAGGAACTAGAGGAAAGTTGTGTTTTTCATCACTATATCATACCCTGACTGGCTTGTCTCCTCCCGGAGACCCTTCTGTAAGGGGATACCCAGTGGCCTACTAATGGGCTTTGGGTCTCCACTCTGCCCCCCCTACACCCCGCCCATTCACTATGCTAAGATTTTTTGTTCTGATGATGCCTAATACCTGATCCCTTTGACATCTTGTGATCACACAGGCAGGTGTGCTTCTTCCATATGGGCTTTGTTGCTTCTGAGCTAGATGGCCACTTGTTTATCTTCAAGCCTTTAAGACCCCAGACGCTATATCTTTTGATAGCCGGGCACCATCAGCTTTCTTCACCACATTTGCTTAAGCACCCATTTGTCTTCAACCATGGCACATTTTATGAACAGTAGGAGAACAATGTCAGATATAGTTCTTGAAGGTGAGCTCTTCATATTTGAAGGCATTTAAAATACCACCAAGGAAGAGCTGCCTTCTCAAAGTAGAGTTGACCATAATGGGAGAGACGCGAGCTGCATTTGCTGATGGCACATGACATGACTCAAAATGAGAAGAAACAGCTGCAAACATCCAATAAAAATCAGACTGTGGTATGTAGAAAGTTTGAATCTATGAAATTTAGAAGTTGTCAAAAGTTTAATGGACATCATGAAGATCTACATTTTAGGCCTCAGTGAGCTGAAATGAACTGGTATTGGTTATTTTGAATCAATCATACAATTTACCATGGCAAGAATGATAAATTTAGGGCACAGTGTAGTCAATTATTTAACACAGTGCTGGCAAGTCAAGAGTATACTCGTGTATTCATGCTCACACATTGCTAACTGGTCACGAGTTAACTTGTGTTTCACTTACATTGTTTTATCATGTTTTTAATAAATGCTTGCATTGTTTACATTGTTTTATTATGTTTGTAACCCTGAAAGCAACATAGGAGCAGGCTGCACAGGATAGTTTGGGTTTGACAACGCTAGTCAGATATGTTATATGGCTCTTTTAGTTGTAGACCTCCTTGTTAATCCCACAGAATAACCCTGGCTTTCCTGGTGGCTGTGGGTAAGAAGATGAGGAAATGTATTTGTTTATTATCTGACTCAATTGTGAATGATTGCCATCCTGCTAGGTGTAAAGTGAGCCACTTCAGAAGCAGCGAATGTCATCTAACTATCAGCAAGAGGCCAGAGTGAAGTGCATCTTCTGGCTTTGAAATTGCTGCAAGTGCAACTCCTTGATCCAGAAAGACAGCGCTGATGCAAGAGGACTGATAAGACCAGGAGCAGCAGAACCAGGAACCAGAACTTGAAAGAGATCAGTGAAGTTCCCAGCCCACAAAGCAAGTAATGCTAAGTACTTTGGGGGCAGGAGGCTCTAGGCATTTAATTCAGGGAGCTGGTTTTGCTGACTCACAGAGCTGAAACTGAGTGCCTTTGCTTTAAGGCTTAGAGCTGAGTGGTATGCTTTGAGGGCATTTATTAGCAGCCCTGAAAGAAACTTTGCAACATGCCTGAACTGAGCAGCTGAATCCTGAGCATTTCTCACCTGAATTGCAATCAGTTACCTCCCATAATAACCCCAATAATTATTATCATTGCCCTTGGATTCTGTGTGGCTCTTGCAATGAATTATAGAAGCCAGCAAAAAGTAAAGCACGATAGGAGACAGAGGTGGAGAAAGTGAAGAATGGTGTGTGAGAGCAAAGAGGAATTGCATCACCTTCAACCTGTAAAATAAAGGCACTTTAAGATCTGCTTTGAAGTATAATGCTCTACAACTCTCATTCCATTTTATCCACGAACCACTAAAGCCAGTGAAGAAATGGAAGAGTTCTACACACTTCTCCCATCTGGAATTGATCAAGCAGGCAAAAGAGATGAACTCTTTTGCCAGGGTGTCCTTAGTGACATTTGGAATGCAAAAGTTGGAAGCAAAGATTAAAGCTCAATCGTTGGAAAATATGGCTTGGTGATAGAGAGGCATCTGGAAATTTCAATGTAGAATGAAGAATAGCTTCTTCATTAACAATAAACTTAAACAGTGACTATACACATGGACTTCACCAGAAAGATTACACACAAGTCAAATTGACTGTATCTTGGGGTAGAGATGATTGAGAAGGTCAATATCAGCAGCCAAAACGGGCTATCATTTGTTTATATGTAAGTTGAAGTTGAAGAAAATTTGAAAGTCCACAAGAGCCAAAATACAACCCAGAGTGTATTGTGCCTGAACTTAGATAAAGATTGCATTAGAAACTCTCACCTTGAATGGGAAATTGAATCATGGATTCTCCAGGCCTCTAGTGGTACTTGCTCTTTGTCATTTCATCTAGGTTCAATACCTATTCGTTCTTATTCAAATATGAGATTGTACTAACTCTTTGCATATGAAAGAATTTTAAAAAGTAAAAAATAAAATAAAATGCAAATCATCATGGTTTCTCAAAATAAAAAAGAACATATTTGATTCATTGAACCCTAATGACAGAAGACCTGAGGAAATGTGATATGACATCAAGAACATCGTGCATGAAGAAATCAATAAGCTATTAAAGACACAGGAAAGAATTAAAATCAAAGGAATATCAATAGACTCTGAAACTTACCCTTGAATGTAACCAATGGAAGAAATGTTGCAATCAAAGAGCCAAACTGAAATTTTCACAGGGCACCTGGGGAGGACAAAGTAGTTTATAAAGAAAGGTGTAAAGATATAGCTTTAGAAAGTCAAAAATGAAAAAAAAAATACAACCAGCACAGCTGAAGCTAAAGGAACTAAAGAAAAAACTTCAAGCCTCAAGTTACAATTTTGGAAGATTCTGTGGGCAAAATATTGAATGAAGCAGGAAGCCTAAAAAGATGATGGAGGGAATACAGTGAAGCACTGTGCCGAAAAGAACTAGTTGAGGCTCAAACATGCAGCTTATGATCTAGAATCAATGAAACTGAAGGAAGAAGTCCAAGCTGCACGGAAGACATTTTTGATAAATGAGCCTTCAACAAGTGATATGTGTCAACAAGCTGGTTGAAACTCTCAAGAATTTCTTTAGGCTTGGATAGACAATCATTCCTCTCAGAAGCAGCAGTCAAGAAATCAAAAGACGCACTCCACTGTGCAAATCTGCTGCACAAGAACATTTTTAAGTGTTGAAAAGCAAGAATATGACCTTGAGGACTAAGGTGCACCTGACCTAAGCCATGGCGTTTGCAAGCACCCCAAACGCATGTTAAAGTTGGACAGTGAAAAAGAAAGACTGAATAAGAATCCACGACTTTGAACTGTGATTCTGGCAAAGAAGGTTGAACGTACCGTGGGACTGCCAAAAGAGCCAACAAATCTATCCTGGCAGAAGTACAACCATCTGTTCCTTATAGGCCATGATGGTGAGATTTTGTCTCACATTCTTAAGGTATGTTGTCATGAGAGGCCAATCCTTGAAGAGGGACTTCATGTTTGGAAAAGTAGTAGGGCAGCAGAAAAGGAAAGCCATCGATGCGATGAACTGACCCAGCGGTGGCAGCCATGGGCTTAAACAGAAGAAGTCTAGTGAGAATGGCACCGGACCGGGCCATACTTCATTTGGTTTTGCGTACAGTTGGTGTGAGTCAGACCTGACAAGATGGTACCTAACAACAACAAAAACTATATGCTTCTATTGGCCAATTTTCTTTGTGCAAGGGAAAGGGGAAACAACTTTGAGAGGCTAGAGGACCACAAAGATTTGTTTTTTGTCTTTTAAAACTTTTATTTACTTATTTAAATCCTTTTATTGGGGACTCATTCAACTCTTATCACAATCCATATATCCATCCATTGTGTCAAGCACATTTGCACATTTGTTGCCATCATCATTTCTAAAACATTTTCTTTCTACTTGAGCTCTTGGTATTAGCTTCTCATTTTCTTCCTCCCTCCCTCCTGAACCCTTGATAATTTATAAATTTTTTTTTTCATGTCTTACACTAACCAATGCTTCTCTTTACCTACTTTTCTGTTGTCCATCCCCCTGGGAGGGGATTATATGTAGATCCTTTTGATCAGTTCCCCCTTTCTTTCTCGGCCTTCCTTTCCCCTCTTGTTATGGCTCCTCTCAATATTGGTCCTGAGGAGGTTATCTGTCCTGGATTTCCTGTGTTTCCAGCCCTTATCTTTACCTGTATTCATGCTCTGGTCTAGCCGGATTTGTAAGGTAGATTTGGGGTCATGATAGTGGGGGTGAGGAAGCATTAAAGAACTAGAGGAAAGTTTGCTACATCAGTCCTATACTGCAACCTGACTTGCTCATCTCCTCCCCATGACCCTTCTGTAAGGGGATGTCTAGTTGCCTACAGATGGGCTTTGGGCCTCCACTCTGTGTTCCCCCACATTCACAATAATATGATTTTTTGTTTGGGGTTGTTAATGCTTGATACCTGGTACTATCAATACCACATGATCACACAGACTGGTGTACTTCTTCCATGTGGGCTTTGTTTCTTCTGAGATAGATGGCTGCTTTTTTATCTTCAAGCCTTTAAGACCCCAGACACTGTATCTTTGTATAGCCAGGCACCTTCAGCTTTCTTCACTACATTTGCTTATGCACCAAGTTTGTCTTCAGCAATCATGTTGGGAAGGTGAGCATCATGGAATGCCAGGTTAAGAGAACAAAGTGTTCTTGCATTGAGTAAGTACTTGAGTGGAGGTCCAATGTCCATCTGCTGCCTTAATACTAAACCTATAAATATATGCACGGAGATCTATTTCTCCACCATCCTGTATAAATATATTTACATATGTAAATGCCTGTATTTAGACCTCTATAAATGCCCTTTACCTCTTAGTTCTTTCCTCTATTTACTTTTACTTTGCTTTTGTCCCACTAGCATGTCCAGCCTTCATTTGGGTTTCAGTAATTCCTCTCGGTTACCTTGCCCTTGATGACGCCCTACCAGGCCTCTCACACCCTCCTCACCAGTGATTTTTACGTCACTTGTTCCCTTGTCCCTGGGTTCGTTAACACCCACTTCCTTTTCCTTGCCTCCTCCTCTCCCATGTCCCCCCAGAATCATCCGTCCATTGTTTTCTCCTCCAGATTGTTTATCCTGCCTATCTTATCTAGATAAATATGCAGAGACAATAATAAGCACACAAACAAGACAGAGAAACACATAACAACAAAAGAATTTGTCAGAATGGTTAATGGTGATAATTGCTAAATGTATACCATGCGTTTTATGAACTCACTTAATATTTTTCATCCTACTTCCATTAAGCCATGATAAGTACATTTTCCCTAAGACAAATAATCATAACTTCAATATTACTGTTTATTAATAAGCAAAGTATATCTTAAAATATTTAGTATATTTAGGATAATATATTTAGTATATTTAATCCTCACAATGATACAAGTCTATGATGTAGATATTGTAGTTTTCAAACAGTCACACAGGAAGGTAAGCAACTTGCCTAAAAATCAGATGGCTGTGAAGTAAGTATCTGATCTGGGCACAGCTTGGCTAGAACCCGCACTCGAAATAGTTGTCCTGGTTGCCTTTCAAAAGACACTCTGGCCAGAGTGTGCTTACCAAAGACAGTGTGAACTAATAGGCATTCGTCTTTGATTCACTGGCATGTCTAAGCCCCTCTTTTGTGCCAAGGACCATCTCAGACACAGATGGTACCAAGGAAAACCAGGCCTGGCTACATGTATATTCAATACCACTTAATGAACTCCCAAATTCAAATGCCTTTTCGCATTCTGAAATAGAAAAGGTCAATTTAATTTCTTAGTTATTTCTATGGGAGTTAATCATCAAGCCCATGTCTAAGAATAGCATTACACTGGTTTGCATTTAAACTTCCTTGCCTTCTTATAGTCTGAAAGTTTCTGAAAGTCAAGGGCAAGATTTCTAACAGGCAAAACTTCAAAGGAAATAAAGATACTGGGGTGATTCCCATTCTTCAGTCTAGCTAACTTTCATATGTATATTGAACAGTTAATGAAAATCACTGAGATCAAAATATCTTACTCAACTGTGGAAGCGTTGATGCTGAGGGGGGAGGGCTCTGGAGATTAATTTCTGGAAGCTTTTCTGGTTCCTCACTGTCTGCTAGAACTTGGAATTATTTGTCTTAAGTCTCCATTTCTTCATCTGTAAAATCAAGAAGCAAAAAGTAATTCAAAACACAGTATTACTAAAGAGAATGTATATAAGGGGGAGTCAGTCATGAATTGTATTTTTATTTTCAGTGTTTCTATGGGAAATTTTAAACTCTTCTAATTATGCATATTCAGAGCGAACATCTCTAAGCGTGGCAGGGACAATTAAATGCAAAAAG
Organism: Tenrec ecaudatus; assembly: GCF_050624435.1. Classification (NCBI taxonomy): domain Eukaryota; kingdom Metazoa; phylum Chordata; class Mammalia; order Afrosoricida; family Tenrecidae; genus Tenrec; species Tenrec ecaudatus. Next base: position 74,250,174 of record NC_134532.1, read on the forward strand.
CAGTGATATGCAGTCTTGCTTTCCTCTGTCCCGGGGGAATGACACTTGGGTTGCCCTTGCTCACCCTGCAGAATCTCCTGCTGTGCTATCAATAAAACTGTCCCAGAAAGCACATTGACACCCTTCTTTGGGAAAGGACTGTGGTGGGCAGGATATAGACAGGAGAAAGGTATATAGATATAATTTTCCAATGTCCTTTTCAAAGTTAGCTGGAAGGCATCTCTAAATGTTAGAAGCACTTAACACTTGAAGAGGTGCAGGGCTATGAGAAAGCTATGATTCATTTTTTTTAAATCAGTGAAAGGTTGAACAAGAACATCTTAAATATGGCAGCCAGTTATAGCCACAGACTACATATGCATTTCTAGAAGAATAAAACATATATTAAATGTGTTACCTTAATATTTTTTATGCAGTCATTTTGTCGGGCAATAGAAACCCAATGGGGAAAAAGCCGTCTTCGTGATGTTGACGTGTTCACAGAAAGTTGGGAGAGGAATAAGTTACGTCATCAAAGAGGAGGAGGGATGGCATGGCAGGGGAAGTAGAATAATTTAAGAGCAGAGCAATGCTTCAGAGGAAAGTGCGAGTTGAGCTGAAAAGAGGAAGATGCATGGAAATAATTGCCCTACGAGTTAAATATTATCATGTTAATTTTATAGCCACAGAAACTAAGGCATCAAGAGTTAAATAATGTTATAGAATGACAATGATATCTCGAAATCAAGATAAATATTCTTTGGAGGAGTGGGTTGTGCAAAGGAAATTGGAAGGAGTCTGTTCCTGACTATCAAGAGGAAAGTGTCCATATGGGCCTGTTAAGTACTTCATTCAGTGTTTCAGTGGGAGAGATTGGGAGATAATCTAATCATTTACTGTGGGAAACCAAGAAACTGGATGAAAATATAAGCAGCCTAATCTCTAAGCTCCATAACCACGGGGTTTGGAAAACGGGATTCTAGTGGGGGAAGGCTCTCACAGTTCTGAGGTACAGGAAAAAGCCTGATATGCCTTCTCCAGACAGAAAGAGTTCTCTCCACACTTGCCCCATTGAAGATGCTGAAGCAAAGCCACCCTTTGCAGGCACCTGGCTCTTCCCTGTGCAAATACCCATCTCTAAAAGCAGACAAACCCTTTAGTTCTTATCACACTGAGAGTCGGCTTTTCCATTGTATCTTGGCTGCTCAGTACTTAATAATGGAATATCCACCATTGCCCTGTACGTTAAGACAAAGCCAGATGCATATAATGTTTTCAGGAACAAACTTCACATATAGCCTCTGTACAATGATTGATTACACCCTACAGACACCTGTTTTCTCACACACTGTGGAACCCAAGCTTGTCTCTAGAGCATCCCTGTCTGCCAGTTAAAGCCTCCTGGTGATCGACACCATTTGGACGCCATGTTTCTTGCTCGCCAGACACCTCCTTCGAGATGCCCCCCAAAAGGCGTCAGTAACTCAGATTCACACTTTGCCCAGTCTATTGTGTCTGCGCCTGATGAAGCCTTTCATACCTCATTACCATATGGACTGTTTAATAAACTGGCCCTCTCTCTCTTGATCCTGACGTTGGATGGGCCACCGTATGCTCACTGTCTATCATTCTTCCATGATCGCACAAGCCACCCCTCAAGACCCTTTTGGTTGTGGAGCTGAATCCCACAGTTTTGGGGTTGGTTTGCTAATGTATGGATTGTGAGAAATCATACAATTATTTGAAATCAGGTTGCAGTGCCATATCTGCCTTGGCACACAGCGGTTCTCAACCTCTGTGTCACGACACCTTTGGGGGTCAAAGGACCCTTTCACAGGAGTCCAATTCATCACAGTAGCAAAATTACAGTTATGAAGTTGCAACGAAAATAATTTTATGGTCGGGGGTCACCACAACATAGGAACTGTATTAAAGGGTCAGGGCATTAGGAAGGTTGAGAACCACAGTTCTAGAAGATAGGCAAAGACAAAGGGAAATTGTCCTGTTACAGTGAAGGATTTATTAGGATAGGCTGCACACACGGAGTACCACAAGGACGCACCTTTTACACAGAGTGAGGAACGCACTGGCAAAGGAAGCCTCAGCATCTTTGAAGACAACTGTGTTGCTATTTTATGTACGCCCTGTGTGAAGTGGAAATCGCCTAATTTCACTAAGACTCCGATCTACAATGGGTCTGATTAGGTGTGGAGGGTCTGGGTGGGGTGGATCAAGTGGCAGCACTTAACTAAGAGAGGCAAGGTGGGCTTGGTTACCGTAATGGACAGCAGGGTGAAAACACTGATCCTAATAGCCTCCCTCAAATGAGCTCCTGGGGTTGAGTACTTAGCCTGGGTGTCCCTGCAAGTGAAACAGATGAGAAACTTAAATATTTCCTTGATCTACCCAAGCAAAAGAATTCTAGGCCAGGTGACTGGCAAGGTACCTGAACAAGCCAGAATAGTGAGTCATGCACTCTCACTTTATTCCCAGACTCAAGCCAAGTCACAGACCCACAACACTTTGAATAAAAGGAAGGATGGGTCCCTTTACGGGGGGACCCCACAACCCGGCCAAAAGGTTATGCTGTTAATCTTTCTCCCTGGCTTTCGCAAAGGGATCCCTGGCCTTTTACACCAGTGAATGTTCCTTGGAGAAAAAGAAAGCATTGGACTTTTTCAGGAGTATTGAACACTGCCTCTGAATTGATACTAATTGCAGGAGACTCATAACGCTTTGAGGACCGTCAGCAGCAGTGTGCCTCAGCTGGCAAGGGTTCCCTAGTATTTTTATATTGGTCCCTCCCATTGATGGCACTGCTCTGAGTGGACCCAGTAAAGAAGAAATGCCAGTGACTCTGCATTAACTGGTAACATAATAGCGGGTAGGAAATTAACCTGACAAAGATTCAGGCTCCTTCTATTGCAGTGAAATTTCTAAGGTACAGTGGTGTACAGCATGTTGAACTATTTTTATGGAAGTGAAGGAAAAGTTATTGTATCAGACGGCTCTTACAACCAAAAAGGTCCTCTTTGGATTTTGGTGGGAACATATCCCTCACTTGGATGCACTACTTGGGTCTATTTGTCTTTCGAACAGCTACTAGTTTGCATGTAGCTCTGAACAAGAGAAGGTGTGTTAGGTAGCTAACTTAGGGACAGGGGGCAGTCCCTCCCATGCCTTCAAAGGCCCCCATAGAGGAGGTTGGAAAGAAATCAGCCAATCATTAGACCCCTATGAAGACCCCAAGCTGAGCACGCTGATACTCAAGCCCCAGAGCCCGGTGGGAGGTACACCTGGGCAACCCAAACACAGCCCAGACTCAGGACATCATCCAGGTGGGTCAAACTCAGCAATTGGCGTCAACCAATACCATCAACCACGTCTCCCCAGCCAGAGGCTTGACATATCCTGGCAGTGGGAAGGCCACTCTCCTACCCTGTTTCTGGTCATTGGCAGGTCAGAGGGTAGGGTGCACATGGGCCACCTGGGTGTGTCCTCTCAGGACCCGCTCTGGGCCTGCTTGGGGCCAACATGCATCTGCCCCGGGTCTACTCAGGGCCCACGTTCCATTTGCGCCCTCACCCTCTTGCCTCTAGATCCCTCCAGCACTCAGTCCCTGGGATTTCCCCCCCCTGTTCCACACGTGTGGGTGCTCTTTTCCGTGTGGTTGTTCAAGCCCTGTATTGAACCCCTTTGAGACTATAAAACCTGAAACTGGTTTTATCCTTCACAAAACCCACTTGGATTACAAAACGGGCTTCAGTGCGAATTCTTCCATCATGCAAAGAAAAAGCCGAGGTATTACCCACCCCGGCACCCTAACAAAGGCTCTGCAACCGGTCCAGGCTCAAGTGCAAAGTGATCTGCCATGTGGGCCACATGATACAGCTGATTCAATGGTGCCTGAAGTGTCAGAGAGGGAGGCAGTTTGGAGTCTTGGGCAGGACTCTGTTGATGAACCACAGGGAAGATCCTTAGGATTTGGGAGCAAAGTGCTGTCATCTTATGCAGACAACTACTCTCCTTTTGAGAAACAGTGTTTGGCTGGTAACTGGGCCTTAGTAGAAAGTGAACACCTCATCATGGGTCACTAAGTCACCATAGGGCCTGTACTGAGTGTTGTCTGACCCACACAGTCTACAAAGTTGGACGTGTACAACAGCACTCCATTAAATGGAAGTGGAATATGTAAGATCAGCTTAGAGCAGAGCCTGAAGGTATCAGTAAGCTGCATGAAGATGTGGCCCAAATGCCTATGGTCTCCACACCTGCAACAATACTGTCTTTCTCACAGCCTGCACCTGTGGCCTCATAAGGACTTCCTTAAGATCAGTTGAGTGATGCAGAGAACACGTATGCTTGGTCTGCTGGTGGCTCCTCATGACCTGCAGGTAATACTAAAGCAGAGAGCAGAAGCATTGCAGCCCCCTATATATATATAGTCATGGGTTGTTGCAAGTGACTAGGCTGGAGGTCAGGAACTTGAAGGGGCATGATGGGAAAATTGATAACAATGAGGTGTGGGGAAGAGGCACATAGATAGACCTCTCTGAATGGCCCAAGAAGTGAAGATATTTGTTCACATGAGATCATGTGAATGCTCACCACAGGACCACTTCTGCAGAGGAGTATTCTCACATTCAAGTGGATAGAATGGCACTGTGAATACCAGGCATGTTCTTTCCCTGGCCACTCTTGCCATTTCCCAATGGGCTCAAGAGCAAAGTGCTCATGGTGGCAGGGATGAAGGTTATGTGTGACCTCAGCAACATGGACTTCACCTCATTGAGACCAACTTGACCACTGCCACTTCTGAGTGCCCAATCTGGTAGCAGCAGAAACCAACAAAGAGTGCATGATACGGAACCATTCCTTGGGGAGATCAATCAGCAAACCTATCAATCAGATAGGTTGATTTCATAGGACCACTTCTGCATGGCAAGGGCATTATTTTGTTCTTACTAGAATAGATACTTACTCTGAATATTCTATGCATCTGCCCAAACTATCATTCTTGGACTTACAGAATGCTCTATCCATTGGCATGGTATTTCATACAGCCTTGACTCAGATCAAAGGACTCACAGAAGATGAAGTGTAACAATGTGTCTATTTTCATAGAATCCACTGACCTTGCCATATTCCCCATCAACCTGGAGGTGCTAGCATGATAGAATAATGTAATGAATTTTAAAGATATAATTAGAATGCCAGCTAGGTGGCAGGTTGGGGCATGAGTTCTCTAGGAGGCGGTATGTGTTCTAAACCAGGGAACAATAATATGGGGCTGCTTCATCAATATGCAGGATGCATTGAACCAAGAAACAAGAGGTGAAAATAGGGGTTTGCAGTCCTCACTATAACTCCAAGTGACTCACTCACAACTATTTGCTTCCGGTCTTAGTGATCCTGTGCTCTCTGGATCTGATCTAAGTTCCAGTGGGAGGAAGACTCCCACTTGGAGACACTGATTCCGTTGACCTAGAAGTTAAGAATGGCTTTAGGTCATTTTGAGTTCCTTGTGTCTTTTAATCAATAGGTAATGAGGGCATTGTTATATTGAGTGATGTGATTGATACTGATTACCAAGAAGAAATTGGTTTATCATTATATATGGAGGCAAAGAAGAATGTATATGGAAACCAGTAGATTCTTTAGATCAGGGGTGTCAAATTGGTGACCCACAGGTCACATGCAGCCCCCGAGGTAATTTTTTGTGGCCTGTGATGCTCTGACATAAAATGAAAATAGAAAAAATAGCTATGAAGAAAACAGTGCTTAGGGGAGATCAAGGCAATACCATACACACAATTCCCTCCTGAACCCTTTAACTACTGAAGATACACCTGGTCCAGTGCCTTTCCTAGGAGCCTGTGGGTATGTATAAATACGCTGACTCAGTTCCAGAGATATTTGGAAGCGATATGTCTGCCACTCTCAGTGTCATGTAATCTAAACAGAGCCCAATAGCGAAAAGATTAAAAAGAGCATTCTGGGTTGTGCTATTATGAATCATACCTAGCAGCAGGGCTAGTTAGCATTTTTAGAGGGAAGCCATTATGATTGTGCATCATGTTTGTCAACTGTACAACATTTTGTGTTTTTTATTAGTCACGTTGTTATATTTATATTATATTTTATAATATAATATTTTATATTTTATGTTATATGATTTTTTCCGGTCACAACATAAGAGGTAAGTGAAAACTAGTAGGAGGAAAGGACGGGCAAGTTTCAATGAAAAGGAATGATTTTAGTTTTATAAACACAGTAGATAAAAATAAATGTTTAAATAAAAACAATTATATAGTGTTTTAATTATCCTATCCATATTCTTGAATCCTCACTTCAAAATATAAATTTAACACAATTTGTAAATGTGATATGGCCTGCGCGAATCTTGCCTGTTGGACCAAGTGGCCCGCGTTTTAATTGAGCTTGACCCCCCTGCTTTAGATGGTCACCTGCTGTGACCCTGCCTACACATGGCTTGGATTCTTCAGGAATGAAAGTGTGGGTTGCCCTGCCAGATACAGCACCATGACTGCCTGGGGGGTCCAGTTGAAAACAATGGAAACACATAATGGGTGGTGGAAAAAGGGAATTCTAAATAATAGCTGCAGTTTGGTGACCGCTTGCAGCAACAAAGACTCTAATTGCTATTTGTGCTCCCTTCTTATGTGTTGTTTTCATTGCTGGATGCCATCAGGGCAGTTTCTGACCAAAACTGACATGTAAACCAGAAAAGAGAAAAAAATTGAATAAGGAAGACCAAAGAAAGAAGCTCCGAGCATTTGCACTGCAGTGCTGGCGAAGAATATGAACGTACTGCGCGTTGCCAGAAACACGTCTTAGAAAAGGACAGACTGTTCCTTAGAAGCAACGATGACAAGACTTGTCTCACATGTTTTGAACATGTTTTCAGGAGAGATCAGTCCCTGGAGAAGGCCAGCAGGCTTGGCAAAGATGAGGAGCAGCCAAGAATTAGGCTCTCAACAAGATGACAAGATGGATTGACACAGGTGTTGCAGCGAGGCGCTGCAACGTAAGAGCAAGTGTGTGTGTGGCGCAGGGCCAGGCTGCATTGCACTGGCTTGTAACTGGCCTCAATGTGAGTTGGAACCAGTGAGAGGGCACCTCACAACAACGGGGTGCTGGGTAGCATGGCTTAGTTTTCTCAAAGCCCTACTCAAAAGCGTAAGTTTTCCAAAATCACATCGGCCTAAAATATGTGATGTAAATTTACAAAAAAAAATTTTTTAACTGGAAAAATGAGTGGTTTTAAAGATATGCTTGCTTGGGAATTCAACAATCTTGTATCGTTGGAACATTGCCCCCGTTTCTTGCATTTTTTTGTTTTAGCTAGTCCTTTCGTATATTATTTGATTAATTCCTGAAACTTTTATTGAAGAACTTGGCACATAATTTATATATCTGGTGTAAAGTGAAAATGCAGAATCCTTTGTTAGAAATAGAAAAAAAGATACCAGTTAAGGTACTAAAATATAAAGTATTTTCCCTTGTCCCTTTGTGGCATCTCTCTTTGATTTTCATAGACTTTTCTTTTGCTATTGAATGCATTTCTAAGAAGTAGAGAAAATTTTGAATTTTAAATAATTCATATATGTTTTACAATTCATAGTATGGTTTATTGTCCAGTGCCAGTTTTGAATTCAATATGAGTTGAACTTTCATGCAGAATTACAAAAAATGTAATTCATATCTTGTCACTAAAATAAATAGCTATATTTTATTCTTACCAGAATAATATAAATGTTGCAGAAAACTCTCTTCTTCCAGTGAATATCTGATAAATAAGACAGAACTGATCAAGAAACGTGAGCATGAGTGTGCTGAAGTTAAATTTCTTTATATGGCTCTTCTATCCATACTTTTCTGTAACACCAACCAAATGATTGGTTCTGACCTTGAAAATAGGATGTGATAAATGCTAATCAAAGACACTGGACAGCTTCCGTTGTCATTCTATCTATAAAGAGCCTTCTCAGAAACAGGAACCGAGGCTTCTATGACCATTCAGCATAAGCCAAAGATAAAGCACATTCAATTCCTGTCTGAAAGGAGGGTGACTGAAGAGACCATGGTACATGCAGATCAGCGACTGAGCCAAGACGATCAGCAGGCCAAACAGAGAAGCAGCTGCATGGGTAGGATACTGTGAGGTACAACAGTGGGCAGGCTTCGTGGACCATGGAGGCAGAAGCCAAGGGGCCACATCATTGAGAGAATGAGAGCCAGTCTTTGTTGTCGACAGGGGAGAGGTGTTTCCTTGGACCAAGGACTGTACTGTTTTTTGATCCTGTTTTTCGGTAACCTGTTCACCTTCCTCACATACCCCCATAACTGTGAGTGTTCTCGGTGAGTCCTATGAAGTTATGACAATGAATTATTGAACCTCGCATGAAAGTATTTTGTCATCAGAGGAATGATTGGGGTCATAATAGGGTAAAGAAAGCTGGAAGATGAAGGCATCTCTTACCTTTGCTTGGTGGTGGTTGGCTTTGGGCTGGTATGGAGATGGATTTTCCTTTTTTTTTCTTTGTGAGGTCAGATGAGGCCAGACGTGAACTATGTGCCCTTTACAATGGTCGCTGTGTCTTTCCCTTTTTTCTGTTTCATCAGTTTCTATGTAAATGACTGGTTAATAAGGGAGTAACATGAATCAGAAAGGCTATGCTAGAGTTTCTTGGTCGTTTGTGCTTCTTAGCCTGGCATTTTGTGTAAGTTTTGACTTGAATAGAAAATGTGTTGGTATGGGGCTGACAGGGTTTCATTTAGTCATGGATCTAACATTCTTATCTTGTACTCACTTTGAATCTCACTAAACTACCACGCATGTGCATGAATTTTGTGCTTATTAGGCACTATAAGTATTTTAAGTGAGATAGCACAGAAAAAAATGCTGTTCATCCATATTCTATTGTCCCTTTAGTATTTGTTTCTTTCCCCATTCCACCACATGGCATCTTTCGATGAGCTACTATCTCCTCTTCTTCAACCGTACCTTGTAAAAGATTGGGAATGGCCCAAGAAGGAGAATTTCCAGATGCAACTCAGTTCCTTGGATATAGGGTGGTTAATATGGACCACAAAGTATGTTTCCAGATGAGATTGACTGTGAGAAAAATCTTAAGAGGAAGTCAGTGGATATGCTGCTAATGAAACTTGTTCTCGAGGGAAACAATATTTTGTGAAGATAGAAGTGGCATGAATTTTTGTAGGCATTAAACAATACACTGTTCAATGGCCAGCTGTGTTCAGTGGACAAATAGACCGACCGTGGAGACACACTGGGTTTTCCCCGTTGCACATTTCCTAACCTGGAGAGACAGTTCTCTGGTTATTGTCAGGGACCATGCAGTCGGATCCAGCTCACAGCAAACCAATATGCAACAGAAGGGAAAGTTGCCGGGACCTGTATCAGCCTCACATGTCTTGTCATGTTAGAGGGGATTGCTGCTGCAGCCCCTGTGCCAATACTGTTCTTCAGGGTGTCCTACTTTGGGGCTCATCTGCTCCTGGTCTTGCCTAAGGACATGTCCAAAGTACATGAGACAAAAGCTTACCATTGCCCCTCAAAGGAGCATTCTTGTACTTCCTCCAGGACAAATGTGCTTCTTTTTCTGGTAATTCATGGTACTTTCAGTATACTTCACCAACACTTTCATTCAAAACATCCATTATGTTGCAATCTTCCATGCTCATTGTCCAGCTTTCACATTCCAATGAAAAGATGGAAAATGCCAAGGATTGGGTCACATCTTAGTTCTCAAAGGGATGCCTTTGTTCTGGAACACTTTAAAAAGGTCTTGTGCAGCAGATATGGCCAATGCAATACTTGGTTTAATTTCTTGACTGCTGAATGAATGGGCATTGATTGTGGATCCAAGTAGAATGAAATCCTTGACAATTTCCATATTTTATAAATTCTGTTTATCATGGTATTGTCTATTGGCCCAATTATGAGGATTTTGAGTTCCTTTCAAAAACATTATAATCCAGACTGAAGCTGTAGCAAACAAACCTAAAGGGATAGAAACTTGTTTGACTGGTAGCACTACTGAGAAACTCTTAGGATTTTCACTAGATGATAATTCAATCCTCTTCATCTGTCTCCTCACGTCTGGGCTTGTAGAAATGACAGAAGGAATCAAGTAGAGAGGGGCCTGCTCCACTTATAAAAGCCATCAGTTCTAGGATCTTAGAAATGTATGAAACTGCTTTTCTCCAGTACATACGGTGCTCATCAGAAGCTATTGTATTCATAGGAAGCCCATGGTAACTTCAGTTGGCCCTCACTTATCTTGGACTTAGTATAATGAGTATGTTGTTGTTAGGTACCATTGAGTCAGGTTCTGACCTGCAACGACTCTATGCCCAATAGAACAAAACACTGCCCGGTCCTGTGCCCTCCTCACAGTCAGTTCTGTGCTTGAGCCCATGGTTGTAGGCAGGTTGTCAGGGGGAGCCAGCCCCTAACACATCATTACGGGTCCAGTAGGCGCAATTGTACGGTGATAATAAGTAACAATCATAGTAAAGTTATAGAGAGCATGAGAGATAGAAGTAAAGTATTGAAATAAATGGAGTCAGACAGGATTCATGGTAGCAGGCTCACCTCAGCCACGCCTGATGATCCACGTGGAGGGAGAGAGAGATATTTTAATGCTAGCCCAGGCTTTTTATCTTCTCTGGGGACATAAAAGCCCCCTAATCACAGGTGAGGACATATGTCACAGGAAGGGGCTGTGCTATAGGTAATACAGTAATGAGAGGGGGTGGTCTAGGGACATACACACAATAGAAAGAGGAGGGATTGGGATATACATGTGATAAGATGGGTGGATCCTAGATTTAGGGTGGCAGCTTAACTTTGAGCTATTCTTTGGATCTCCATAGGAACCATTATCAGTAGGGTGTAAACCCTACCTACTGGAACCAAATAGATGACTGCAGGCATCCATTGTCCTTAATAGCAGGGAGTGGGGCTTCTGTAGTCTGGCAACTGATCGCCCTCAGGGAGGATGCCTGTGAACATCTGACCTCCCCCCACAGCAGGTACTTTCATTTCATTGAGGGGTTTACTCTTTATCGCTGCCCCTCTACTTGACCAAACATGATGTCCTTCTCCAAGGACTGGTCTCTCCTGACAACATGTCCAGAATATATGGGGCAAAGTTTCTCCATCCTTGCCTCTAAGAAGCACTCTGTCCATACTTCTTCAGAGACAGACATAGTTGTCCTTTTAACAAGTGGTGGTACTTTCAGTGTTGTCTAGCACTATACTTTCAATGCATGGATTCTTCTCAGGTCTTCCTTATTTAATGTCAAGCATTCACATGATTATGAGACAACTGAAGATACCATGGTTTGGGTCAGGTGCACCTTAGTCCTCAAAGCAACACCCATGCTTCTCAACACTCTAACGAGGTCTTGTACAGATTTACCCTAGGCAACACATCCTATGAACTCTTGACTGATGCTTTCATGAGTGTTGATTATGGATCTAAGCAAGACAAAAATCTTTGGCAATTTCAGTCTTTCCCCCATTTACTATGTTATTACCTCTTGGTCTATATGTAATGAGTATAAACATAGTAAATATAACATAAACACTGGCTATCCTATGCATATTTGGTACAATCCAACCAGAACCAAGCCCATTGCTATCAAATTGTTTCTCACTCACAGCAAACCTATGGGACAGAAGAGACTTGCTCCCTTGGGTTTTCCAGACTATAAACATCGATAGGAGTGGACAGCCTCATCTTTCTCCCATGGGGTATTGGTACATTCCAATTGCTGATCAGGTAGTTAGGAGTCTGACATGTGACATGTTTACCCATCAGGGATTCTTGTATGAGAAAATTTCCAAACTTCATGAGAAAGAAAATGGAATGAAAGATAATGGGATTTTTCTATAAACATTTTTTTTGGGGAGGAAATATGTGAAAGTGTGTGTGTGGGGGGTGAGGGTTAACTTTGCCCAAAGAAAGGTTTATCTTTGCCATGGCTCCTGGGAGGTAACATCGAATCTCTCGGAAGGTTCTTCCCAATATAATTTATTTTTAGTTGGGGGGTTCTTCAGTCACCCACACCAGATAGCTGATACTAACAATATGAATTGCAGTGTGTGCATGCGTGTGCGTGTATCTGTGTGTGATATGGGCTCAATGTCTATCAGGGCTGGGGACTGAAGTCGTTATGTGAGCAAGTAAATCATTTCTACATGGTCTGCCATGACAAAACCTCTGAACCTCAGGCAAACTTTCTTGGACGTCACATATCATTGCTGGGAAATGTAAGTGCTGTGTGCCTGGTGCCACGGGTAGAGGACACTTAGAAGCTATATGGATGGAACCCCCTGTGCCTCTTCTCTTTATTGGTTTTTAATCTGTATCCTTTTAGTGTAGTAAACTATTACCATGAGTGTTTTCTGAGGCTTTCAGTCTATAATGAATCATAGGAAAGTCTTGGGAACTCCACAATGTGCAATACGATCCTCTATATTTTGTAAGCTAACATGACAAGATTCCCAGTGGCAAAAGATAATCTTATAGACCTGTTTGAATTCTTTCATTCCATCTATTAATTAGCAATAACAGGACCTAGTTTTCCAACAGTGTTGAACGAAACCCAATGTTCAAAGCTGTAGGTCCATGGCAAATACGATACCATCATTTTCTCAAGATACAAACTACCTCATGGAGAAGAAAAGACATAAATAATACCTACAAAATTTTAAATGATAAAATGCTGATATTTCTTCATTTTTTGTTTACTTCAATTTCTTTGTCTGCATAGGACGAAGTCATAATAGCACAGAAAACAAAGACAGACTTACAAGTGCCTTTCCATCCCTGAGAGGACAGCACTGAAGCTACAGCTTGGGGAGAGGGGCCCATCAGACCAGAGCACACAGGAGCAAATGAAGAAGGAAGGAATGAGAAAGATAGAGTAGAACAGCCTGGCCCACCAAGCCCTGAGGACAATATTCCAGCTTGGAGTAGCCAGTGTGCAGAGTACCATAGGGCCGGCCCCACCATGAGACACGACTGTCCCATAGTACTACAGGGGACAACACGGGACAAGTGCAGGAATTGTGCCAGATCTGACCCCACACACCAGGGCAAAACACTAAAGTCGTGCAACAGAATAGCGAGGGGTGGAAACAAATGAAGTCCCTGAGGAATCCCCAAAATAGAGTTTGGTGCCAGGGTGCGGCACCCCATCAGACTCAATATGATAACTCTCCTAAAGGTTAACAAGCAGACCCATAATTTTTATATACTTTCTGTTTTTGTTTTTGTTGTTCTGGTTTGCTTTGTTTTGGTGTTTATTATTGTTTTTGCATGTGTAGATAGCTAAGGTGGGTGGGATAAACAATACAGAGGGGGAAACAGAGAGATAAATGGTTCTGGCAGGACACTGGAGACAGGGAGGCAGGGGAAAGAAAGGGGGGAGCTAACAGACTCATGCCTAAGGGAATAACAAGTGATCTAAAATCGACAGCAAGGAGAGTGTAGAATGTCTGGTGGGGCTTGATCAAGTGCAATGTAGTCAAGAGGAATTATTGAAAGCCAAATGAAGAAACATGATAGAGGGACAAGAGGAAAGTAAAAGGAAACAGAGGGAAGAACTAGGATGCACAGACATTTATAGAGGTATAAATACAGGCATGTACATATGTAAATATATTTTAATGTAATGATAGGGAAATCAATCTATGTACATATATTTATATGTTAAGTATTAAGGTAGTAGACAGACATTGGGCCTCTATTCAGTACTCTCTCAATGCAAGAACAATTTGTTCAAATACCCCAGCATTCTGTGATATTCACAAGACTGCTGAAGACCAAATGGGTGCATAAGCAAATGTGGTGAAGAAAGCTGATGGTGCCCAGCTATCAAAAATATAGCATCTAGGGTCTTAAAGGCTTGGAGAAAAACAACTGGCCATATAGCTGAGAAGCAACAAAGCTCACATGGAAGAGGTACGACAGGCTGTGTGATCATGAGGTGTTGATGGGACCAGGTATCAGGCATCAAAGACCCAGAACAAAAACTCATATATATGTGCATGAGGGAGAAGGTAGAGTGGAGACCCAAAGCCCCTCTGTGGACAGTTGGATATCCTGTTGCAGAAAAGGGAGGAGACGAACCAGTCAGGGTGCAGTATAATACTGCTTAATATACAACTTTCCTCTAGTCCTTTAATGCCTCCCTCCACTATTAAGACCCCAATTCTACCTTAAAAATCTGGCTACACCAGAGCATGTACATTGGTACATATGAGAGCCCTTGACACAGGGAATCCAGGACAGATAGACACCTCAGGACCAATATTGAGAGTAGCAATACTAGGAGGGCAGGGGGAGATGGATGCGGAGAAAGGGGGACTAATCAAAATGATGACATATAATGTGCTCACCCCCTCAGAGGGATGAACAACAGATGGGTGAGGGAAGGGAGGCAGTGGTTGGTGTAAGACATGAAAAAAAATTATTTATAAATTATTAAGGGTTCATGAGGAAGGGAAGGAGGGTGGCAAAGGGAAGGGGAAACATGAGGATCTGATACAAAGGGCTCAAGTAGAAAGAAAGTGCTATGAAAATGATGACAGCAACATATGTACAAATGTGCTTGACACAATGGATGGATGGATGGATGGATGGATGGATGGATGGGTGGATTGTGATAAGAATGATATAAATGCCCAATAAAATGATTTTTTTTAAAGAGGAACAGATAAAAGCCTCTAGTATATTTTACTCAAAGACCTTAAAAGAAATGGATAATTTCATTAATTATCACTTAGCACTAAATGTAAAAAATCAAGAAATTTTTATTATGCTCTCCTCTTAGAGGAGTATGCAAGTATGTGCTCTGATTAAAAATAAAATACTGTCTACTTTATATATGTTTAATTTTATGACTTAAAAATTGGTATATCCTCTGCTTGTTTTTCTTGTTATATTTTCTAATGTTCATGTTTAATAACAAGATGCCCATGACATTTATTGGCCTATAAATTATAACTCCATTTAGTAGTACATGTTTCCAATTAGCTTTAAAGGCAATTAAAGAGCTATTTTTCATTGTTTCATTTCAAAAACACTAATTCACAATTTTAATTGTCTTACGTTTTCATATGAAATCTTTGAATCAGATTTCATAACAGAAAACAATTATCTATGGTGCATCATTATTTTCTTTGGTGTTCAGCACTGTGAACAGGTTGAATGGGTAGAAAGAAAAAATATATGAAAAATTTTTCTATTTATACAAAGTTGTTCAAATTCATGTAAATGTAATCACATAGCATAAAAAGATATCTCTTCTTTTCCTTTTTCTTTTTAAGTGATGAGCTAGAACACTTAAAATTGCTGTTTACTTTTATTTCATACAGCTATGTTTAATCAGGGCTATGAATAGGATATAAATATTAATAAATCACTTCCATAGCCCTTCTGTTCAGTTAGCTCAGCGCTTTCAGTGTGACTTCAATAAGGCCAAGGTCTTGGGCATGATAGCAATAATTGGGCATTGAGTGTAATGACTACAAGAGGCTTTTACAAGTATTAACCCATTTGGTGTTCCTCACACCCCTGTGAGACCCTTATATCAAGGATGATTATCACCATTTTAGACGTAACTAAACAGACTCAAGCAGTTGGGTGATTTGTTTAAGAACTTATCATCATCATGAGGGAGACACAACGGACTCTAACTTTTCTTCCCACTAATAGCAATGGATTTGTTCATTGTTTTCATGCATATAATAAAATACCTACAATGTTCAGTAGCCTGTTATTTGCATCATCTCTTAATTGCCTTTAGAAGAAGCTGACCCATGGTCTGAGATCATAGTAGGCGAATTCACAACTGCAAATAATTATACAACTGCATAGAATTATACAGGAAGGCAATCATTAATCGTGGCATAGCAAACAAGGATAAGCACACTTATATATTTCCACCAATGTTTAGCTTATTGCCATTGAATGACGAGACATAATCAACGGTCTGCAAAAAATATGTCCTGTGAACTAGAATAGCAGAGCTGGAAATGAAATGGGGAGAAGAGTTTTGCTTTTTAGTGCCAAAGATGAAATGAATCTGAAAATTGAGAAGCCACAGTTTCATTTTTGAGGCAACAGAAATCTTGTCCTGCTCCCCTCCGCACTGTGTCTTTTGTGTAACAGGATCCAGATACTGAAGGAAGGACAATGGCAGTCGCATTGTGGGGTGGTGACATTTCAGGCAAATCTATGTAAATTGAAGCAGCGGTAGGAAAGGTCCTTGGCAATGCTGCATGCTGGGAAGTATAATTTTTCATGACCTGTGCCTGATTACACTGTGGGTTGCCTTACTCTCTCTCATAGAGTAAAGAAACTGAGGTGGGAGAGCAGAAGTTTTCACTGTCGTGTCAAATGAATGCTTCTGAGTGATTAGAAACTGATCCGGAGCTGTATGCAATTGAGAGTGTTTTCATTATTAAATCAAAAGACACTGCTGACAGAAAAGATGGTCACAGGAAATCTACGCTAGCAATGTGCTTGCAAACCCGAATCCTAGGTAGATCTCGCGTACCACAAAATTGAAAGCAACTACAACAAAAAAGCTGAAAATAGTAAGGTAAGCAAGCACAGGATGAAATGGAAAAAGAAAATTCAAAAGAAACTTTAAAAAAATCATGTTATTGGGAGCTCTTATAACTCTTAATTACAATCCATATATCAATTGTATCAAGCATGTTTGTACATATGTTGCTATCATTTTCTAAACATTTACTTTCTATTTGAGCCCTTGGTATCAGTTCTTTTTTCTCTCCCTCTCCACCTCCCATCCTCGTGATACCTTGGTAAATTATAAATTATTGTTTTCATACCTTACACAGACCCCTTCATGCAGGTTTCTGTTATTTGTCAACTTGGGGGTGGAAGGGGGATGCGTTGATCACTGTGATGGCTTCCTTCTTCCTCACCCCTTCCCCCGCCCCACCTTTTCCCTACCTTCCTGGTATAGCAACTTCAGATTCTGTTCCTGAGGGGTTTATCTGACCCGGATTACTTGTGTCCTGAGCTCATATCTGTACCAGTGTACATGCTCCGGTCTAGCCAGAACTGAAAGGCAGGACTGGACCCATGATAGTGGGGTTGAGGAAGCCTCAAAGAATCAGAAAAATAAATAATGTGTGTTTCATTGGTGCTTTACTGCGTCCTGGTTGATTCATCCATTCCTTGTGACCCTACTGTGAGCGGATGTCTCACTGTGTATAGATGGATTTGGGGTCTCTGACCTGACCATTCTCTTTCTTAGCAATATGTTTTCTTATTTGTTTGTTTGGGGTCTTCTGATGCTTGTTTCTGAATCCTATTGACACCTCATGATGGCACAGGCTGGGGTGCTTCTTCCATGTGGGCTTGCTGCTTCTCTGCTAGATGGCCGCTTGTTGACCTTCAATCCTTTAAGAACCCAGATGCTATAGAGCCTTTGACAGTGGGTACCATCAGCTTTTGGAAGAAACTTTTGCATGATCATAATAAAATTAAAGTCTTCATTAAAGTTAATGTAGAACAGAAATTATGCCAAATATATCATGATAGTGTAGTGGTTATATGTTGGGTTATGGATGGTCAGCAGTTCCCAACTGGCAGCATCTCCTTGGGAGCTAGATTGGACTTTCTACTCCCAGAACAGTTCCAGTCTCAGAAACCCACCGAGGGCTACTTTGAGTCAGCATTGACTTGAAGGAGGTCAATGATATCAAGTCAGTGGAAGAAGCAAAACTCTTAAAACCTTCTGAGAACGAGCTGGAGAAATAGTAACTAAAAAAAAGGTAAATGAGCTAATACAAAACAAACAACCCACTAGCACTGAAGCATTTCCAGCTCATAGTGTCCCTACAGGATAGCCTAGAACCGCCCTCAGAATGGCTCGATGAGGCTGCAGATCACTAGGAAAGCAGATGTTTCTCTATCTCCTGCAAAGCAGGTGGAGAGTTTGAGCCACTGGGCTTGTAGATGGCAGCCCAATTCTGAACCCACTCAATCACAGGGGCATAGATTTCAGACTTGGGGAATAAAAGAGCCAACTTACTTAGAAAAATATCTTCTAAGAATAGAACAAATAGATAGAAATTATACTCAAAGGTGTAATATAAGAATACATAACCTGTAGTATTCTAGGAAAGCTTAATAAAATATTTTGAATTACAAGTATGAAGTAGATTATCTTCTTTAATATTAAATTTCAGTTACGGATAGGGTCTTGTCTATAGATATCTGAGAAAAGAGATTGAGAATACAAAATCCTGTCAAGATGTCAATTTTATATGACAGTAATGAATATATTTTTATGTTTGAAAGATTCCAAAAATATATATACACTCATCCCTTTCTTTTGAGTGAATAAAATGGAAATAAAACAAAACCACAAAGACATACTCCACCCAACTGGAAGTTTAGTCATTACCAGGATATTTAAAGTGGGAATAAATGAGTAAACACTTGGCAGTAATTAATATTACTTAAGAACATTCAGTTGAAGATTAAAAAAAAAAAGCAAAATTCTATCATGTAATTTCCCGTTTAATTTCAATAATCAAGACCATATTTTCCAACTACTATTTTTTCTCTAACTTTTGTATTCCAATCACCCACAATTCCCAATGCATCTTCATTTCATGGTTCATCAATTTCAGACCAAAGTCTTTGGTACAATTCTTCATTTTCTCCATCACTCCTTTTTGTGATGGATGTATACGTTTCAAGAGTAGCTGCATCTATTATATTTCCTTGAAGGTGAATAGATGTGCTATCCCACACAGCGCTGTGCGTTAAGATGGATCGTCAAATGTCCTTTCGACAGTGACTGCCGCGTCGTTCCTCTGCATCGTGTCCATGCTGGCGTGGTAGCTCATACACTATTCTCATTCACAATGGCCAATGCTGGTCTATGTCATCTCACGGAATCCTAGGATATCGATCTTTATCAGTTCCAGCCGATGCTGGTCTATGTCATCTCACGAAGTCCTAGGATATCGATCTTGATCAGTTCCACTTCTTGTTTGAAAACTTCCAATTTTCCTAGATTTGTGCTTCTCACATCTCATGTGTTGATCATTCGCTGACTTTTGCAGCTGTTTCCCCCGAATTCCATCAGCAAATGACGATCCTGCAGGCTCTGCTCTCATGGGCTTTAACTGACCCATGTGACCACAGCCTACTCCCTCTGGGAAACCAGCTCCTCCTCAGCCCCGGTTTGAGTGCCCTTTGACCTGAGGGGCTCATCCTCTGGCACTGTCTCCAACAATGTTCCTCGATTCTTTAGGCCATCAGTATCTGACAATGCATGGAAGCTATACATCGGGTTTCCAGTGACTCCTTCCTCTGAAGTGCAGATCTGAGTCCTTCCTCATTGTTCTTTCTTGGTCTTGAAGCTCTTCTGAAGCCTATTTATTTGGGTCGGTCCTGTTGGCATTTGAAAGATCAGTGACCTCGCTTCTAGCATCAGAACAACACATAAGCCACCAGAGGAAAACAAACTGACAGACAAGCTCACTTGGGGAGGTTACCTCCTTGCTCACCCAATCCTGACTGTGGAAGCCTCTGGGTATGAGGTCACCTGTCTCTGTGTGTTTAAATAACAGGCCCAAAGGAAGGGAGATTTACCTCCTTGCCTCCAGTTTTGATATCAGACTTTAACGTGGAGGTAATGAAACAGGAAATCCTTCAGTTCATGAGTTGTTTCTATGCAGATTTATGGCCAAGCCTGGCCTCCCATGAGAGTCTGCACTCCTCTGAACACTGAAACCTCTGATCCAGTTAAAGATGATGAAAAACTCTATTTAGAAAACTCTCAAAATTGAAGGAAATCTTTTTTTAAAAATCAGTTTAATGCAATATATGACTATATACTTACGTCTGCAAAAAAGTTCAAGATTAAAAAGCAAACAAAACATCTCGACAAGTCAAAAGGTAAAATAAAGAAGAAAATAGTTTTATACTTCAGAATATTTTTGTTTTCATAATTTATTCATATGACGTTGAGAAATGTCCATCGATTAATCATTTCTACATATACAAGCCTGTGCCATTTTATATACTTCATGTTGCGCAATTATCCACCCTCCATTTCTGAGTTGTTCCTCTCCCGTTAGTATAAATGTGCTACTCCCCAAGGCTCCTATCTAACTGTTGGTGTCAAAGTGATCTCATATCGATAGATCTTGAAAGAACCTATTATTCAAGACAAACATTCTTTACGAGTTAAGCTATTGTTAGCTTTTTCAGAAATTCATGGGATTTTATTTCAGTCCCTTTAATGGCAAAATTTTTTCCCTACTATTTAATAAAAATACTCAATTTTTTATTTTGTTCAGGGTCTCACAAATTATGCCCCTAGTTCTATTTCCAGGTTTTCCTTTGCAGTTATTTCTGAGAGAAACTTAGGGACTTCTGATTTTTCCATCAGTGCTGGTCATCCTACAATTGTGTCTCCCACCTGCTTCTTGCTTTCTTTCAAAACTTTCAAAATGTGAATTGGTTGCAGGTTTACTGGACAAACCAGCTTTCCATTTCACAATCAATACGCATTTTGTTTCATCTTATTGATTGTTGGTTCCACAACATAACATCACGTAACCCGCGTCCTCCCTGTTTCTGCTTCCACTGCTAATTCTTTCCGAACCCTTCTGAGTTTTATCTTTGTAAGGGCTCCATTTTTTATATGTCAAATGGTTGATCATTCTAAGGTGTCTGTAATTTAATCAAGTCCCTTACAGACTTGAGCTATTCCGCCCCTTACAGACCTATCTATTATGTAGCTAAAAATTGAAATTGAATTGAAAAATGTCTACCTGAATGCTATGTAAGGAATTTAGCACTGCCTCAGTCAGTGAAGAGAGGCACGAATGTATAATGGAACATCGCCAATTAAGAGGAACAATAGCAGTGGTGGGAACAAGAATCCCAAGAAAAGAAGAAGGAAGAAAGGAATTAATATGAAGTCAAATATTAGTCCTTTGGAGCACAGGGAGAAATAATTTAGATGGTTTGGGGAAAGAAAGGATAAAAAGGGCAGTATATGATGACTGGAAGTCCAGATTGAAAGATGACTGGGTAGAGATTAAGGTAGAAATACTGAGTATGTGAAGATGGTAACTGTGAAGAATAGTTATGGGGTGAGCCAGTAGGAGATTAGGCAGCTTTCTGAGATGAGAAGGAGAAAGGAACTGGGCCACCTTGGGAGAGTCACTGGCTGAAGGGGTCATAAACCAGGTAGCTACCAGAGAAAAGAGTATGGCGGTCAAGTGGTTGACAATTCTGAGTTCCAATTTGTGCATGCTGAGATATGAACGATGGGGTTTCAAAATGATCATGGAAAATGTAAATTAGGAGATAATATCTTTCCACAGCATTTTTGGAACCCCCTCACATTGGGATTTTCAGTTGCAAGTTATAAAAGTCTAACTAAAACTATTTCAAGCAGAAATAGTTGACTTCTAAAAAGCGGTTATCCCAGAATCCAAGTGATGTCATCACTTCTCTGGCTTTCCTTGTTATCTTTCTGCCTCTCATGCTGTAGACTTGTTACTTTCACAGCAAATATCATATGAGCTAATCGCTCTGGGCTCCCACGTTAAAGCTCACAAAGCAAAAGTAAAGAGTGTTTTTTGCCCCTTCTTCCTGATATCGAACGGCAAGTAGGGGAGCAATTCTGCAAGGGTGGAGGGCTGTACTACCAGAAAAGGAGATTAACACAGGAGAGCCTCAGAGGACAAGTGTCACTTGTCTCTGAAATGTCACAATGGGGTCAGATAGACTTTCTGAAAACTGAGATCCACTGCTTCTACTACTTCTAGTACTAGATCCATCTAATTCGTATGAGAGTCTTTGTGCTAGAAGCACAGTGTTTACACTGTCCTCCCACAGTGACCTCTCTGTTGTCCTGGATAGGACCATGCAGCCCTCCCAGCTCAACACTAAGTCCAGGGCTTCTGACAGACCAAGTTCCTCTTTTCACTCCTGAATTGATTAATGGGTTTGGGATGGTCACTTCTCCCACGGCAATTCTAAGGACCCATCCTTGGGGTCTAGTTAAATGTGACATACCTAAAGGCAACAAGAAATGTTCCTTTAACCTAAGGACTGGATATTTTAACTCAACTTTCACCGGTTTGTGCAAGGACATGGGGCAAGTCTCTAATTGCTGATTGACAAAATGAGGGTTTTCAAACTGCGTATTGCCTTGTACTATGAGCTTTAGTTCTGAGTACTCGGTTTGTTATAGAAGGCTACGGTTCACACCGAGCTTTTGCACAGTGAGTTACATATTGGACTACTAACTACAAGATCAGTATTTCAAACCCAGCAGCTGCTTCATGCAAGGAAGGTGAGGTTATCTCTTCTCATAAAAAAAATTTACAATCTCAGAAACCCTAGAGAGCAGTTTTCCACTGCCCTATAGGGTCACAGTAAGACAGAATTGACTCTACATCCGCTGGTTTGGGGTAATTGGTGAGATTCAACCTCCATTGAGCTCTTTCTGATCATTGACCTGTAATGTGAAAACGTTAGCCCTCAGGCTGTGTTTGAAAATAGTTTGCTACCACTCTGCTAGCCAGCATAGGGAGGGGAAGCCTCACCCTTAAGGTTGTTTTTGGTATACTCTTGATGAAAACTGTATAATCTTTGGTTGGAGGGCTCTGTGGCAGTTGCATAATCTGTCAATTGTGAAGGGATGGAGTCTTGGCTGTTAATGAGGTCATAGCCAATGAGCAAATGTATGGGCATGGCCTTCTCCTGAAGATTCTGTGAAGTCCTGCTTTCCTCCCTGGAGTTAGGACACACATCTCTCTCAGCTAGACATTCCTGTTGACACGCCATAGAGCTACACCGATGGAGCCAGAGCCCTTGCGCTGGAGAAGCTACGTGGAGACCCATGCCAGCACTGAAATGCTTCCACAAGACTTTTCAACCACTGGCCTGTGATCTTCCTGCTTTCCATATTATTACATGTGCTGTGTGAGTCTGTAGAAGAATCCATGGACTAGTCTCAGACATATGGGCTAATATCAAATGTATGGACTTGATCTGGACTGGGCTGGGATCTTTTCTTAATATACAATTACTTTTTATATAAAGCTCTCTCGTACAAATATGAGTGTCTCCCTGGATTTGTTTCTCTAGTCAACCTGGACTAACACAGCTCTGAAGCAATCTTGTAAACGTTTCTAATCTGCAATAGTGCATCCCAATCATGGCCCCTTTCACACTTTTGTTGTTCTACTTGCAACTGTGATAAACTGATCCTCCTCCAATTATGTTTGTGTGACAGTTTCCTTTGTTCACTACGTTCTGTTTAAATGGCCATCTAAGTGAGAATCCTTGGACACCATTATATCCTGGTGATATTGATCTCCCTCAACCACATGGTTTGTCTTTGTCTTGTTCTTGTGCTCATGGGGAATTTATACATGGACCAAGAGTCAATCTTTTGAATGCAAAAGGGAATAAATACCACATGACTTAAGATCAGGAAAGGTGTGTGTCAGCATTATATCCTCTCTTCATACTTATTCAATATG
Source organism: Tenrec ecaudatus (assembly GCF_050624435.1). Classification (NCBI taxonomy): domain Eukaryota; kingdom Metazoa; phylum Chordata; class Mammalia; order Afrosoricida; family Tenrecidae; genus Tenrec; species Tenrec ecaudatus. The sequence continues at coordinate 74,273,773 of NC_134532.1, forward strand.
CATGTTGAATAAATAATCTGAGACAGTGGACTACATGTAGAAAAATTTTGCATCAAGAACAGAAGAAGGTTTACTAACAACCCCCAGTATGCAGATGGCATAACTTTGCTAGCTGAAAGTGAGGAGGATTTGAGGCACTTGCTGATGAGGATCAAGAATTTTAGCCTTCAATGTAAATTTCAATTTGTGATGGTTAGGGATTATGTCAACTAGACACTTTGGGTTAAGGGTATAGGTGGAGGGCAGTCTATCCATCAGTTTACAGCCTGATGACATCTCCTTGCAGGCATGGTCTTTTGTATTAGACTGAGCACAACCAATTTCTCTTTGGTCCTTTGACTTCTGCTGGAGCTAGATCTTGTGTCTGGTTCAGCCATTTATCCTTGTGTTGCCTGCCAATCCCAGGCCCTGACAGCAGAATACTGACAGTGGATTCATTCAGCTGACCTTGGATTCATTTACCTCTGCATCCACCAGCCTGTGACCCTCTTGCTTCACCATTCTGTTTCCTGTGGTTCAGCTTCTACAGCTACACAAACCAGGAGAAACCTGACTTGAACTGGACTAGATTTATCTACTTCTACAACAATGATAGCCATTCTTTATATAAACTTCTCTCTAAATATAAACACATATAAACATCACGGTTTTGCTCCTCTAGAGAATCCAACGCAATATACAACTCAATATAAAGAAAGGCAAAATCCTCACAATTGGACTAATAGGTAACATCATGATCAATGGAGATAAGATCGGAGTTGTCAAAGAGTTCATGTTGTTTGGATCCATAAGCAACATTCATGGAAACAGCAAGCAAGAAATCAAATAATATATTGCATTGGGTAAATCTGCTGCATGATATCTCTATTAAGTGTTGAAGAACAAGGTTGTCACTTTGAATACTACAGTGTGCCTGAATTGAGTCATTCTATTTTCAATCAGCTCCAATGCATGTGAAAGTTGAGCACTGAATAAGAAAGATTGAAGAAGTGATGCATATATATTGCTGGCAAAAAAAAACACGTTGAAAGAATGATGGCCTGTGAAAATACCATTGACTATCAAAAGAGCAAGCAAACCTATCTTTGGAGAAACTAAGACAGAATGCTCCTTCAAAGAGAGGATGGAAAGCCTTCATCATATGTACTTTACATATGGTATCAGGGGAGACAGGTTCTCAGAAAAAGATATCCTACTTGCTAAATTTGAAGGAAGGAAGACACAAGGAAGACCCTCAGTGAGATGGACTGGCACAGTGGCTACAACAGTATGCTCAACCTAAGAGCAAATGTGTGAATGGTGCGGCGCCGGGCAGGGTTTCATTCTATTGCATGAAAGGTCGCTATGAGTCTGCACTGACTTGATGGCCTACCAACAGAAGCAGCAGTCTGAAGTGTTAAGGTTGAGATCACCCAGAGACATGGAGGAAAGATATGGGGATTGACTTCTTAAGAATCAGCCCTTGGAAACCTAAGGAACACAGTTCTGCTCTGACCCATGTGTGGTCAGTGTAAGTCAAAGTTGACTTGAGGATGGCACCTGTCCTTGATAAAGTGGTGTTGGGAATTATACGACTGAAGAAGATAACTACTGGGGATGGAGGGAAGAAAATATGTGATGGAAAGGAAGAGCAGCTATGAGGTACTTGAGACATTTTTATTTCCTTGGAAGAACCAAATGGTACTGATTTAGTGTACAGTTAATCTTTCAACTGCAGGAGTTTTAACAGGGTGTCCTACATATACACATTTTTTAATGCCATGTGATAATAATCATCTCCACCTGAGCAGTTTTTTTTCCGTCCAGTAAATTGTGTACCATAGTAAAAACTGATTTATCAGGGTTCTTCTGGAGTTTTCATCATTTTTAGTGCAAAGAGACAAACCTTGAATAATACCAGGGGACCCATTTGAAGTGATGCTGAAAGTGCTCCCAAGAAGCCGAGAGCAGGCATGACATCCACATTAATAGGTGAGTTGTTTGATATATACTGTAGACTGAATTCTGAAGCTGTGGTTGCCTACCATTTCAGCAGAATACAATCTAGCATAAGGAGACATAGTAAAATAAGAAAAGTAAATTGGTGAAACCGTAGTTGTCACTATGCCAGCAGGCTCAACAACTGCTTTGGTGAAATGCCTTTCATCTTGCCTGGAAAAGGCAGCTTTTCTACAGATGCTTTGTACAATACTTTCAAGATGGGTTAATCAACTGTTTCAGTTGTCGGGACCCAAAGTGGGCTTCTGAGACTGTTTAGGGGGGTAGAAAACCCAGTCTTTCTCTGGAAGAGCCGCTGGTGGTTTTGAACTGCCAACCATGCAGATCACAACCCAAGGTGTCAATACTACCACCAGGGCTCCATTCCTGGACAATAGTACACTATTAGTAGTTAGGTTTATATAGGAGTCAAAAGTTATACCCAGGTCTTCAACTACACAGGGGTATTGGTGGCCCCAACCCTAATGTTCACTGGCCAACTGCCATCCCAGTATCTCTGTTTGTATGTCTTTTCCAGAAGATAAACCCTGCGAAAGAAAACAAAAGTAAATCTTCTTGGGCAAAGCCTGTTAATTAGTATAATGCATTGACTTACTCTGTTATATTGCACAATAAGGACAAATCTACTGACCTGGGTCTCCAAAGAGGAAGCAGGATGGTTATTGATGTCACAATTGAACCTGCCCCAAGTGATTTAAGAGATTAGGAATTGGATATCATTGCCTGTCCACTCTTTGCTTTAGAAAAGCAATTACACGGATAAAAGCAAAAATCCTCTTCACAATGCTCACCGATATTCTAACAGAGCTTTGGCAACAAGTAATGGGTACCCTTTCCGTAATCTCCCATACAGATGCTGTGAACTGACTCAGTTCAAAGAATCTGGAAACAATTAGGGAAGTGTAGTCTTACTGTTGTCAGCCAAAAGAAAAGGCACCATAATTCTCTGCTACAAGTACTAAGGACTTACACTTTCTCAGAGATCAATTGCATGCACTTTATTCTGTTTAGTGGTCATTCTAACTTTAAAAAAAATGCATTATTCGTATTTCATGGAAAAATCTTAACATTAAACTATGAATTTAAAGAAGATAAATTTCAGTCTGTTTGATGAGGAAGCTCAGACCTTTCCAATAGGTTATTATGATTTCTATAAGCCAGAGAAAAAATGAAAATAATGGCCCAAAAGCCAAGGCATGAGTAATTTGTGTCATGAGAAGTTGTCATTCTCTGATGTGGAAAAAATGAAATAACATCTGAAAAGTTAGTATATGTTTGAAGAGTAAGCAGTTATAGGAAAATGATCAACTAAGCTTATCAGACCAATTATGTATTCTAATTATAAACAATTGGACCTAATAAATAAAATATACCCAAAATATTTTAATTTCAAAGCTGAGCTGAGAGATAGAAATCTCCTATGAGTTGAAAATAAGATTAATCTCAAACACGTAATGGGGAACAATTAATATTGTATGTTGGGGGTATATTAATCAATATATTGGCCCTAGAATTTTAATGCCCACACAATCTCAGATACAGAGCCTCAAATAGAGCCTTTAATGGCTGCTACATCTGTGGAAATTGAAGTATAAATCACTGTTCAGATTGAAACCAAAGCAATAAAAAAGTATGCTGTTCCTGAGAACAAAGAAAGAAACATCTCCTGAGATATCTCCTAGCATGGTTGAGAAACTACCAAAAACACATGATCTAATATTGAATCCTTTCTGTAGGGATTTTTTACAATCCAGACACAAGACATAAGACACCATTCTGAAACAACAGCAGATGAGAAAATATATTTTGGAATAGAATAAACCATTCAAAAGAGAGTCTAAATATTATCAAATGGCATTATCATTACTAAAATAGGACAAAAATAATTGTAAAAATACTGTGAAGCCCCCAACCGCAAATATGAGGGCTCGCCACCCCCCTCAGAAGAATGCACTTCAGCTTGGGGAAAGGGGCGTGTCGGAGAAACGCAAAGGGATAGAGAGGGAGGAGAGGATATGCTGGCTCACCAAGCCCCAAGGATGATGTTCCTGCTCAGAGCAGACAATGCACAGGGAGGACCTTAGGGCCGGCCCCACCAGGGGACAGGGCATCCCTCACTGAACCATGGCGCTGTGGGGGACAGCACTGGAGACACAGTGTGGGAATAGTGCACAGTCTGACCCTATCACGCTGGGGTGAGGCACTGAGGGCATGCAGCAGAACAGCAGGGGGAGCCCAGTGATGAATACCAAAAATAGACTTGGGAGCCAGAGTGTGGCACCCCATCAGACTCGACTGGAGAACCCTTGTAAAGGCCAACAAACAGACCTTGAATTGTTTATAGGCTTTTCTACTTTTGTCAGTGACTTTCTTTTTGTTATTGTTATTTTGTTTTGGGTTGTTGTTTTTATTGTTCTGTTGGTTTTGACTTCCTTTGTTATCTTACTTGACTTCATCAGGTTTTTGCACTTATTAATATATCTGCATGTCTATCTAAATAAGATAGGTGGGATAATAATTAGGAGATGAAAAGAATGGGACCAATGGTTCCGGGGGGTACAGGAGAAGGGGCGGTGGGAGAAAGGAAGGGAAAGGGGGACCAACCCAGGGACAACGGACCAAGTGAACTATAATCGATGGAAGGAAGGCTTTAGGATGCCTAGTGGGGCTTAATAAAGGGAAATATAGCAATGAAGAATTAGTATACCCAAATGAAGGCTGAACATGATGGTAGGACAAGAGGGAAGTAAAAGGGAAATAGAGGAAAGAACCAGGAAGCAATGGATATTTATAGAGGTCTAAATACAAGCATGAACATATGTAAATACATATATAACGAGAGGGTAATAGAACTATATATTCATATCTATATGTTAAGAATGAAAGTTGCAATGGACATTGGGCCTTGGCTCAAGTACTCCTTTAACACAAGAACACTTTGTTCTAACAATCGGCATTCATTGATGCTCACCTTGCCAACACTATCGATGAATAAAAAATGGGTGCATAAGCAAATGTAGTGCAGAAATCTGATGGTAGCGGGCTATAAAAAGATATAGCATCTAGGATTTTAAAGGTTTGAAGATAAACAATTGGCCATCTAGCTGAGACGCAACAAAGCCCACAAGGAAGAAGCACACCAGCCTGTTTGATCATAAGATGTATATGGGATCAGGTACCAGGCATCGGAGACCCAGAACAAAACCATGTCCAAGGTGAATGGGGGGTGGGGGATAGGATGTAGTGGAGACCCAAAGCCCATCTGTAGACAATTGGACATCCCCTCACAGAGGGGTCACAGGGAGAGATGAGCTAGTCAGGATGCAGTATAGCACCGATGAGATACACAACTTTACTCTAGTTCTCCGGTGCTTCCTCCCCCACGCTATCATGACCTCAATTCTACCTTACAAATTGGATTAGGCCAGAGCATGCACACTGCTACAGATATGAGCCCACAACACAGGGAATCCAGGATAGATAAATCCCTCAGGGCCAACAATGAGAGTAGGGATAAAAGGAGGATTAGGGGTAATCAATCACAAGATCAATCTTGAGCCCACTCCCAGGGGGACGAATAATGGAGAAGTCGGTGAGGGGTGATGGAGGACTATGTAAGATATGGAAATAATAATCTGTAACTTATCAAGGGCTCATGAGAGAGGGTGGGTGGGGGAGGGAGGGGGAAGAAATGAGGAGCTGATATAAGGGACTCAAGTGGGAAGAGAATGCTTTGAAAATGATGATGGTGGCATATGTGCAAATGTGCTTGACACACTGGAGGAATGTGTGGGTTGTGATAAGAGATGTAAGAGCTCCCCAATAAAAATATTGAAACATAATATTAAGAGACTGTGAAGAAAGTATATTAAAATTTCCCAGATCACTTCAAATATAACCATGAATGTAATGTAACATAGAGGGTCCAGATTAATTAAAACTTCTTAGAAATAACCAAGCACCTTGAAAGAATGAGTTATTGAGCACAGAGCACAGGAGTTCAGAACCAAAGTCGCAAGGGACACCGAGATCAATTGACAAGAAATAGTTCACAGAATCGATTGTCTGCACCCTCAAGTGGTGAGTATTGACCTGGGAACAGGAATACTGCTGGAATCAGACGAGAACATAGAATAAGGGAAGTCATTGCTGATGTCAGATGGATTTTGTCTGAAAGCAGAGAATACCAGAAAAATGTTTACTTTTGTTTCATCAACTAGGCCAAGGCACTTAACTGTATGAATCATAAGACACTATGGGCAGTATTGAGAAGAATGGGAATTCCAGAACATCTCATTCTACTCATGTGGAACCTGTACATGTTCCCCGGGGCAGTAATTAAACAGAACAAGGAGAGTCTACGTGGCTTAAAATCAGAAAAGACATGTGCCAAGGTTGTATCTTCTCGTCATGCTTATTTAATTTGTCTGTCGAATAACTAGTCTGAGAATCAGGTGGATGCAAAGAACTGTGCCTCAGGGAGGGAGGAAGGCTCACTGAGGACCTTGCTCTGCAGATGGCACCACCTTGCTTGCTGAATAGTACGGAGCATCCAAAGGACTTGCCGACAAAGGGCAATGTTCAACACGCATAGCCTTCACTGCGGATAGCAATTTCATGGGAAGAGAGCCCCAGTCTTCACAACTGGACAAATAGATAACATCGTGATAAACGGAGAAAAGACGGACTTAATCGAGGATTTCATCTCGCTTGGATCCAATCAGTACTCATGACAGCAGCAGTCAAGGAAACAAGGGATGCAGTGCATTGGGTCAATCTGCTTCACAAGAACTCTCACCTTTTGAAGGGCAAAGATGCCCTTGAGCAATAATGTGCGCTCTACCTAAGGCATGGTGTTTTCAGTCACCTTATAAACTTGTCAAAGCCAGGCATTGAGTAAGGGAGATGGAAGAAACAATCTGCATTTGTATTACAGTGTAGGTAAAGAATATTGGGGGCCTGGGGGCAGGGGGGAGGAGCCATAGGCTACCAAAAGGAAAAAACAGATCTGTCTTGGATGAAGTATAACCAGAAGGTTCCTTAGAAGTGAGGATGACAAGACTTTGTCTCAGGGACTTTGCATGCATTATCAGGAGAGACCAGTTCTTGGAAAAGGACATTATGCTTGGTAAAGTATAGGGGCATCAACAAAAAGAGAGAAATACCCTGACTGAGGTAGATTGACACAGTGGCTGCAGCAGTGGTGCAAACGCGTTCAGACCCGCAGTGTTATGGTCTGCTGTACAGGGAGCTGGCTGGAGAACACCTCATAAAAGTGACTGGCGTGTGAAAACCGCATCAGCAGCCAATGAAGGTTCCCCTCTTGGTGTCTCCCCATTCACAGGAATGAAGAGTGATGAACCAGAAAAGATGCATGGAAAAATCTGCCCAACTGTTTACTGGACCACACAAACATGTCTCCACAAACTGCTTAAAAGCAAAATTGGAGGGTAAACAGCTATCAAAACCAACTGCTCTGAAATGGATTACATTAGAAGGTCCTGAATAGACTAGGGGGAAATGTGGACTAGAATTCAAAATCCTGCTTCGAGGTTTACTGGTTTTACAGAGGCTGATGTTACTGCCAAGATTATGACCCTTTAGTTCTGGAACTGACTTCACCCTCATGTTAGAATAATCAGCCATTTAATATCAAAATATCCATTGATTTAATGTCAAGTACCCAAAGACAGGTGATTAGGAAAGAAGGAAGAATGGAATAAAATGAACTGGAAAATAGTGGGATACATACTGATCCATGAGGAGATTGAAATGGATAAATTGAGAAAAGTGTGTATTAATGTTGAATGTAAAACTGATGATCTGCTCTGTACATCTGCCATGGAGTGTGTTCTGACCCACATCAAACTTATGCACAATGGAACCAAATACTGCCCAGCTCTGCTCCTTCCTCATAATTGTTCCTATGTCTGAGTTCCTTGTTGCAGCCGCTGTGTCTGTCCATCTCACTAAGGGCCTTCCTCTTTTTCACTGTCCCTCTACTTTACCAGACGTGATGTCCTTCTCCAGGGACCAGTTGAGGGAGCTAGTTTATTGTGCCAATCTGGCCGATAAACACATGTGGAGCTAAATTAAGGGCAGAGAGATAAATGGCTCGGTGAGCCTCGCCTTTCTAGTTCTCGGGTCTCTTGCTCTCTGATGGTTGGACCAGGGTGCAGCTGCCTTAGCCAGTTCCCTGCTTCAGTTGGCAAAGCTCACTTCCTGCAAGACACCCCCAGAGAGAAGCCACCTGGGCCTACCCCAGTGCAGCCATGGGTGCTGGAGAAGCCCTGTGGAGACCCCTGCCAGTGCTGAGATGGTTACATGTTCACTACCTCGGCTTTCCTCCTGCAGTTGGCATCATTGTGTGTGTTTTGTGAGATGGAGGAGGACTTTGTAAATTGGTGTTGGACATATGGGTTAATGTTGGACTTGTGGGCTTTGGCAGCCCTGGGTTGGGATGTTTTCTTGATGTCCACTTAACCTTTATCTAAAACCCTCTCATATGCATGAGTTTCTGTGGATTTGTTTCTCTAAACTACCCAGACTAGCACACCAGTCTCACCTCACAGTATGTCCAGAGTACATAAACTAAAGTATTGCTATGTTTGTCTCTAAGGAACACTCTGGCCCTACTTCTTCCAAGGCTGCTTTGTCCTTTATTGACTATGCAAATGCACCATGGTACTTTCAATATTCTTGTCCAGCACCACAATTCAAATGCATCAACTCTTTTTTGTCTTCCTTATTCAATGTCCAACTTTAACATGCATATGAGACCATTGAAAATACTATGGCTTGGGTCAGGTACACCTCAGTCTTCAAGGTACCATCCTTGCTTTTCAATACTCTAAAGAGGTCTTATGCAGCTGATGTACCCATATTCAACCTGTCTTTCGATCTCTTTGCTGCCATTTTCATGAGTATCAATTGTGGATGCAAGTAAGAAGAAATTCTTTGAAAACTTAAATCCTTTCTCCATTTATCACAATACTACCTATTGGCCCAGTTATAAGGGTTTTGATCTTTTTTCAATTGAGTTATAATCCATACTGAAGGCTACAATCCTTGATCTTCATCAGCAATTGCTTCAAGCCCTCCTCATTTTCAGCAAGTAAGGTTGTATCATCTGCATATCACAGGTTGTTAATAAGCCTTCCTCCAATTTGATGCCGCATTCCTCCCTATATATTCCAGCTTCTCTGATGATTGTTTAGCATATCGATTGAATAAGTATGGTGAGAGGATACAATCCTAACACAGCTTTCCAGATTTTAGCCATGCCGTATTCCCTTGTAATGTTCCCACAACTGCTTCTTGATCCATGTACAAGTTCACAATGACGTGTCCTAAATGTCCCATTCTTCCCAAGGTTATCTACGGTTTGTTATAATCCACATAGTCAAGTGCATATGCGTAGTCAATAAAATACAAGTAAACGTCTTTCTGGTATTCTCTGTTTTCAGCCAAGATCCACCTGACATCAGAAATGATATCCTTTGTTCCATGTCCTCTTTTGAACCCAGCCTGAACCTCTGGCAGCTCCCTGTCAATGTATGTGGCAATCAGTGTTGGATGATCTTCAGTAAAATTTTACTGGCATGCTTTATCAGTAATACTGTTCTATAATTTGAGCATTATATCCAGTCACTGTTCTTTGGAATGGGTATAAATATGGGTCTCTTTCAGACAATTGGCCATGTAGCTGTTCTCAAATTTCCTATCATAGACGAATGAATGCTTCCTGTACTCCATCAGCTTGTTTAAACATTTCAGTTGGTATTCCACAAATTCGTGAAGCCTTGTTGTCTAATCCTTTCAGTGCAGCTTTACCCTCCTTCAGCACCAGTGGTTCTTGCTCATATGCTACCTGCTGAAATGGTGGAATGTTGACGAGTTCTTCTTGGTACAGTGACTCTGTATTCTTTCCATCTTCTTTGGTTGCTTCCTGCAGCATTCAATATTTTACCTCTGGAATCGTTCAAAATTGCAATTCAAGGCTTGAATTTTTCATTCTTTGAGTTTGATACATGCTGAGGGCTTTCTTCCTTTTTGCATTTTTAATGCTAGGTCTCTGCATATTTCATTATAACATTTGGCGTTGTCTTCTTGAGTTGCCCTTTGAAGTTTTTTTTATTCAGCTCTTTCTTTGATTTGCTTTGGACCCAAGTTCTCTATGATGAGAACTTTGTGCACTCCAGAGAGAGACAGGAGAGAATGTGTGAGCCAACAAGAACTGGTCCTGACCACAGCAAAGGCCAGTGGCATGGAAACAGTAGCAGCAAGATGAGTGACAAGATCCCTGCGACTGGACCACAGCTCCAGAAGTACTAGCCAGCACACAGAGCAATTTCATTCCATATACATGGAGATTAAATGACCTCATTAAATTAAAAAATGAATATTCAGAGGGTTCACTGACTTTTTGGAGCCATGGAGACTGTATGAACCTTTAATTCTCTCTGATCACAGATGAGGGATGTGAATAGGCTTGTTATCAGACAGAGAGCATTGTATACTTAGGTTAAAATGTAATATATTATCATTTGAGCTCCCTCTGAATCCACTTTAAAGTTGTTTCAATTAAAAAAAAAGTGAAGGGAATTTTACACAGACTGGGGATGTGACTCATGTTCTCATGCAGAATGCCTTGGAATGGGGATTGTTGAAGCTGCAGTTAGCTTAAAACTTAACAAATTATTATTTGATCTCCCTTTTGAACCATTTAAAATTTTTCCTAGCTGTTAATATTTTCTGCTTTCCTTTAGATTGAGGTGTTTCTGCTTTGCTTCATTCTTGTGTTAGTTTTCATTTTTTAAATTTAATGTTTTCTGTATGTAAAATCTAGGATAAGTAAATCTATGAAGCAGTAGCTGGATTAATGCGTCCTTAGGGATATGGCAGGGGAGTTTGGGGTAAGGGAGGGCTAATAACAATGAGGACAGGAATGAAAACATCATCTAAAACTTATTGTGGTGATGATTTTACAAATCCTCTTGATGTGATTGAACTGTTGAATTGTATGGCATGTGAACTATATGCCAATAAAATATTTAATTTAAAACAATTTTTTCTGAGATAATCTTTAAAACTTAAGCCAAAAATAACCCCTGATGCCATCTCAAATACGAATATTAGTTAACTGAACTAGTAAAGCATGTCTGATTTGAGCACTAAAGTCTTTTAATATCTATTTATAATTTTTTTTAAAAAAGACAAGAGCCACCGAGACATGGAGAACCGCAGAGAGAGAATGGCATGTGGTGAAGGAGGCAGAAAGTGAAGATGTGACCAGCCGAGGAATGCCAAGGTCTACAAAAGCTGGAAAACACAAGAAGTACTGTAGCCCCAATGGCCCTCTCAACTCCTTCAATTAGGACTTCTAGCCACCAGAAGTATGAAAGAATACATTACAGAGTTTGTTTTGCTTTGTTTTCAAAAGGAAAATTTGTCACCTGGTTAACAGATCTATAGATCTGATAAACGTGATGGAATACCATATCTGTTATTAGAATACAAAAGATTGTGTCTTTTATTTGGCTAATATTCTCTCTCATTGTCACTCTTGCCCTCTCACTGACTTGGTTGATGAATGGAATTAGCATGTTGTGAAATGTTCTATGGAGAGACTCACATTGCAAAAAACTAAGAAAATTCCCTGCTAACCACTCCGGAGGAATTGAAGCTTTAAACTAACAGCACGAGAAAGATCCTGGCAACAAGTAAATGAGTTAGGAAAGGAATCCTCTCCAGAGGGCTACAGGCTGGAGGCAAGGCCCGGAGTTAGAAGAGTCAGCTAAGTCACACACAGATTTCCTCGTGGTAAGACACTAAATCTCAGAACAAATGTGGCCCACAAAAAATAACCAATATAATCAGTCTGAAGACATAAAGGCTAGAATAAGAAGTAGAGCCTTTATGTTTTCTGAGTTCTGGACAAAGATGATATTTGAAAAGATCATGACCAAGATTCACTTTCAATGTCATAGATTATATTCCAACTCATAACTACTCTGTATTTTTAGGTAGAGGGAATAATTGAAGATGTTCAAAGATTTTTCAGAATCAAAGGAAAAAGCATGTGCTCAGCTTTGAAAATGCAATTAGCACCCAGAAAGATAAATAAAAATCAATCCAAAAGAATCATATCTGGTGAAATTGTTGTTGTTGTTAGGTGCCGTCAGGTCAGCTTCATAGCAACCCTATGTACAACAGGAGGAAACACTGCCTAATCGGGCACCATCCTTACAGTTGTTGCTAGGTTTCAGCACATTGTTGCAACTACTAGGTCAGTGCACCAATTGAGATCTTCCTCTTTTTTCACTGACCCTCCACTTTACCAAGCTTGATGTCTTTCTCCAAGGACTAGTCTCTTCTTATGACAACATGTCCAAAAGACAGGAGACAAAGTCACACCATGTCTATTCTATGGAGCATTCTGTCTGTACTTCCTCTAAGACATACATTTATTCTTCCAGCTGTGTGTAGTATACGCCATATCCTTTGCCAACACCATCGTTGAAATGCATCAATTTGTTACCACCAGTTGCCTTATTCATTGTCCAGTTTTCACATGTATATGTATCAATTGAAAATACCATGGCCTAGAAAGGTGCCCCTTAGTATTCAAAATGATGTTTTTGTTGTTTCACACTTTAAACAGGTCTCCTGCAGGAGAGTTTGTTACCCCGTGCAATGTGTCATTTGATTTCTTGATTGTTGCTCTCATGAGCATGGATTGTGGATCCAACCAAAATGAAATCCTTTCCAACATCAATCTTCTCTGTTTATAATTATGCTGGACTATTGGCTTAGTTGTGAAGGGTTTGGCTTTCTTCACATTGATGTGTCATCTGTAATGAACGCTATCGTTCTTAATCCTCAGCAGCATGTGCTTCAAAAACGTCCAAATTCTGTTGAATCCTTTTTCTTGAGAATTGGTATGCACGTGGATTTCTCCTAGGCTGTCTGCCAGGTAGCTGTCTTCCAAGTTTCTTGACAAAGGCATGAGAGTGCTTCCAGCTTGGCTCCAGTTTATTGAACTATTTCAATGGGCTTTATGTCAATTCCTGAAGTTTAACTCATAACAAATGCCCTAGTACATTCTTTGCCTTCAATACCATGAGAGATTGATATGTTTCCTCTTGAAATGTTACAGTGGCTGCATGTTTGCTGCTTCCATTTTCTTTTGAACCTTCCTGCATCAGCAATATTTTGTCCATAGAATTTGTCAGTATTGCAACTCAAAGCTTGATATTTTTCTTCTTCACCTTGAGTTACAATGAGCACACACTTCCCATTTTGTTTTCTAATACCACATCTTTGGACATTTCCATGTAGTGCTTTACTTTGTCTTCTTAAGCTAATTTTTGAAACTTTCTGATCATCTCTTTTATTTACTCATTTCTTTCTTCCATTTTAGCTACTCTACATTCAAAAGCACATTTCAGAGTCTCTTATACATCCACTTTGATTTTTTTCTTTCTCTCTGGTCTTTAAATGGCATGTTGCTTTCCATATATGAAGTTCTTGATGTCATTCAACAACTCTTCTGGTCTTTGGTAATTAGTGTTCAACACATCAAAACTGTTCTTGAGAGATGTCCACTAAATTAAAGTGGGAGATAGTCAAAGTCCCACCACGTGTCTGTCAGTTGGTCCTACTGTGGGGCTTGTGTGTTGTTGTAATGCTGGAAGGTATTAATTGTCAAAAAGACATTCAATATCAAAACAGAACATAGTAAAAGCAATCTTGGAAGTATAATTCTGTCTGTGATAGAATTATATCTATCCTCCTTCAAGGAGATCCAACCAACAAAACTAGTATTGAACTTTTATCCAATAACCACAAAAGCTAGTGATTAGGAATTTGAAGAATTCTACCAAGGGCTTCAGTCAGAAATTGAGCAAACACACAATCAAGATGAATTGATAATTATTAGGGATTGGAATGCAAAAGTTGGAAACAAAGAGGAAGGAAGAATAGTTGGGAAGTACAGTCCTGGTGATAGAAATGAAGCTTGAGATTGCATGATAGAATTTTGAAAGATCAGTAACGTGTTCACAGCAAATGGCTTCTTCCAAAACACAAAAATTGACTATATGCATGAACTTCTCCAGATGGAATGCACAGAAATCAAATTGACTACATCTGTGGGAAGAGATTATGGAGGAGCTCAATGTCAGCAGATAAAACCAGACTAGGGGTTGACTATGGAATAAATCAACTGCTCACATGTAAGTTCAGGTTCCAGCTGAAGCCAGGTCCAACAGAGCCAAAATATGGCTTTGAGTCTATCCCACTTGAATTTTTAAAACATCTTAAGAACAGATTTGAAGCACTGGATACTAATCCCAGAAGGCCTGACGACTTGTGGAGGGACATCATTCACGAAGAAAGCAGAAGGGTAATTCAGAAGACGGGAAAGAAAGAAAAGACCAAGGTGAACGCCAGAAGAGACTCAACCTTGTTCTTAGTCATAGAGTAGCTAGAGCAAATGGAAGAAATAATTAAGTCAAAGAGTTGAATAGAAGCCTTCAAAGCCAAGCTTGAAAAGCCAAAGTCAAATATGATGAAATGTGAAAACAGAAAAAAACAAAAAAAGGAAGACATGCTCAGAATATCTTAAACTCAAAGAACTCAAGAAAAATATTAAATATAGGGCTGCTGTGTTGAAAGATTCTTTTTTATCATATAAAATGTTCAAATATGCAGTATATATGATACAATGTACATAAAGTATATGTTAAAATAAACAAACAAACAGACACCTGTTTCTATCAAGTCCATTCTGACGCATGGCGAACTCAAGTATTACAGAGTACGGGTAAAATATTGAATGATTCAGGGAGCATCAGAAAAAGAAGGAAAGGATCCACTGAGTCCCTCTCGCAAAAACAATATGAGCAATAACCAATGGCGAGGAAGGAGCTAAAGCTGCAATGAAAGCATTGGCCAAAACCAAGGCTCCAGGAATTGTTGGACTAACAACTGAAATATCTCAGCAGGCTGGGGGAGCCCAGGAAGCACTTACTTATACCAGGAAATTTGGAAGACAGCTATTTGACCAACTGCTTGAAAGAGATTCATATTACACCCATTCCAAATAAAATTGACCCAAGAGAATGCTCAAACTATAGAACAGCATCACTGATATCACATGCAAGAAAAATTTTGCTGAAAGTCACCCAATAACAGTTGCAGCAGTACATTGACAAGAAGCTACCTGAGGCTCAGACCGAATTCAGAAGTGTATGTAGAAGGTATATCGTTGATGATGACAGATGGAGCTTGACTGAAACAGAGAATTCCAGGAAGGTGTGCACTTGCATTTTATTGATTATGCAAGGGAATTTCATTGTGTAGATTATAATAAACTATGGATAACCTTAGGAATAATGGTTTAAAATAAAAAAGGTGTGTGTAGGTGTTGTATCTTCTCATTGTGCTTGTTAAATATGCATGCTGAGAAAATAATAAGAGAATCTAGCCAATTTGAAAAGGAATATGCATCAGGATTGATGGAAGACTTATTAACTACCTGTGATATGCAGATGACACACATTCTTTGATTGCTGAAAGTGAATAGAACTTGAAGCACTTGCTGATTAAGATCAAGGATTACAGCCTTCAGCATTACATCTCAATTTAAAGAAGACAAAATTCCTTAAAACTAGACCAATATCAAGATAAATGGAGAAAAGACTGGAGTTGTCAAGGATTTTATCTAACTTGGATCCACAATCAATCAACGAGGAAACAGAAGCCAAGAGATGGAAATACATATTACATTAGGTAAACATGCTGTGGAAGACGTTTTGGAGCAGCAGTTCTCAACTGTGGGTCGTGAACCCTTTTGGGGGCTTGTCAAATGATCCTTTCACAGGAGTTGCCCGATTCATAACGGTAGCAAAATTACAGTTATGAAGTAGCAACAGAATAATTTTATGGTTGGGTGGGGTCACCACAACATGAGGAGCTGTATTAAAGGGCCACAGCATTACGAAGGTTAAGAACAACTTCTTTAGAGTATTGGAAAGCAAAGATGTTACTTTGAGGACTCAGGTGCTCCTGACCCAAGCCAGGGTATTTTCAATATGCATGGGAACATTGGACTTTGAATTAGACATACAGAAGTAGCTGCTGGATAAGAATATTGAAAGAATCTGAATCTTGAAAGTTCTACCTGGGAAGAAGTAGGGTCCGAGTGCTCCTTAGAGGCAAGGATGGCAAGTCTTTGTCTTACATTCTTTGGACATATTGTCAGGAGAAACCACATTATACTTGGTAAGAGTTAGCGAAATAGAGGAAGAGCCTCAATAAGATGGACTGACCGAGGGGCTGCAACTCCGTTGGGCTCAAGCATAGGACAAACTGTGCGCGTGGTGCAGGACTGTTTGGTTCTGTTGTGTGCTTGTTCCCTATGGGAGGATACAAACTTTATTGCACCAAACAACATAGTTTAGTTTTTGTGGACTTGTTTTAATTTTTCTCAGCTTCAATCTGAACTTTCATATCAGTAATTCATGGTCTGTTCTATACTCTGCCCTTGGCCTCATTTCAACCACTGATAATGAGCTTTCTGAGGGTCTCTTTTTACTTGTTTTTGTTGTTCTTGTTAGATGCTAGCCAGGCCATTCTGACCTATAGCAACCTGTGTTCAGCAGACCAAAACACTGTACCTTCCTCACAATTGTTATGCTTGAGCCTAATATCATAGCCACTGTGTTAATATACCTCTTAAGAGTCTCTCATTTTCTGCTGCCCTTCCACTTTACGAAGCGTGATGCTCTTTCTCAGGTTCTGGTCTCCCCTTAGATCACTTAAAATGGTCATGAGATGAAGTCTCACCATCCTCACTTCCAAGGTTCATCCTGATTCTACTTCTTCTAAGACAAATTTATTTATTAATTTGGTAGATCATAAATTTTCAATATTCTTTTAAAAATAATTGTATTTGCATGTAATTCACATATCATATAATTTAACACTTCACATCCATGAACAATGATTAGAGGGGATCAAAAAGTTTAATCCATGTGGGGATTCTATAAATGGACTCTGGGCCTCCGCTGTCATTTATAGCCTTCTGCAAAGTGAGTGTTCACATTTTAAGCTCTTATCCAATTTCACCCTTTGGATTTGGCTTTTATTATTTAAATTCTTGGGCCACACAGGCTGGTGTTCTTCCATGTGGACTTAGTTGATGCATAATTTGGATGGCTGCTTGTTTTAAGACAAGCCTTTGAGACCCCAGATACTATACTTTCTGAATGCCAAGCACCATGTGATTTCTTCACCTCACTCTTCCAAAGCAACAATATCTTCAGTGATCTTTTCATGAGAGCTAGTATCTAGTAGGGTTCTCTGGTTAACTTTAAAAACATAATTTTCATTTTGCTATAAAACATAATAACTCATCCCCCTGGGGCATACTTTTTATTTTTCTTTAACAGCACCAAAATTCAAATGCACCAAAATTAACCTCTGGTCTTCCTTATTCAATATGAAACTTTTGCATGCATATGAGGTGATTGAAAATGCTACAGCTTGTATCAGGCACACCTTTGTCCTCAAAGTTACATCCTTGATCTCCAATACTTTAAAGAGGCATCGTGCAGCAGATTTACCCAACGCTATGTGTCATTTGATCTCATGACTGCTGCTTCCATGAGCATTGATTGTAGATAAAAGCAAGATGAAATCCTTGACAGCTTCAGTCTTTTCTCCATTTATCACAATTTTACCTATAGGTTCAGCTGTGATGATTTGGTTTTCTTTACATTGAGTTCCAGTCCACGTTGAAGGCTGCAGTCCTCGATCTTCATCAGCAAGTGCTTCAAGTCCTTCTCACATCCAGCAAGCAAGCATGTCATCTGCACACTAAGGATTGTTTATAAGCTTTCCCTCAATCCTGATACCATGTTCTTTTCCATAAAGGCCAGCCTCTTGGATTATTTTTTTCAGAATACAGTTTGAAAAATAATTGCGAGAGGATGCTTCAGTAAGAATGTCAATTTCACATCTTTACTAATTTTAAACCGTGCAGTATGTCCTTGGTTTTTTCAGAACAATGCCTCTTGATCCAGGTACAAGTTCCGAATAAACACAGCAAATTGTTCTAGAATCCCCATTCAATTAAATGCTATCCATAGTTTGTTATCCCTTGCCACATATGTAGGAAATTGATTCCCTGAGTATTCCATCTGGTGAAGTCCACTTGTATGGTCACCGTTTATGGTGTTTTCAATGAAGAAGCAGGTGACCTTGCAAAATTATATCATGTGATATCCTGCTACATTCATGTAACCAAAGATATATTTTCCAACTATGTATCCTTGCTCTTTGTTTTCAACTTTTTCATTAAAATCACCAATAATTATCAATGCATCTTGATTGTATGTTTGGTCAAATTCAGACTGATGAAGTTGGCAGAACACTTCAATTTATTTGACATTGGCTTCAATGTGTAAGTTTGAATAACTGTTGTTATCAACTGGTTTTCCTTGTAGGTGTAAGATATTATCCTATCACAGAGAGCATTGGACTTCAAGAAGGTACTTGAGATACCCTTTTTGACAACTAATTGGATAATGTTTTTTCCTGAAATTTGTCATTCCCAGAATAGTAAACCGTAACTGTCTACCTCACATGACCAATCTCAGGCTATTTCATGTCATCGGCGCTTATGATGCTGACTACTATGTACTTTATTTCACTTTTGACAATTTTTAATTTTCCTAGATTCATACTCTGACATTCTGTGTTCTGATTATTAATGGACAGTTGTACCTATTTCTTTCCATTTTGAATCACATCCCTTCAGCAGATGAAGGTTCTGCTAGCTGTACTCTGTCCATGTCAATCAGGTCAGCTCTGCATTGACATGGCCGCTCTGCCCTACTCATATTTTGAGTATCTACAACCAGAGGGTGTGATTTTGGCACCATGGCAGTCAATATTCTGCTGCTTTGCTAAATATTTTCACTGACTAAGTTTTAAAAGTGGACCACTTCTTTCTTATTCCTAGTCTGTCTTTTCTGTGAGTTCCATGGACACATGTCCATCCTGAGTGACCTTGCCGGGATGTAAAATGCCAGTGGAATCGCTTCCAGCATCACAGCCACAGTGAAGTCTCCCTAGTAAGACAGCGTGACATCCAAGTGCGGGGAAATAAACATGACAGCAGCAGCACAGTGTGGTTCAGAAGTGAACAGGCAGAAGAAAGTTGAGAGATTCTAAGAAGACAAGGTGTATGCCTGTTCCATCGCTTCAGTGGGATAACATTAATTTAAAGAAATTGTGTGGTTGTAGGTAGAGCTGAAAATTTCACAATAACTGCTTCACTGAATGGGACAGTGAGCTGAATGACAAGGCAAAGGTTACTGAGAAATGTTGAGTGTTCAATTAAGAAAAATACAAGCAATTACTACCATGAATACCTAAAGTATGATTTAAGCAGAAATACATTATTTTTTAATTCAATGGAAAAAGAAATTTATGGGAGATAATATTAACTCAATGGTATAGGAATCCTGACATCAGGTTTTAAAAGATAACTCCTAAATATCAATTATTCTAGAGACATTCCTATATACGTAATAGAGAACTCTATATCATAGAGTGATTGTATATTAAGAAAACATACTAACCCAGTCCAGATCAAGCCCATAAGTCTGATATTAGCCCATATGTCCCATAAATTCCTCTTCAGACTCACGTACCACATGCAATGACGCTACATTCAGGAAGGTCACAGGCTAGTGGGTGAAAATTCTTGTGGATACAGTGGCAGTGGAAGCATCTCAGTGCTGGCAAGGGACTCCCTGTGGCTCCTCCAGCTCCAGGGCTCTGGTTCCATCAGTATAGCTCCATGTGTCTTGTCAACAGGAAGATGAAGCAGAGAGAGAGTGTGTGTCCTACTTCCAGGGAGGATGGCAGGACTTCCCAGCTTCCTCCGGAGAAGGCCATTGCCACACATGGAGGCCTTATTGGCTATGACCTGATTGACAGACTAGACTCCACCCCTTCCTAAGCTGACAGATTATATAACTGACACAAATAGCAAGCAGTACATATGTCAGTTAGAAAAACAGAAGTCAGAAAACTGTATTGTCAAATATTGATTTGTATGCCATTGTATATGATGTGTTTGTTTTCAAAACATCTCTTGAATATATTCTGGATAACAGAATTTCCAAGAAAAACTTTTGAAAAATTGATTTGTGAATGCCTCCTGTGTACCAAGACTTCTTTATGTGTTGTAGTGTACACATACACATACAAACGTTTTCTATTGTAAAAGGAAAAGTAAGACTTTAGTATATCATCTTCAATTTTCACTTTTCCAAACCTGTAACAATTTAGGCCGAGGAACAAACTCTAAGGAGAGTCATTCTTATATTCTGTAGTAATGTACTGAGAACAAAAGTCTCAAGACACTAACAGATACAAACCAGTTAAAGAAGTTCACCAGCTTCATCTCTTCTCGTGGAAGCTGGCTCATCCTCACCGTGCTTCATCAACATGGGATTCAACGCTTTTTGCTGCCTGGAGTTGGCATTACTGTCTTGGAAAAAGAGAGGTTGCCCTCCGATTGCACAGCAGGCTCTGCAGCTTGAACAAGTTCCAGAAAATGTGAGTGGAGCTCTCATGCTTTCCACTGTCTTCCTCAGGCAGAGACGGTGTGTTCATGGTGAAATCCAGTTATGATTTCATTTTTGTTTTACTTGGAATGATGATGTGAATACTTCCCTTGAACTTCGTTTCAGAGCAAGTATGGGTCTTTCCTAAACATTAGGGTCTTCTGTCCAGAATTAGTAAATGCTGCTCAGTTTCCTTCAGTGTAGATGGTCTTTCTATCAGAAAATATCTCATGGGTGTAGTTCATTTTGCTTAAGAAGGCTAACCACAATCTGTTATGTTCTATGATCCCAGAAGAAGGCAATATCATTCCAGGAGAGTTTTCTGTTCCACTGGGATGTTTCTCTGAGGTTCATTACAAATAGAAAAGGAAACAACCCAGAAGGGGAGAATAAGAAGCCAGATGATTATCTATTAACAGAAAAATGATGATGCATATTTTATAAATTTTAATAATTTGATTTCTCTTCAGAAGTCTGGATAAGTGGTCATAATATTAGAACTTATACTTATCCAACAAGGTTATCTTTAAAGAATTCACTGATCTTAACATTTTGGATTTTAGTTGTTCGCAAAGAAACCATGAATTTTTTACTACAGAAACCATTGATTTTATACTACCAAAAAGCAAAAAAGGACACCCACAGTTGTCAATTTAATTTTGACTCCTAGCCACCCTGTAAAACAGAATAGGACTCCCCTCACCTCCACAATATTAACATAACTGTCATATCATTCTCCCACAGAGGGTGGTGGGCTCAAACTGTCGACCTTTGGGTTAGCATATGAGTGTTTTAATCACTGCGCCACTAGGGTTCCTTTGATAATACTCCTGTTTTATGTACAAATATGTGTCACCCATTGAAAGGCTTGTTCTGTCTTGTTTGGCTCTACTGTACAAACACAGGTATTAAGAAATATGAAACAGAACTGGATAGAGACTCACAGAACTGGAGAGAGACTCACAGTGAAGGAATAAGGAACAATATTGGGGTCTGAGGCAGGGATATCAATGCCACAAACAAAAGTAGGATGTCTGAACACCTAGTTTAAACTAGACCCAAATTCAAATATAAATCCAAGAAAAGAGTAACTGAAATATATAAAAGGATAAAATAGCTACATTTCAATAAGTTAAAATTGAAGATAAGGAACAGGCTCAGACAAGTTAAGTGACTTACTCAAGTTCACAGAGCTGCTCAGAAGTCAGAGCCAGAATTCAACACCCCAAGTTTATCAGAAAGCCAACGAACCTTCTGCTCAGCCTCACTGCATCTTACACTCTGAACTGCCCAGATCCAGCTCAAGTGGAATGCCAAGATCAACAAGCTTGCTTTCCTAGGAAGGAATGATGCTCCTGGGAAGCAGGTGCTGGCTAGGATTTTATTCTGTCCTCCTCAAAGCAGTGTTAGTCAATCTTTAATATTCTAAAAAGTAGAGGAGTGGAGGCGGACAGGAAGATAGTTCCAAACTCTGCATCTGATAGTCAGCTTCTTTAATCAGCTCAACACTTACACAGTCAGAACCCAACTCTGCTCTCTGAGAGTCAAATCTTTCATTTTAGAATCATCTGTTCTCAGCTTTCACCCTTAGACTTTTCTTTTGTTACTCATGGAATTCAATTAAATTTGGTTGGGTTATAAATAGGTTTGATTCCAGTGTCTCTGAATGCACTAAGTCAATGTTGATTTAATAGCTGTTTTCATTCTACAGCTACTGTAAATTTTAGCAAGTAAGTTTTATTATCAAAAGAGGTCCACTGCCACTAAAGCATTCTGCTCTTTCACTTCGTTTTTTTTTATTAAATCATTTTATTGGGGCTCATACAACTCTTATCATAACCCATACATACATCAATCGAGTAAAGCACACTTACACATTCGTTGCCCTCGTCATTCTCAAAATTCGCCTTTTGCTTGGGTTCCTGGAATCAGCTCATTTTTCTCTTGGGTTTTGAGTGTGTGTAATTCAAGGAACATTTTAGACCATCTATTTTCACAGAAAATGCCATACAGTCCATAAGCATTTAGTTTGTTGTTCATGATTAGCATGGCTAAGCTTTGTCTCTATCTTAGAATTTACAAATCATCAATCTACCATCCTCAATTCACATGAAAAAGAATGGATTTTTAGAACAGTTCAACAACAAAGTTGAGATCAATTAATGAAGCCAAGATTCTTCCAGATAACAGCGCTGTGCCCTGGCCATTGTTCTGCCAGGATAGAACTGATAACAGTAGAGAGAACCTCAATATCATGTGAATGATCTTGATGTAGCTCCTGCCCAACTGCATTCCAATGTTTGACAACCCAATCTTGTTAGTTCTGTGATAAGGAGTGATTGGGGAACAGGTCGTTGTGAGCCATAGGTTTTTTTAGCGGCTAATGTTCGGAAGTAGACCACTTAACCTTGTTTCCTAGTCCATCATATTCTGGATGCTCCTAAAAACTTTCATGGTAAGAGTAACACACAAGCACCCACTGATGGATAGGTGGTATTTGTGCATATGGTGCATTACCTGGAAATGAACCTGGGTCTTCATTATGAAACATGAGAATTCTACTGGCAAGTCACCAGTGCCTCTCTTCCACACACTCTCTGCTGGCACTGCATTGAATTTAATGGATACATTACTCACCTTGAAAGCTCTCTCCAATTATAGTTACTGAGACCTGTTAATGCTCGGACTAGAGAAAATTAATGTGGCTCCCTTATCACACCAGTTCCTTTGACTTACTTCTTCGGGATTGTTCTTCAAGGGCCTTGCCTTTGTCTTCTGGTCTTCTTCTTCTCTATTTACTCTCCCTGTTGACTCCTTCCGAGCCCAACATGCTAGTTCTTTTTAAAGCAGAAACACTTCTAGTTCTCCACAACTTCATTCAGATCATCAGTCAAAATTATATAATAAATCATTTTATCAAAATCATTATCTGAGCACTTCAAGTCCAATAAAATACTATTCCTGAAGTGTAAATGCAGCACAAAGTATAATTTCAATAAATATCTATTATTTGAATGAATCAATGCATAATACTAAGTATTGTATCCAGTGATAGATGGGTTTTGTGTCAACTTGACTGAGCCAGGTTGCTCAGTGTTTTAGCAGTTGAGGCAAACCCCATGTTGTGATCTAACGTAACTTAATCAGCTCCATGAGGAGATCTGTTGTGAGCAGCCAAATAGTGTGGGAGTACTGCGATGGAGTAATAAAAAACCGAGCTCACTGCCATTGAGTCGATTCCAATCCATAGTCACCCTATAAGAAAGAATAAAGCTGTCAGAGGCCTGAGACAATTGAAAGGAAGTTTCCTTGGGGACGTAGCCTAATTCCGATCTAAGCAGAAACCATAAGAAAAATTGTTTGATTTTTTTGCTGTGTCTAGATCATACATCTGGCATATGAACCTCTAGTTCTTTAGAATTGAGCCAATGGTCTGCCATACTGCCTGCAGATTCCAGAAACCACCAGCAGACTTCTATCTGATCTGCTGTCCTTGGTTTCAGGTGCCTCAGCAGCCTTTGGTGTTCCTGCTCATACTGTGTGCATCAGCCCCTGAAGCTATGCAAATCAGGAGAATCCTACATCTTAACATCTAACCTACAGACTTGAAACCAGACTGAACTTAACACATTTCTAAAAATATATGAGCTATTTTCTTGATATAATTTTGGCTCTCTCTCTCCACACACACAGACATACATACATACCCACATCTATATATGTCTACATATATATCACACACATATATGCATACTATTAACTCAATGTAATGTCAATACTGACTCATAGCAATCCTATAGGAGAGGATAGGACACTCCCTAGGCGTGTCTGAGACTATAACTATTTACTCATTGCTCTCTTTCTCTGTCACAGATTTCACTTCTCTAGACAGCCCAGTCCAACACATATCTTTAAAAGGTAATATCATTAACTTTAGGAGAGCTGGAACAATTAGATGAACTACCTGCAATTTTTTTAATTTAAAAACTGTAAATGCTGTTTTTTTCTTTGTTGGCTTTGTTCCAAGTTGCTTCTTTAAACTGGAAAATAACAAATGAGTAAGAGGTCAAGAGGTTAGATATGATGTATAAAAAAGAAAACAGAAGATAACATTGACAAAGGATTACATTCATGAAGGAAGCCTATTTCTTAAAAGCGATAGATGCTGAGAATAACAAAATAAAAAAATCCCAAATGAAGGAGATCAGAAAGAGGGTCAAGTAGCTACTAAGCTGCTAAAATTTGACCTATTTTCAATGAAATTGGGACAAGTATATTGTAGAAGAGGATGGTGAATTGTTTGTTCCTAATTTTGGAATATTTGATAGAATACCTACTCAGGTATCTTAGTATAACTTTATGCTTGGTAAGCCATTCTCGTTTCTATTTTTATAATACTTCCCATTCCAGTAAACTGAGCTCAGCAAAAATTGTCACCGATATAGACAGTCTTTAAAAAAGTAATCACTGAAAAAAAAAAGTAATCACTAATGTCAATCTCTAACAATTTTAAACAGACTATCAAAAGTAGAGTTATGGCTTTCTTATGTACATTTTTATTTACCACCACTCCCCACAACATCAAAATAAGCAAACAAACAAAATCACTGCCATGGAGTCAATGCTCACTCATAGTAATGCCCTAGTGGGTTTCTGAGACAGTAAGTACTTGCAGGTGTAGAAAGTCCGGTCTTTTTCCCTCACACATTCTGGTGGGTTCGAACTGCCAACTATGCGGATCACAGCCCAATGCATAACCATTATACTAGGGTTCCATCATCAGGAGTTATAAAAAAAATCAATCACATTTCTACAACATAAAACACAGGTTACAGTATGTTAAGCCTGGAGCTTTTTGATATGTCAATAACCAAATTAGATTAACAAGAAGTCCAATCTGAGCTCTGGTGGCACTTTAGGTTAGATTTGGGGCTGCTAATCTCAAGGTTGGTGGTTCAAATCCACCAACCACAGAGATGGAGAAATATGAGATTGTCTGTTCCCTTAAATATTATGACTGTACTTATTCCAAGACATATTTGTTAGTTCTTCTGGCAGTCCACAGCACTTCAATATGTTTACTAATGCCATGCATAATTCAAATGCATCAATCCATCTTCAGTCTTCCTTATTAATCGTTCAATTTTCACATAAACATGAGGTTTGTGAAAATATCATGGATTAGGTCAGGCACACCTTAGTTCTAAAAGTGATATTCTTATTTTCCAGTATTTTAAAGAGGTCTTATGTGGCAGATTTACCCAACGCAACATTTAAAAAAATTTTTTGACTACTGCTTTCACGAGCATTGTGCCTCCAAGCAAGATGAAATTCTTGAACATTCCATTTTTTCTCCATCTATCATGATGTTATCTATTGGTCCACGAGGAAGTTAGATTTTATGTCAATTTACCACGTAGATGAGAGTGTAAGGATTAGAGAGGGAAGGTGGCACCCAGGTAGATTTGCCCACCTGGAGCTCCTGCTGCCAGAGAAGAAGATTAACAGGTAAGGAGAACAAGACTGGGAGGCTGAGTCTTAAAATTAGAATCAGGGTGCTAGAGTCTGGGCCAGATTCCTGCTTTTAAAAAAATTATTTTATTGGGGGCTTGTACAATTTTATCACAATCCATGCATACATTCATTGTTTGAAGCACATTTGTACATTTGTTGCCATTATCATTCTCAAAACATTTCCCTTCTACTTGAACCCTTAATATCGGCTGCTCATTTTCGCCCTCCCTCCCTACTCCCCCCTACCTCATGAACCCTTCGTAACTCATAAATTATTATTTTGTCATATGTTACACTGTCCGACATCTTCTGCCCTCTTCTTTGCTGTCCATCCCCCAGGGAGGGGGCTATACATAGATTCTTGTAATCAGTTCCCCCTTTCTACCCCACATTCCCTCCTCTCTCCAGGCATCGCCACTCTCACCACTTATCCTGAAGAAGTCATCTGTTCTGGATTCCCTATGATTCCAGTTGCTATCTGTACCAATGTACATCCTCTGGTCTAGCCAGATTTGTAGGGTAGAATTGGGATCATAATAGTGGGGGGGGGGGAAGCATTTAAGGACTAGAGGAAATTTATATGTTTCATTACTGCTACCCTGCATCCTGACTGGCTCATCTCCTCCCCACAACCCTTCAGTAAGGGGGGGTCTGATTAGCTGCCGAAGAACTTTGAGTCTCCACTCTGTACTACCCACATTTACAATGATATGATTTTTTGTTCCTTGATGCTTGATACCTGATCCCTGTGACAACTCGTGGTCACACAGGCTGGTGTGTTTCTTCTATGTGGGCTTTGTTGCTTCTGAACCAGATGGCCACTTGTTTATCTTCAAGCCTTTAATACCCCAGATGCTGTATCTTTTGATAGCCGGGCACCATCAGCTTTCTTTAATACATTAGCTTATGCACACATTTGTCTTCATTGCTCGTATCAGGAAGGTGAGCACACACTGATATGAGTTTTCGTTCTTTGGTGTCTGATAACTGGTTCCTTCCACACATTGTGGTCGGAGAAGCTGATGTGCTTCTTTCATGTGGGTTTTGATGCTTCTCAGCTAGATGGCCGCTTGTTTATCTTCAAGCCTTTAAGACCCCAGACACTATATCTTTTGATAGCTGGGCACAATTAGCTTTTTTCACCACCTTTGCTTATGCACACATTTGTCTTCAGTGATCGTATCAGGAAAGTGGGCCCCCACTGATACAGATTCCTGCTTCTTAAAAAATTTTCACTCGCAAAGTGAACCAAGAATGCACTCTGCTGGGCTCGTGGGATCCAGACCCGAGACCCTGCCAGTGCCCTAGTCCCAAAGCAAGCAGTGATTACCCCAGGCTGCTGTCTAAAAGTGGTCATAATCCCAGACTCAAAGAGAGCCTTGAAAGCTACTCACAAGATCCCACACAAGCGCTCCTCTCACTGTTAGCTAACTGGCAATCCTAGCCTAGGGGCAGGGGCTCAGGACGGTTAGTCATAGATTTGCAGCAATTGAAAAGAGGTCAGGAAATTTGCCTGAGTCAGATTGCAGTGTGGCAGAGCACAAGTGGGTACTCATAGCCTGAGGAGGGTGGGGGATGGGGAGTGGGGGGCGGGGGAGAAATTCAGTTCCAGTTGGCTTAGAAGGAAACAACCTCTCTGTTAAGCTAGATATCCTCCCCCAAGGGGTCAGCATGACAGCCTCAAAATAAGGGCACCCCACAAGTGCAATCTAAAAAAGAGAAAATATATTTTCTCAGTAAAAACTGCAGATCCCAGGCTCATTGCTTAACCCAAAGACAAACCTGCAGAACAGGTCCTTTAGCATACATTAGCATCGTAAGGGAACCAGAGCTAAGGAATGCCAGACGTTAGCTATGGAGCTCATTGGCTTTCAACATACCAAAGATATGCTGGAGCAAACATCAGTCTCAGAATAATTTCACTGAGCACAGATGGAGAGCCCATAGTGAGGGGGCCAATTTAATTTAATTTGGTTCCAATTGGCTTTAAAAAAAATGCTTCTCTGAGCTACTGGGGAGCAAGCAGTGTTGACACAAGCTAGGTCAACTCCAGAAGCCCAATGTGGGGAGAGCCACTGTCCACTCTCTGTGATCCTACACACAGCTTGGGAAGTACTGCCTGTTCTTCAAATGGCTGGGGAATCCCTTGCCTGTCCAGGGGCCCTACATCTGGCTGAAGAACACCCCCCCCCATGCCAACCCCCAGCTGCAGTACTGCATACAGCACGAGGCACCCACCCAACCTCCATGGCAATCTCTCCGACTAAGGTAATTCTGCCTGTCATCTACGGTGCTCTAGACCAAGGAGGGTACATCCACACACCTTCGATGGCACTCCAGGTGCAGAGAGAAACACCACACACCACACGAGGTGCTCCAAGCACCATGAAGCATGCCACGACAGCTTACTGCTTACTGAGAGATCAACAAGTGAAGCGCCACCCTCATGGGCCCACAACCACCCAACCAGAGTCCCATGCAAGGATTATCCAACTCACACTCCAAATAGCAAAATACTGGTCAGCTAGGGTAAGAGTGAAACCACAGGAAGATACAGCAGTAGCCTGACCCCCACAGTGCAGCTCCCTGCTGGTAGTTCAAGGAAGCCCTCAGAAGAGCCCCCAAAGAGGGAGCTTAATGTTCTTTGACTCTCTGGAAGATGGCACGAGGGTGCTCTAAAACAACACATAAACAGCAACCAGTCCCAAGAGCCTCAACAAAAAAGCAGGAGCAACAGAAGACAATGCCAGAGGAAGTCATAAAATACAAAATGATGGACAGGAGAAAAAGCATTGACAAGTTTCAGGTAAAAAGGGAAGCATTTTAGTTATTTAAATACACCAAATAAATGTTTAAATAAAAAATAAATTATATAGCGTTTTAAGTATCCTAGCCATTTTCCCGGATCCTCACTTCAAAATATAAGTTTAACAAAATGTGTAAATGTGATGTGGCCCATGTGAATCTTGCCTGCTGCACCAAATGGCCAGCATTTTAATTGAGTTTGAAACTCTGGAACTAGAGGATAAACAGGAAGACTTCAACAAACAGGAAAGGCAGTCAAATAAGACAATCAGAGAAGCAGAAGAAACCCTGAGAGCCGTGTCTGACGCTATGAATAGGAACAATATTAGAAAAAAAAATGGACTACCAGAATAAGAAACAACAATGAAGTCAACAGCGAAATAGCAAAAGAATTCTTATTGATAACTTCTCCAGCTTAATAAATGAAAATTAGACCATCATTTAGGAGGCCAAAGAACACCAGCCAGACAGAATCCCAAGAAGAGGTCACCAAGACACATAAGAGTTAAATTATCCAACTATGAGGAAAAGGAAAAAATTGTAAGAGCAGCTAGGGAAAAACAAACAGTCACTTGTAGAAGAACCTAAACAAGAAAATGTTCAGCCCTCTCAGCACACAATGAAGAAGAGGAAGGAGTGGCATAACATATTCCAACAATTCAAGGAAAATAATGTAAACCCACGAGCATGATATCCAGCCAAATTACCTATTAATGGAGAAATAAGAATCTCCCCAGACAAGGTAAAATTCAAAGAATATGTAAAAAGAAATAAATCCATATAAAAGAGCTTTACTAACAAAGTATGGGCAGAAGAACAACACTCACCAAGCACAAGTAAGAGATCATCACATAGAACAACTTCACCCAGAGGGCAACAAAGAGAAAACAGACACCAAGATAGCATTAGTTCAATGGTGGAAATGAGGTAAGAATTAACCACACACACATTCAACAACAAATGGATAAGATAGGTATGCAGGAAAATATCCAACATAAAAGGTACAAGATGATATCACAGAGTCCACAGATGGATATCACAACACTGAATATAAATTGACTTAACACAGGCATTATAAGACAGAGGCTAGCAGACTGGCTTAGAAAACACAATCCATCATTCTGCTGCCTACCACAGACACATCTCAAGCTTACAGACAAAAGAAGACTGGGAGTTAAAGGCTGGAGAAAAACATACTAATCAAATGGCAATTCAAAAAAAGCAGGGGTAGCAATCTTAATCTCTAACAAAATTTCTCTCAATGTACAAGCCATAACAAGAGACAAGTGGAGGGGGCACTATATAATGCTCAAGGGAACAGTAGACAAGAACCTGTTAGCATATAAATATATATATGCATCTAGCGAGAGACTCACAAAATACGTAAATCAAATACAAAAAATGAACAAAGAAATCACAGGCTCAACAATTACAGTTGGTTACTTTCATATGCCATTCTCTGAAAATTACAGATCACAGGGAAAGAAACTCAACAAGGAGGCTACAGATCTAAACAGCACAATTCGATGATTTGACCTGATAGATATTTTCAGACCTTTCAACCGAAAAGCAAAACATTCACATTCTTTTCAAATCGACATGGCACATACTTGAAGATAGACCACATGCTGGACACAAGTCAAACCTATATAAATTCAAGCACATAGAGATTATACAGACTTCTCTCACTGACCAATACGCCATAAGGCTGGAAATCAGTAAAACGGCAATGAAGAAAACAAGGGCAAACAATTTGAGGATGAATAACACCCTATTTCAAAAGGAGTGGGTAATAGCACAGATCAAAGATGAAGTCAGGAAGCTTCTAGAAACCAAAAAGAATGAAAATACGACATACCAAAACTTTGGGGATAGAGCAAATGCATTTATCAGAGGAAGTTTGATAGCAATACACGCACACATGAAAAAAGGAAGAGAGACTTATGGTTGATATGCTGGCACAAAACAGCATAATACTCGAGTATAAGCCGAGGCACCAAATTTACCACAAAAAAAGTGGGGGGCTTTTTCAGCATTAAAAAAAAGTGCAAAAAAACCCTCGGCTTATACTCGAGTATATAGGTACATTAATTAGAGCAGAGTCAGCAGGACAATCCTTAGTAATAGCAAAAGGAAACAAATAAAAATCAGGGATGAGATACAGGAGTGGGAAAACAAGAAAACTATGGAAAAAATTAATGCATCTAAATATTGGTTCCTTGAAAGGATTAACAGAATTGATGGACTGTTGGCAAACCTAACCAAAGAAAGGAACAAATTTCAATAGCAAGGTTGAGGAATGAAACAGGGCACATTACAATGTACCCTAATGAAATCAAAAGGATAATTACACAGTACTATGAAGGCCTGTACGCTAATGGATTCAACAACTTGGAAGGCATGGGCAAATACCTGGAAAAACAATACTTCCCTAGACTATCCCACATGGATGTTAAGAATCTCAACAGACCCATAGCAATAGAAGAAATATACAAGGTTATCAAGGGATTACCAACAAAAATCCCCCAGGCTAGATGGCTTCACAGGAGGATTCTACCTAACATTTAGGGAAGAACTGACACCAATCCTACACAAATACTTTCAGAACATAGAAAAAGGTGGAAAACTTCCAAACACTTTCTATGAAGCTAGTATAGCTCTTACCATCATTCTTCTCCAAAGAATTGAAAAAAAACTGATTACCAACTTCATATGTTGAGGGAAGAAGCCCAGAATTAGCAGAGACCTCCTCAAGAAGAAGGACAAAGTGGGAGGGCTTGCTCTACCTGACTTTAGCACACATTATACAGCCACAGTGGTCAAAACAGTGTGGAACTTGTATAATGACAGATATTCAGACCAATGGAAAAGAGCTAAAAACCCAGAAATAAAAACATCAGCATACAGACAGTTGATTTTTGATAAGGGTCCACCAAAATATCAAATGGTAAGTGGATGCCTTCCTTAATAAGTGGTGCTGGAAAAACTGGATATCTACCAATAGAAAACTGAAGCAAGACCCCTGCCTCACTCCATGCACAAGAATAAACTGTGGATTATAAACCTTGAGGTACCTTGAGGTATAACACCTAATTATTAGGGCATAAATGAAGGAATTGGGTCAAAACTGAGAACTTTGGCACAGGGAATATATAGGCTATTGGAAATAGGGAAGGACACAAATACAGAGGTGGCACAAATTGACAAATGGGATATATTGAAGATAAAACACCTGTGTACATCAAAATAATTCACCGGAGAATAATAGAGCCCACAGACAGGGAAAAAAATCTTTAGCAATGTCACATCAGACAAAGGCCTTATTACTAAAATCTACAATACTTTGTAAGCTTACAATAAGAAAGAAAAAAACTTGCCAATAAGGAGGTGGGAAAAGGACCTTAAGAGAAGTTTCACAGAGGCAGAAATCCAAGTGGCCAAAAAACATATGAAAAATTGTTTGTGATCATTAGCCATTCGAGATATGCAAATTAAAACAACTATGAGATACAACCCAAGGCCCTAAAAGATAGCCCCATTCAAAAAATCAGATATTAACAAGAGTTGGAGGGGCTGTGGTGAAACAGGAACTCTTGTCCACTGCTGGTGGACCTGTAGGTATATACAGCCATTATGGAAATAGGTTTGGTGATATCTAAAACAGATGGAAATTGAGCTACCATATGACCCAGCAATCCCCCTACTGGGCAATATACCCAGAAAAGGAAAGAAACAAACCAGGGCCAGACATCTGTGCTCCAATGTTCATTGCGGCACAGTTCACAATTGCAAGGAGTTGGAAGCAACTCAAATTTCCACCAACAGACAAAAGGATCAAAAAAACTGTGGTACATACATACATACAGTGGAGTACTACACATCCCTAAAAGGCAGAGATGAATGCATGAAGCACTTCACCGCATGGGAAGAACTGGAGGGAATCATGCTGAGTGAGGTAAGCCAAGCACAAAAGGACAAGTACAACATGAGTCCACTGAGGTAAGCTTAAACAAAATGGGGCACAGGGAAAAAGCTACTGTATACATACATTCCTGGGGTGAAGTCCAGGTATTATAACATGGGCCAAACCCAATCCAGGGATACAAACAGCAGCCAACTAAATAGGAGGGAGAAAGAAAGAGGGGGGAAAAAAAGTGACATGGGTAGGAGGAAGCAGGGCACTAACCCACTCAAGGGGAGAGATTTTATTTTTGGCTTTTTCTACTGTTTTTATTTTTTAAAATTTTAAAAACATTTTATTAGGGGCTCATACAACTCTATCACAATCCATGCATATACATACATTAATTGTATAAAGCACATCTGTACATTCTTTGCCCTAATCATTTTCTTATTTTTCTTTTCTTTTTTTACATTTTATTAGGGGCTCATACAACTCTTATCACAATCCACACATAGACATACATCAATTGTATAAAGCACATCCGTACATTCTTTGCCCTAATCACTCTCAAAGCATTTGCTCTCCACTTAAGCCCTCTGCATCACGTCCTCTTTTTTCCCCCTCCCTCGCCGCTTCCCCCTCCCTCATGAGCCCTTGATAATCCACAGATTGTTATTTTGTCATATCTTGCTCTATCCTGAGTCTCCCTTCCCCCCCCTTCTCTGCCGTCCATCTCCCAGGGAGGAGGTCACATGTCGATCCTTTTAATCAGTTCCCCCTTTCCAACCCACTCACCCTCCACTCTCCCAGCCTCGCCCCTCATAACCCTGGTCCTGAAGGTATCGTCCACCCTGGATTCCCTGTGCATCCAGCTCCCATATGCACCAGTGTACAACGTCTGCCCTATCCAGTCCTTCAAGGTAGAATTCGGATCATGGTAGTTGGGGGGAAGAAGCATCCAGGATCTGGGGAAAGCTTTGTTCTTCATCAGTACTACATTGCATCCTGACTGACCCATCTCCTCTCCTAAACCCCTCTGTGAGGGGATGGGGAGAGATTTTTTATATCTCCACAGGAAAGGAAGAGAGAGACCAGGCTTCAACCCTATACACCAAGATATGAACATAACATGCTGGCAGGTACCAGGCATGTACCAATAGGGGCCGGCTCAAATTCTAACTATGGAGACACCTACCCCATAGCCCCACAGAAGAAAACACCTCAGAGGACAGCACTGAAGCTACTGCTTGGGGAGAGCGGCATGTCTGATTAGACCACACAGGAGAAAAGAAGAGGCGTGGAGAGGGAGGTGAACACATCCTGGCCTGCCAAGCCCCCAGGGATGATATTCCTGCTCAGAACAGACAATGCACAGAGAGGACCATAGGGCTGGCCCCCCATGAGACATGACATTCCTCACTGAACTACAGCACTACAGGGGACAACACTGGAGACACAGTACGGGAATTGTGCCCAAACTGACCCCATGTAAGGGCATCAAACAGTAAGGGTATACCACAGATTAGCCAGGGGATCAAAGTGATGAAATCCCTGGGGAATACGAAAAATAGACTTTGGAGACAGAGTGTGGCACTCAATCTGACTAGAAGGGAAAACACTCGTAAGGGCCAACAAACAGACCTTGAAATATTTACAGGCTTTTCCACTTTTGTGAGTGGCTTTCATTTTGTTGTTATTTTGTTTGTGGGTTTTTTTAGTTATTGTTATTGTTTTGCTTGTTTTGACTTCTTTAGTTGTTTTGTTTGGCTTTGCCTATTTTTGTGCTTCTTAATATATCTGCATATGTAGTTAGATAAAAGAGGTGGGATAAATAATTCAGAGATGAAAAGAATGGGACCAATGGTTCCAGAGGAATGAGAGAAGGGAAGGTGGGAGAAAGCGGGCTGGGGATCAACCCAGGGAAAAGGGAAGAACACGTGAACTACAATCAATGGAATGAAGGGCACAGGATACCTGGTGGGGCTTAATCAAGGGCAATGTAGGAGCGAGGAATTACTAAATCTGAATGAAGGCCTAACATGATGGTGGAACTAAAGGAAAGAAAAAGGAACCATCAGAAGGAACCAGGAGACAAAGGACATTTATAGAGGTTTAAATACAGACATGTTCATATGTAAATATATGTTCATATAAAGAGCGGGGAATCAATCTATGTACTTATATCTCTATGTTAAGAATTAGGTTGCAGATGGACATTGGGCCTCCACTCTAGTACTCCCTCAACACAAGAACACTTTGTTCTAATAATCCAGCATTCTGTGATGCTCACCTTCCGGACAAAATGGGAGCATAAGCAAATGTGGTGAAGAAAGCTGATGTGCCTGGCTATCAAAAGCTATACCATCTGGGATCTTAAGGGCTTGAAGATAAATAAGCAGCCATCTAGTAGGGAAGCAACAAAGCTCACATGGAAGAAGCACACCATCCTGTATGATCATGAGGTGTCGATGGGATCAGGTATCAGACATCTATAACCCAGAACAAAATCATACCCCATGTGAATGGGGAGATGGGGGTCGTGGACTGGAGATCCAAAGCCTATCTGTAGACAATTAGACATCCCCTCACAGAAGGGGCACAAAAGAGATGAGCCAGTCAGGGCACAGTATAGCATCGATGAAACACACAACTTTTCTCTATTTCTTTAATGCTTCCTTCCTGTCACTATCATAACCCCAATTCTACCTTAAAAATCAGATTAGACCAGAGCATGCACACTGCTACAGATAAGAGTCCAAAACACAGGGAATTCAGGATAGATAATCCTCTCAGGGCCAACAATGAGAACAGAGTTAACTGGGAAAGGTTAGGGGAGATAGGGGGAACTGATCACAAGGATCAACATATAACCCCCTCCCAGGGGGACAAACAACAGAAAAGTGAGTGAAGGGCTACAGATGACAATGTAAGACATGAAAATAATAATCTATAACTAATCAATGTTCATGAGGAAGGGTGGGTGGGAGGGGAAAATAAGGAGCTGATATCAAGGGCTCAAGTAGAAAGAAAATGATTTGAAAATCATGATGGCAGCATCTGTACACATGTGCTTGACACAATCGAATGTATGGATTGTGATGAGATGGAAGACCCGCCCCCCAAAAAAATTTTGTTTGTTTGTTTTTTAAAAAGAAAATGTAGGGCTATAGTCCAACCTATCAATCAGGTCACACAGTCTGTTGATGCCTCCTTATGAGTATGGCCTTTCTAGAAGAGAGGCATTGAAGATTTCTTTGTGCTCTCTGCCCCTTTGCTCTTTCTGCTTGTTGGGACTCTGTTTGCCTTCATAGCTGGTCCCACGTGGGCCTCCAACCCTGGGAGCCAATCTGGGAGTTGTCATTGCTCTGCCATGTTTTCACTAATCTTGGATCCACATGACTTTATACCTACTAGTCGGTGATCTTCCTCCATCCAGCTACATGTTTCTGCACTATTGGTCTGCAGGCACATGAGAGGGATCCAGCTGCCATCAACCCTGAAGTTGGACTGAGTTAGAATTCCTTCTTAATATGAGATTGCTTCTTGATATAAATATCTTATATATATATATATATATATATATATATATATATATATATATATATATATATATATATATATATATGATTGTCACTTGTTTTGTTTTTCTAGACAACTCACTCTAACCCAGTGCAGTTTTAAAGATTTGGGTCTTCTTTATATTGAGTTATAATTCATATTGAAGTTACATTCCTTAATTTTCATCAGCAAGATCTTCAAGTCTTCCTCACTTTCAACATGCAAAGTTGTGTCATTTACATATCATTGGCTCTTAATAAACCTTCCTCCAACAATGATGCAACATGATACTTCATATAGCCCACCTTCTCATATTATTAGCTCAACATACAAATAGATGGAGTGTGGTGAGAGGACCCAACCCTGACACATACCTTCCCTTGTTCTGTTCGAATTGACTGCCTTTCGGTCCAAGTATATTGTATTCTGCATGAATACAATGATGTACAAGAATGTCCTTTCCTTTCAGTGATAGCCTCAGTTTATGATCCACATAGTCAAATGCCATTAAGCACAATTCTCTGGTTTGCCAGCAAACGTTGCAGCCTTTTTACCCCATTTGTCAAAATCATATGACTCTATCCTGGATGAGCAAAATGTTTCAGGTAACAAACAGAACTGAGCATTCTGGTTTTATATGTTTAGTAGACAATTCTTTTCTATATTGTAGCATCTTTAATAGAAAATATTTTATCCAGCATTTTTAGTGTGTGTGTTTACATAAAGACATAAGTAAGCTAACCTGTCATTCATAGACTGAAGTAAAATAAATTCAGCCATTGCACTAGAGGACACTATCCTTAAAAAATGTTTTTTAAGCAAATTTTAAAATTACGTTTGCTAAGTTCTCTCTCCCACCCCCATCCCCTAAATAAATGTTATAATAAATAATTCTATGCACAATAAGAAAATATGGAGAAATTTTTAAAACCCTGATGCTCAAGGCACACCCTGTACTAATTTAAAACAAGCAAACAAAGATATGGGGAAGACAGAATTTCTCATTTTAATGAACTTCAGACTTTCTGGAGCCATGAAAGAGTGATGAACCCATGACTTTATTGCCCTGAGAAAACCTTTAAACCTTACCAAAAAATATCCCTTGAGGACACACTGGACATTGTATGGCATGAAAAAAATGTATAGATTATCAAGGGTTCGTAAGGTAGGGAGGGTAAAAATGGGGAGCTTATACCAAGAGCTCAAGTAGAAAGAAAATGTTTTGAGAATGATGATGGCAACAAATGTACAAATGCTCTTGACACAATGGATGTATGTATAGATTGTAATAAGGGTTGTACGAGTTCCAAATAAAATGATTTTTTAAAATATCCTTTGAAATATTAAAACTCATAGTTTATCTATAAAACAGGTCAGCCTTAAACATTATACCCTTTTAAGAATTATTTATATGGGGCTAAATTAACAATAGCAACTTAAACAATTAGATAGGAACCTAACCTGTCAATCAGGTTGAAGCTTGATGATACTTCCTTAGGGGTATCACCTTTTGTTTAGGAAAGAGAAGACTGAGCAGAGTCTAATCTTCTTTGGCCCTCAACCTTCTGCTAGAGCTGGATCTTGTGCTGGTCCCCCAATTTCCTGTTACATCACTGGCAAATCCCAGGAGCCATCAGCAGACTACTGATGGTGGATTCATTCAGTTAACTTCAGATTCATACACCACTATATCCACCAGCCTGTGCTCCCTGTTCCTTCTGTTTTGTCATCCTGCTCCCATGAATTAGGAGCAATTTGACTTGAATTGGACTAGACTTACCTACTTCTACAGCTGTTTAAGCTATTTCTTGGTATAAATCTCTTTCTATGTGCACACACATACACACGAAAATGTTTTTGCTCATCTAGAGAACCCAAACTAACACCATGTAAAAACCAA
The DNA here is from genome assembly GCF_050624435.1 of Tenrec ecaudatus. NCBI lineage: Eukaryota > Metazoa > Chordata > Mammalia > Afrosoricida > Tenrecidae > Tenrec > Tenrec ecaudatus. The sequence continues at coordinate 74,312,096 of NC_134532.1, forward strand.
ATTTAAGACCTATAGATCACATTTAGAATAATGAAAGAGATACAAATAAAAGGAGGCATATACTATGTTCTTGAATTAGGATAGCCAATTGTGGAAAGACATACCTTCTGTCAAAATTACCTGTTGAATCCATACACACTCCCAATACAAACCAAAAAAAACCCCAACATAAACACACACACACACAACCCATTACAGCAGATTTTACTTGGCAAAAACTGGCAAGTAATTTCTAAATTGCATCTGCTAATTCATGCCGTTCTCTAATAAGGACAACTTCTTCGTAGCCATGCCCACAGACTGCCCTATCTCTTATTCTTAACCTGTCAGTCACATGGTCCTTCTTGAAAAAGGTTAGGAAGGTTTTTTTTAGCACTGCTGATAAATGCCCAAAGGGCATTCTCCTCCACCATAAGCCTTAACCCAAAGATGCTTGATGAGAGCTTCATGGATCAGACAACCTACTATACAGTATGTGTTTGGAGGCACCTCATTCTGCAAGTGAGCCTCTTTCCCAAACACATTCACCTTTCCTTGTTTGGTAAACCAGGAAGGTCACTACTATCTTGTGTTCTGCCTTTCTTTTCTGGTGCTTCTCTGTCATTTCACTTGCGTCATAGCTCTCTCTGCCTTATGGATCAAGGAGGTTCTGTGCACAGGAAATCTCAGGGTTCAAAGAATGTGCTCTGCTCCTGGCTCTTCTTTTTTGGTGATGCTTATAGCCCCTTTAACTGCTTCTGAGATGGCACATTTTACAGCCAGCAGGATGGCAAAACTGACAGATATCCGTATTAGCGTTTCATACACCGTATTTGTATGGTCTCACCCATGGGGGGGAGTTATAAAGACAATGACTAGAAGAGCCATACCAAGTAAATTCACTGTGCACATCCTTAGATCCCCTTTATACCTGGAACTAAACACCCTCCTCACTCCCACCCCCGCGGAGGGACCACCTTGCGGACAATAGACAAGCCTGTAAAGTGAACAGTAACACTTGCGAGAGAAGTATTCCCCAGAACAATTTTCCATATGCGAACAAAAGGGCAACATTTGCCCCAGTACAAAGCTCAAAAGGCAGGCAGAGACAGGAATGATGGTCAAATGGAAACAGGATACTGAGGGAGGAAACCGTAAGAGTTCTGTTTCATAGAGGGCATTGAAATTACTGGTATAAAGCAAAATCTATATAAATTGCTGATTTGGAAATGAATTTTCTCTGTAAAATTTCACCACTACAATTTAAAAATATAATATGAAAAAAAGAGCCACCTGGCGTTTGTAGTATTACCCACTGCCATTGAATTGATTCCAACTCAGTGACCCTATAAGACAGTGCACAATAATTTTTGGGGTTTCCTAGGTTATAAATCTTTTGAGGAAGAGCAAGCCTCATCTTTGTGCCAGAGAGGCTGGAGGGTTTGAACTGCTGACCTTGCACATAGACCAATGCACAGGCCTGTACACCGACAGTGTAATTTCTTGTAGCATTACCTTGAGGGCTAGGTACATTTTATTACTCTAGTGCCTGCTCTTTCTGTGAGTAAGCAGCTGTCCCTGGCGTCGGATCCAGGAGGCCCATATCTTCTGCTTCATTCATAAAACTTTGGCAGCAGCTATTTCAGAAGTAGAAAATACCCTTTGACACTTTACAGTCCTTGATAAGAGGGCATTGAATGCAGAAAAATGCGTTGTGTCTCATCTTAAGCTACTTAAGGTAGGCTACCACAATAGCAATCAGCTTGGTGTCCCTTGAAAGGCATTGAGTGTTTTTGGTTTTGTTTTGTTTTGTTTTGGTATGGATTAAATAATTTAGTCCTTAAAACACCTATTTCGTTTCTCAACTGAGTATATTAAAATCAAGTAAGATTCTGGCCTGGCACTCCTAAGGGCTGAAGACTAGATTCAGAAGTGTGCCCACCTGCCTGATCTCAAAGCTAGAGCTTCTACCCTCTCTGCAAACATTTCCCCAGATAAAGAAGATAGGCTGATTGTTCACAAAGTAAATTAAGAAAAATGTCAATCAGTGCCGTAGGCTGGGTTCTCTCGAGAGAAAACTCAATGTGCTTATGTGTGGATGCACAGAGAGCATAAGTTCCCAAACTTATTTGGAAAAACCACCTCCCTTTTATAGAAATTTCTCAGCACCTCCATAGCAATTAAACACTACTGTATTATAGTCCATAATCCGTGATAAAGTATAGGTACCTGCTTTTACAGCCTCTTGGATTGTTCCGGTGACCCCCAGGAACAGTATTGCCCATTTTGGGAAACCCTGGTACGAGAGAAATGTATATCAAGACAATGGCTCACTCCATTGTAGAAGCAGGCAAATCTGAGTTACGCAGGTTCCAAGTCTGTGTGGGTCAGCTGGAGGTCTCTCCCAACTGGTGTGGCTACTCAGGCTGAGGAGGGTTAAGGAGACCACAGACTGGTAACTGTGGAGACAGAGGAATCAGGGTCAATAGGTTAGGCTTGTGGCTACAGAGGTGATGAATCCAAGGTTGGAGGGGCAGGTGACAGGTTGCTGACCAATCCTAGGATAGCCAGGCAATATATCAGGATGCTGACGCATGTCAATAGAACCGGGTGTCTATAAGCCAGATGCAGGCTCCAGGTCCAGTCGAAAGTTAGCTAATCTTTTCCAGAGCACCCTTCTATTGGAAGGAGCTCACAGCCAGGCCCAAATCATCTTCCTTTTCATTGTTATCAGGACTGTTATCTAATTGAAGGCGTTCCTTCTGCCCCAATCTTATCCCACTGTGGATATTTACAACTTGTTGGCTTGGATGAAATTTATTCTGTTGCTTTGTAGATCTGCTCGGGTTTGTGGAGTGCAGACATAGGTGGATTGAATTGTCTTAAGAAGGCTGGAGAGAGTTTTGTCCATATGGTCTCTCTTTGAGGTTTCTAGCATTTGAGGATTGTACAGGCAGCCTTTAGTCTACTGAACAGCAGGTGCTAAGTGCATGAATAAGTGAATATCTGTATGAATGGGTGCACTGAGGAGTCTTAAGGTTCTTTTAAAGTTTTGATAGGGTCATTCCTGCTGGAGCTGCCCTGTTTCTTTCGCAGGAACAGACACGAATGACTGGAATACTATCCTACTTCTCATTGAGGAGATAAGAAATAGATGCTATCCACCTCCAGAAACCAATAAGATTTGACTCTTTAAAACATGTGATAGTTGACTAAGGATATAAAGAAACTTAGCAATCTTCAAAAAGATGTCTAAACATAGGCAGAAACCCGCATTGTGAATGAAGAAGCTAGTGAATGAATTTAATCAAACAGTGGCTGTATACAACCGCTAAGAAGGCACAAAGATATTTTGGGTATTTTGTGGTTGTTGTAGTTTTATATATTTATTTTTGTTTTTCTTGTAACATCTTTGAAATATCACCTATTTCTTAGTCACTTAAAAACAACGCTGAATTTATTATATCTCGTTATGCAAAGAGATTGAAAAGGTAATACTTTACTGTATTGAGAACAGCTGCTTTAAATTTTCTGAACTCAACAAACAACTGTTCTGTTGATTATATCTAAAATATTTGAAAGTTGAACAATCAGTACTTTATTTTGTTTAAGTGAGATATGGTGTTTAGACCTCTTTTTCCCGTGCCATTTTACTTTCCTTTAGACTGTCACAAAGCTGGCGATGCAGAGATTAGTTGGTATAAACAGGAAGTCCCCTCCCCCCTATACTGGACTGATTTGGTTCGTGTTTGCATTCTCATAGTTCACCATCGTGGCCATAACTCTAACGCACGAGATATTAGAGCACATAAAAGGGGAAGAGATGGAGTACAGACAAAGCCAACTGGAAACTGGAAACGTCTGTGATCCACAGTGTAGTCTGTCTTCTAGATGGTTTTCCTTTGAGAGTCTACACAGAACACATCCCCAAGTAGTTTTTCCACTTAAAGTCATTTTCATGATTTCCTTTGGCCATCATCGTAGACGAATTCCTCGCAACCTTTCTCGCATTCCAAATTTTATTTAATGGCATCTTTCATATAATTTTTATATAATTTCTATCCAGAGCAAATAGTTAGCATTCAGACATGAAGAAGGGACGTCTTCATATCCTGCTGAGTTCTTGAGTTCAATGAGGAAAGGAAGGGATGACTAGGTGGATGATGAGGATTCTGGCCTTTGCTTTAGTACCTATAGTTCTCAATTTGAAACACGGCTGCATTGTATATATCACGGGAAGGTAGCCATAATTAATTCAGATGACATATGAAAGAAACAAAATGTTGATAAAACGCAAAACAAAGTGCTGTACAAAAATTTCAATACAGGTAAAAAGTAATTAATCTACCTTAATGTGTACTCATTTGCTTGTCAGTGACCTTGTCATTTACCTATATTTATCCTAAATTTACTGAAAGGCCACATCTACCAGAAAATGCTTGGTACTTTAAAACATGAATAATGAAAATCTAGGAATGTGCTGAAATTAATTATTTGATGGAAAGGGGTACAGGATGTCTTAGTAGAGTGTTTGCATTTCTAATTTTCAAGGTATTAGAAACAATAACATCCCAGCACCCAGAAACCACATGCTTTATAATGCCTTACTGAGCTAATCCACAACAGGAATGCACACATTGCCACTTCTGGGTATGTGTTTTACATATGAACAACAACAAAAAATCAATTCTCTTTCACTAGGAAATAAATGGCCCAAATTAAAATCTCCTGTAGGTTTAAAACTTCGAAAGCAATCCAATTTTAAAAGAACTCTACCGACACATTTCTCTTTAGTGAATGGACATAAGATGTGGGTACTTATTAAACATATAAACTAGATATAATTGGAAAGACAGTTCAATAGATTAGAGCTATGTAGTCAAGACCAGTGTAGAACCACAGTCAGAGATTGGAGAGAGCCTGCAAATGAAGGAATTGATTTATGAGGTCTTCCACTTGCTCCTCTTTCCCATTCTTGCTTCCTTTCTCTTCCTTTCCTCGCTGTTTCCTCCTAGATTAGTCCTAATTTCCTTCTATATTTGGTAAATCTGGGAATAAGTCCCAGGAGGAGGACATTGTATTTGTTGGTAGGTGTCATTGAGTTGGTTGCTTGAGGCCATTGTTGCAGCCACTCTGTCAATCCATCTCATTAAGGGCCTTCCTCTTTCGATGCCTTGCTACCAAGCATGATATCATTCTCTAGGGACTGGTCCAGCCTAACATGTCCAAAGTATGTGAGCCGAAGTACAGCCATCCTTGCCTCTAAGGCGCATTCTGACCTTCTTTCTTCCAAGACAGATTTCTTTGTCCCTGTAGCAATCCGTGGCACTTCCAATATTCTTATCCAGGATCACAATCCAAGTGCATCAAGTCTTCTATGTCAAATTTTTACAGACATATGGGATGATTGAAAATGCCATGGCTTGATTCAGGAGCACATAGGCCTCAAAGTAGCATCCTTGCTTTTCAATACTTTAAAGAGTTCTTGTGCATGAAATCTACCCAGTGCGATATATCATTTGATCTCTTGACTGCTGCTTCCATGAGCATTGGCTGTAGAGCTAAGCAAGATGAAACCCTTGACAACTTCAGTCTTTCCGCCATTATCATGATGTTACCTATTGGTACTGTTGAGAAGATTTGGGTCTGCTTTACAAGGAGCTGTAATCCGTGCTGATGCTGCGATCCTTGATCTTCATCAGCAAGTGAGAACGTTGTAGTTGATAAATTAGAGGGTAGCTGGGAAGAGGAATTCCCTGCACAAGATGAACCGGTGCAGTGACTGCAGCAATGGACTCAAGCACAACAATTGTGAAAGTGACACCCAATCAGGCAGTGCTTTGGTCTGCTGTCCACAGGGACAATATGGCACAGAACCAACTTGACAGTATCTCATAATTATGAAAAAAAAATGAGTCATTTAAAAAATCTTGACCTAAATTCATTAGCAAGTTAGTCGTACTATTTCACTTTTGGCATTTAGACTTGAACAATAGAATTTATTTTTAAATTTATTTTGAAGATTGCATTAACATCGTCACACACTTCCTCCCCTCGGACACCAATGTTTGTAACACACTATAAATGACTCAAAGCTTCCTCAGCCCTTTCTAAGCCAAGTTCAAATAATTTTATTATTCAAACATGTCAACAACCACGAGGCTCAAAATCATCTCCTAGAAAATCTACTTTTGGGGGGAGACAAAATTGAAAGCTCATACAATTTTAAGCCGAGTGATGAAAAGAAAGCAAAACTCTCATTTTAATCCAAACCATACGGAGACTTGCGGATTTTGACACTAGAGCAATTCCGATTGAGTTGTGATGCTGTTGCTGTGAGGTGCCATCCAGCCAGTTCTGACTCGAAGAGGCCCATTCTCAACATTGCAGCTATGCCTGAGGCCGTCATTGCAGCCCTTGGGCTAGTCCATCTCGGCGAGGGCAGTCTTCTTTTGAGATGCCCCTCTACTTTACTAAGCATAAGGACTTGTCCCATGGACTGGTGTCTCCTGCTAACATATCCAAAGTCGGAGATACAAAGCCTCCCCATCCTTGCTTCTGAGGACCTTCTGGCACTTGAAAAACCAGGGACATTGCCTCCAGCAACATAGCAGCATGCACTCCACCACAGTATGACCAATGGACAAACAAGTGGAGACTGAATTAGGACCATATTTAACAAAAGGAGCAAAAAAGAAGGTTGGTTTAGAAATATGACTCTTAAAGGGTATAGGATTTTACTATCGTTGTCATTTTAAATCTGACCGTGGATCTGCTTTTAAGTAGGACTTAATTTTTCATTGTGCTATGCTGGCAGAGTGGATTAAGCATTGGACTGCTAATGGAAAGGCCGATGGTTTGAACCCACGAGCCACTCTGGAGTAGAACGATGTGGCAGTCTGCTTGGGTAAAGATTCATAGCTTTGGAAAACTGTGGGATATTTCTACTCTGTTCAATAGGTTCACTATGACTTGGAGCCAACTCAACGGTATTGGTTGTAATCATACAATAAAACCCAATTTTTATAATGTCGGCTTTCTCTAGCAAAGTACTCATACATAGATAACATTTCTTAAAGTGACTATTACTGTTTGAAGCATTCTTTGGCTGGCTTGCTCATAGCAACCCTATAGAACATAGTGGAATTTCCTTTATGGATGTCCAAGACTGGATCTTTATGGTAGTAAAAAGCCTTATTTGTCTCCCTTGGACCATTTGATGGTTTCAAATGGCAGACCCTGTGGTTGGAAGTCCAGTGAGAAAAAAAAGTTCATTTAGAGTTTGCTCTGCTGACACTGTAAGCTAAGCACTGTATTAGAAACCAGAAAGTCAATGGTTCAAATCTACCAGCTGCTCTATGGGGAAAATATGAGGTTTCCGCTCTCATAAAGATTTATAGCCTTGTGAGGTGAAATCAAATGGATAGCAGCAACGGGTGGGGTTTTGCTTTTTAAAATTTTATGGCATTACATCTATCCCAGTCTTGCTATATATTTGATGTCATCCAGTTGTTTTATAAGAAATAATTTTACTTTAAACTGATCTGAGAATATTCCCATTTATTCAATAAGAGAAACCATATTCATGGCACTTGGAAAACTTTCTTTGCTCACTCTTATCAGAGGGATCTCTGGAATTTACTAGAATTCAGAGCCAGAGAATGAATAACACTAGGCAGGAGTTTTAGACTCGCTGTCTATGAATGTGTTATGAACTCGGATAATTTAAAGTTCTATGCCAACTCTAAAATTAAATTTCGTGAGTACTTGAAACCCACCGTGTGGTTATATTTTAGGGATGGAGATAGATAAATCCAATTCAACCCAAACAGTAAGAGTACATTCTACAGTAGCATGGTAAAAAATCATATTCTTAGCGTTCTGGGTCTTAGCAAAGCCTATAAATATAGGTAGATATCTACTCCTAAGAATAATTTACTAACGAAAATGGGACTGGGAGAGTCAAAGGGAAGGTTTGCTTCTCAGTGAGTGGCAAAGTGCGAGAGTGTAGAATCACGGGCAAAAGGAAACTTGTAAACTCCTGGACATGCACTGGGCACCAAATGCACACCACTTGTTAAATTGATCTGTGCCCTGCCTTACACTGTAGGTCATTCATCCCCTGGAAGAAACGAAGTTGTTCTAAGTCATTTGTCAAATTCCAAAATCAATTCAGAGTTTGACAAACCCCACATGAATCTTGCAGAGCAGAGCCAAAGTTCTGGTTCTAACACTATTGCTGACAAGCTGGGGGACCTGGAGTGATTTGCTGTATCGCTGGGTCTCGGGACCCTCTCCGGTAAGGCTGGTGTTTTATAAAAGATGATTTCACAGGTTCCTTCTAGCTATCAAAATTCTACCTGGGGAAAGACAGAGTGAAATTCAGAGTCAAATAGACAATGACTACTATGATATTCCATTGTGACTCAATCATGATCCTTTGGATTTTTTCCAGATATTCAATAGAACGTGTAATATTGTCATACCTTTAAACATGAGTTTTCCATATATAATTCAAAATAACATATGTGCCACTTGAATTAATTTGTTGCTTAAAATGGTAAATGGTAAAAAGTATAGCTCTTTATAAAGAAGTGTGTTAGGCTGGGTTCTCTAGAGAAGTCAAACCAGTGAAGCTTGTATGTGTGTGTTGCATATAGAAAGAAATTTTTATACCGAAATGGGTTACACAGTTGTACAAATATGGTAGGTAAGTCCTATCCAGGTCAAGTCTGGCTTATCCTGGCTCTTGGCAGCTGATAAACAGAAAGCAGAGACAGCAGAGAGCACAGGCTGGTGGATGCAGAGATCCAAATTTGGCAGAATGAATCTGCCTTTTGTAGTCCATTCATGGTTCCTGGGATCATCAGGCAACACAGAAAATCAAAGAACCAGACACAAGATCCAGCTACAGCAAAAGGTAAAAACCCAAAGAGAATTCAAATCTGCTCATTCTCTTTCTCTTATACAAAAAAACCTTATGATATCAAGGAGGCTGCAACCCAGTTGATAGATTGGTCTCCAGCCCTCTCCTTACCCAGGAGGACCTAAATGACCTAATCCCTAACCATCACAGGAAGTCCCTAACCCTAACATAATCCCTAAACATCACAGGTTAAAGTGAAGAGTAAAGAAATAGTAAAATAAAAATACATTTTTATTTTGTCCTATCCTGAAATGATATGATTTCTTCATAAAATCTGATATCAGCTTTTACAAATTAATTCTCAAAAATTCCCATATGGTTTTATGACAACATTTTTTTTTCTTGGTTTTTTTTTTTTAACAATTTATTGGGGCTGATACAATTCTTTTCAAAGTTCATACATATACATACATCAATTGTATAAAGCACATCTGTACAGTCTTTGCCCTAATCATTTTTTTCTCTTTTCTTCTTTTACATTTTATTAGGGACTCCAACAACTCTTACCACAATCCATACATATACATACATCAATTGTATAAAGCACATCCATACATTCCCTGCCCCAATCATTCTCAAGGCATTGCTCTCCACTTAAGCCCCTTGCATCAGGTCCTCTTTTTTTCCCCCACTCCCTCCCCTTTCCCCCCTCCCTCATATGCCCTTGGTAATTTATACCTCGTTATTTTGTCATATCTTGCCCTATTCGGGGTCTGACAACATTTTTAAAAGGGACTAAATGTGGGCGCAATCTGGCTAAAAAAAAGTGTTGTGCAATAAGGCATGGCGGTAAAAATTGTACAAGTCTTCTGGATGTTTGAACTAGTGAACTGTATGATATGTGGCTGAAGTGCCAATAAAACTGTTTAAGAGAGAGACTGGCTGATACTTTAATAAGACAATGCCAATAAATCCGTTTGACTCTGGACACAGCCAAGCAAGCGATTCATGTAATCACAGAAAAACTTGCTTGATGCCCCGTTGTACTTAATATAAGACACGAGCGAAACAAATTGGGATGCAGGGAACAAATTTTGTTTTGGAGACAATTAAAGTATTTGTTACTTTGGCTGCTGTTCATATGACCAAGAGGCAAAAATATGTTCCTACGCACACAAACAGGCAATTGCTGTTACGTGCTGATGCATAGAAGAACTAGCATAGTATTTTGAAGTTAACCTGGATGAAAATGGGCTTTACCGAGTTGTTCGGTACTGACACCACAAGCACAGGCCAAAAAGTCCTGGCCAGCAGCCGCACATTCTGCCATGGCACTCAGTAAAAATGCTGCAAAAACCTGCCCAAGACAAACAAGCATGAATGTGGCCTTTGCAGTGGACCCAAAACAAACGAGGGCACCGAGAAACCCCAAGGAGAGCCAAGTGTCACAGCACCTGAGCAGGTTTCGCACAAACCAGTTGCACATGTTATGAAACTGGATGACGTGCTCCGACGATAGTATGTAGAACAATACCCAGTGGCACGAAAGGATCTGGAGTTGGTTTAAATGAAGGATAATCCCTCTCACACCCTGTGCTCTTAGCCTGCTGCTTTACCTGAGTCTCTGTTCACTGGATGTTTCGACTCAGGTGGGAAGCGGCACTTAACAAAAATCATCGTATGATAGGTGGTCATCAGTGCTCTCTACACGGAGGAAAGTTGTTCTGAGTCTTGTCACTGGGTGAGTTTTGAACTAATCACCAGCCCTTTTACATCAGATCTGAACAATCTCTCATTTATAGGCCATCAATAGTAAAAATAATGCTGGGAGTGGTTAAAGCATATATTTATTTAATATGCCAAACTGAAAAGTAGCCTTAATTTTATTTTAACCAGAATAGAGTGTTGCTCTCTGCCCTCCCCTGAGGAGTTTTTAAAAATTTATTCTGATTATATTTGCTGCTCCTTTAACTCTAACCTTGTAGTTGTAGACAGTGAGAAGAAGGTGGCATAAAATCTACACCCGAAGCTTGTTTGCTAAATTGACTAGAAGCTGCCTTTCCTTTGTCATCGCGTAATTGTGTGCCAAAGAATGATAAATTGCTCTCAGAAGGAACAGCACAAACAAGTGAATAATGGAAATAACTCATTTTAATTATCTTAATGATAATCATGATTTCTAAAACATGCCATGTCTTCAGAGTCTTAACTAAAGGAAGGGAATATGAAATCATCCATTTAAAATGGACTGTACTCTCAACCTGGTGCTGTGTCTTCTGCAGATGACAAGAAGGGACACATGTAAGTACCTTTTGTTAGACATTATAAATTAAATCACAAGGGTGGGATTAGGGCTGGCTGTTTTCTACTCTCAACAATCACCTCTACTCTAACTCACCCCAACCCCCCAGCAAGTAGGGGTGCTTTCTGTCATCTGCACTGTCTGTCCTGGGAGACAGTGCTATGCAAACAACTCAGGGAGTTTGTTACCTCAGTTGGGTTGGGTTTTCTATAGAAACAAAACCGGTGACACATATCTGTATAAGAAAGGAATTCCTATCAAGAAGCAGACCATATAGTTTCAGAGTGGACAAGGACAGTCCATCCCAAGTCTTTGGGTTAGATATTAGTTGGCAGCCCTTGGTGATGCATGCGGCTGCTGGAGTGATGAATGAGGAAGCAGGAAGGCTAGCCTATTGAAGGTAGAGTTGCCTCAGGCCAACGGGTGGGCTGCCAACCACTCCCTGGGTCAGAGGCCATATGATGGTCACTGTCCCAAGAATCTAGATGTAGGATCCAAGCCAACAGGAAGGCAGAGAGAATTCTCCACAAGACCCACTTTTAGATATGCAATAGGCCACAGCCAATGGCAATATCATCACACCCTGACCTGCACTTTATGTAGAATCCTGCCCAGCTAAATGTAAATTTCCTCAATAAATCAACCAAGAAGAAAACTTACCAAATAAAGGTAGAAAGAAGAACTGATTAACATGAACCGACTGGAAAGTAAAAAATAAAATAAAAAGGAAATTGTGTGTATGTGTGTGTGTGTGCATGCGCACGTGTGTGTTTCTCAGGGTGGTTCCAGTTGGCAAATAAAAAGTGCATGTGACGTCACATTTTGTTGTAGTTTCTTAACTTGGTCATCAGGCCTGAACAGAGTTTCTTTGAAATCCAAGGTTTTCAGAAGAGAATTCTCTAAATCAAAAGGGGTAAGAAACATTTATAGCTGTAAGTTTTTCAAGATATCAATGTTTTTTGATTGACACTAATAGAAAACCATAAACTATGAAGGTCTTTGTATAAAGAATGAGAAATTGATTTTTAACTGATAATTTTCTTCCTTTCTCAACTATGATAATAAGAAAAGAAAATAGACAGCTTGTTTCTCACAGTTAAATGTTTAAGAGTTAGAGAATATTTATTCTTAAATAATTTAAAATGTTTTATTTCTGTTTTATAAAAGATATCCCAAACTTTACTTCCCAAAAGTGTCACTTTCCTATCATCTTTAAAGTATTTGGAATTTTCAGTATCCTTTATATTAATTTTTGTTAGAATATTTCACATATTTTCATAAATGCATTTAATTTAAATAGAAACATTCCATTATCATACATAAACAATCAGATATTAATAAACAAAATGATAAAATAAATGCATAATTCTTAACAGTAGGACACTTTGAGATAATGTTGGTCAGGTTTAGACGTATATAATAAAAACAATTGGAAAGTTGAAGCAGCTTGAAGAAAAAGTCCACCTGCTTAATATCATCTTCCTACATATATCTGACACATGTTCCCATCACCTCCGGAATGACGGGACGCTGCTCTTGTCATTCAGAAGGCTGCATAGCTGCTGACCACACTAACTCCCCCTTTGCCCAGGTTTATTTTAGGACAAACATCATTTATTGCTCACTGATTGAGTGCAAATCTCTGTAATGAAGAGATTGAATGCTGTAAACCAATTTGTGTTGTTGTTGTTGTTAGGTGTCATCGAGTTGGTCCCAACCCATAGCAACCTTATGCACAACCGAATGAAACACTGCCGGACTTGCACCACCCTCACGATTGTTCCTATACTTGAGCGCACTGTTGCAGCTACTGTGTCAATTCATTTCCATGAAGACCTTGTTTCTTACAGCCTCTCTAAGTTACCAAGCATCATGACCTTCTCCAGGGACTGATGTCTCCTGACAGTGTGTCCCAAATATGTAAGACATTCTCACTATCCTTGCCCCTAAGAACTCTGGTGTACTTCTTCAAAGACAGACTTGTTTGTCCTCTTGGAAGTCCAGAGTACTTTGAACTTTGAATACTTTTCTCCAGCACTACAGTTTGAACGCATCAACTCTTTAGTGTTTTAGTCTTCTTTACCAATGTCCAACTTTCACATGCATATGAGGCAATTGAAAATAATATGGCTTGGGTCAGTTGCACCTTAGTCCTCAAAGTAATATCTTTGTTTTTTAATACTCCAAAGAGGTCTTGTGTAGCAAAGTGTGATAGTAGGTTTTGTTGCTGTTGTTTTAGCTATTTCTAGTTTTCTTTCTTTTCTCTTTTAATTAATTTTATTGGGGACTCTTACAGCTCTCATAACAAACCATACATCCATCTATTGTGTCAAGCACATTTGTACATAGGTTGCCATCGTCATTTTCAAAACTTTTTCTCTTTGAGCCCTCATTTTTTTCCTCCCTCCCTTATGAACCCTTGATAATTTATAAATTATTATTACTTTATGTCTTATGCCAACTGCTGTCTCCCTTCATGCACTTTTCTGTTGTTCATCCCTCTGGGGGTGAGAGTTTACATAGCAATCATTGTGATTGGTTCCCCCATTCTCCTCCACATCCTCCTACCCTCTTGGTATCACTTCTTACATTATTGGTTCTGAGGGGCTTATCTGTCCTGAATGCCCTGTGTTGTGAGCTCTTATCTGCACCAGTGTACATGCTCTGGTCTAGCTGGATTTGTAAGGTAGAATTGGGGTCACGTTAGTGGGGAGGAAGAAGCATTAAAGAACTAGAGAAAATTTGTATGTTTTGTCAGTGTTATACTGCACGCTGACCGGCTCATCTCTTCCTGTGACCCTTCTGTGAGGGGATGCCCAATTGTCTAAAGATGGGATTTGGGTCTCCACTCCACCATCCTGCTTATTCACATCGATATGATTGTTTGAATTGATATGAATGTGTGTTCTGTGTCTTTGATGCCTGTTATCTGATCCCATCGATATCTGATGATCACACAGGCTGGTGTGCTTCACCCATGTGGTCTTTGTTGCTTCTAAGCTAGATGGCTGTTTGTTTGTCTTCAAGCCTTTAAGACCCCAGGTGCTATATCTTTTGATAGCCAGGCACCATCAGCTTTCTTCACTACATTTGCTTATGCACCTGCTTTGTCTTCAGTGATCATGTCAGGAAGGTGAGCATCACGGAATGCCAGGTTATTAGAACAAAGTGTTCTTGCATTGAAGGAGTACTTGAGTAGAGGCCCAATATCTGTCTACTTAATATGAATATAATGCATAGATCTTTTCTCTATCATTATATAAAAATATATTTACATATGTATATGCCTGTATTTAGACCTCTATAAATGCCCTTTGCCTCCTAGTTCTTTCCTCTATTTTCTTTTACTTTCCTCTTGTCCCACTATCATGTTTGGCCTTTATTTGGTTTTCATTAATTCCTCTTAGTTACACTGCACTTGATCAAGCCCTATCAGGCATCCTATGCCCTCCTTGCCATTGATGTTAAATCACTTGTTCCCTTGTACCTGGGATTGTTGGATCCCCCTTCCTTTCCCTCTCCCCACTCTCCTTGTCCCCCCAGGACTGTCGCTTCTTGTTGCTTTCTCCATGGAGTTCCTGCCTATCTTATCTAGATAAACATGCAAAAACAATAACAAATACCAAACAAACAGCAGCAAAAAAAAACAAAGAAAAAGAATGAAAACAACAGAAATTAAAAGCATATAATTTCAGGTCTGTTTGTTGACCTTTATGAGTGTTTTCTGTTCAAGTCTGATGAGATGCAGCACCTTGGCCCTGCGTCTATTTTGGGGATTCCTCCAGGACTTTATTGCTTTGCCCCATTTGCTGCTCAGTTGCATGCCCTTTGTGTTTCATCCATGTGTGATGGGGTCAGATCAAGCACAGTTCTCTCACTGTTTCCAGTGTTGTCTGCTGTAGCATTATTGGTTAGTGAGGGACATCATCTTGTATTGGGGTCAGCCCTATGGTATTCTCTGAGCAGGAATATCATTCTTGGGGCTTTGTGGCCAGGAGGTGTTCCATTCTCTTTTTCTCTCTCCTTCCCTCTTAGTGTGCTCTTGTGTGCTATGAGCAGGTGCCACCCCTCTCCCTGAGCTGTAGCTTCAGTGATGTCTTCTGTAGTGCATTCTTCTGGAGAGTGGGTCCACATAGCTGGGGTTGGGGCTGGCTGCACACCTCTCTTTTCATTTTTTACGACAACTTGGTGGGATGATGATTCTCCAAGGATATGATCTAACTGAGAATTGTCAACTCCTTGAAGGGTTTTTTTGTGAAGCAACCAATCTGTTTGGGGAAGAATAGACTGTTGTACTACCTCCTTAATATGGTCACAGCCTTGATATAATTGAGAGAAGTTTCACTGGGGTGTGACCTATCCATAATATATATAAATTGACACGATGTTAAAGTTAGTTCATTTCTGCTGGATCTGGGTCCTACATCAGGTTCCTCAACCTCCTGTTATAACATCTGCCAACCCCAGGAGCCAGCAGTGGACTGCTGAACTTAGATTCATTTGGCAGTCTGTAATCATTCAACTTTCCACTAGCCTACAGTCCACCTGCTTTGATTCCTTGATTCCTGTTTCATCAGCTACAATACTTACATGGGTCATGAGAAGCCTCCAGCTTACACCCAACTCGTGGTCTTGATCTAGATTGGATCTGCCCACTTCCACAATTGTGTGAACCATTTTTTGATATAGCTCTTTTGCTCTTGCTGTTGTTGTTAAGTGCCACTGAATTGGTTCCCATTCATAATGGCCCTATGTATCACAGAAGGAAACGCCCTAGCGCTGCACCATCCTCACAATTGTTCTTGTCTGTAAGCCCATTGCTGCAACCACTCTGTCAATCTGTCTGGTCGGGAGCCTTGTTTTCCTTCTCTGCCCCGCTACGTTACCAAACATGGTGCCCTTTTCCAGGGACTAGTCTCCTGACAACATGTACTAAGTACATGAAACAGTCTCCCCATCCATTACTCTGATTCTGGATGAACGTTTGTAAGACAGAATTGTTGATTATTTGGGCAGTTCCTGGTACTCTCAAGATTCCTCGTCAACATAATTCAAATGCATCAATTCTTCCGTCTTCCATATGCGGTGTCAAACTTTAATGTGCATGTGAGACAATTGAAAAGACCCTGGTTTGAGCCAGGAACACCTCAGCCCTCAAAGTAACATCCTTGCTTTTCAACACTTTGAAGAGGCCTCGTGCAACAGATTTATGAACTGTAATGAGTCATTTGATGTCTTGACTGCTGCTTCCATGAGCATCGGTTATGGATCCAAATAAGGCAAATCCTTGACAGCATCAATTGTTTTTCATTTCCTGTTCCCTAGTAATATAGTTTTGAGGATTTGGGTCTTCTTTTCATTGAGTTGTAATACATAACAATTCTTCATCTTCATCACCAAAGGCTTCAAGTACCCATCACTTTCAGCAAGCAAGGTTGTGTCATCTGCATATCACAGGCTGTTAAATAGCTTTTCTTCCAATCCTGAGCTCACATTCTTCTTTAATAAGCTGATATATGCATATCAGCTTCTCTGATGATTTGCTCAGCCTACAGATTGGATAAATATTGTAAACGGGTTACAGTCCTGATGCACACCTTTACTGACTTCAAACCATGCCAAATCCCCTTGTTCTGTTCACGCACTGTCTCTTAATCTATGCAGAACTTCAGAATGAGCACAAGAAAGTGGTCTTCATAAAGTGGTTGAATGTCTACCAGTTCATTTTGTTACATTGACTATATTCTTTCCATCTTTTGATGCTTCCTGCATCATTTTCCCCCACAGACTCTTCTCATATTGTAACTTATAGCATCAGGTTTTTATTCAGCTCTGTTGGCTTAAGACATGCTGAGTGTGTTCTTCCTGATTGTTTTTCTAACTATAAGTCTTTGCAAGTTTCATTGTAATATGTTATCTTGTATTCTTGATCTGCCCTTGGAAATTCTGAGTTCAGTTCTTTGCCTTATCTAATCTACATTTATAAACAAATTTCAGAGTCTCTTCTGATCGTGATTTTGATATATTCTTTGTTTCCAGTCTTTTTAATGTCTTTTTGCTTTCTTCGTGCATGATGTTCTTGATGTCCTCCCACAGCTCAGCAGGTCTTCTGTCACCAGTGCTCAATGCATCAAATCTGTTCTTAAGATATTCTCTAAATTCAGGTGGATTGACTCAAAGTCATATTTTGATTCCTGCATTTTGGACTTCCTTTAATATTCTTCAGCTTCAGGGTGAACTTCCATATGAGAAATTGATGGTCTGTTCCACAATTGTACCTTGACCTCAATTTAGCTGCTGATATTATTTCTCCATGTCTCTTCCCACAGATACAGTCAAAGTGATTTCTGTGCATTCCACTTGGAGATGGACATGCACATTGTCATCTTTTCTGGTGAAAAATGATACTTGCTTTGAACAAGTCATTTATCTTGCAGAATTCTATCATGCAATTTCGAGTTTTATTTCTGTCTCCAATATCATATTTTTCAATGACTATTCCTTCCTCTTTGTTTCCATTTTTCATTCCAATCAACAATAATTATTAATGAATCCAAATCAAATGTCTGATCAATTTTAGGCAGAAGATATTGGTAAAATTCTGCAAGTTCTTCATCATCAGTTTTAGTGTCTGATGCATTAATTCAAATATTAGTTGTATTGAATGGATTTCCCTGTCGTTAAATACCCTTCTATTGCAGATAGCATTGTTCTTCAAGATACAGCTGGCAGTGTCCTTTGGACAATGAATATAACACCATTCCTCTGATTGCTTTATTCCGGGGATAGTAAATCAAAAGATCTTCTGATTCAAAACGGCAATGCCAGTCCATTTCAGTTCAGTCATGCCGAAATATTGATCATTATGCATTCCATTTCATTTTTAACAACTTTTGATTTCCCTACATCCATACTTAGTACATTCCGAGTTCCAATTATTAATTGATGTTTGTAATTATTCCTTTTCATTTTAAATCCTGCCTCAGAAGCAAGTGAAGGTCCTGAAGACTTTGCTCTTGCAGGTTTTACTCCCCCATGTCATTATGCTCAACTCCACATTGGAAGGCAGCTTTCCTCAGTCATTTTCTGACTCGGTCATATTTGAGTGGCTTCTGATCTGGGTGTGGGGGCGCTCCTCTTCTGTCACCCGCTCTGACCATGTTCTGCTTCAATTCACTACGTTTTCATTGTCTGACAATGTTTTGGTGCTATCCGCTAGGTTTCCATGGGCTAATGGAAATGGACAGACTATTCCTCCTTCATTGTCTGTTTACAGTCTGGAAGCTCAACTGAAGCTTGTTCACTTTGGGTGACCCTGCTGGTATTTGAAAGAGAAATGACATAGCCTTCAGCATGACAGCAACATATATGTCACCACAGTATGACAAATTGGAAGAAAAGCATGGTCTTTCTATATATACAAACACATACACACATCACTAGTTTTGCTTCTTAAGAGTTTCTGCCTAGGGCCAGACCAAATCCAGGGATATATATGGTAGCCAATGAAAAGGGAGGTGGGGGAGAAAAATAAAAAGACATGGGTAGCAGGGGAACAGGGCATTAACCCACCCAAAGGGAAGGTATTGTTTATATCTCCACAGGGAAAGAGGGACCAGATATCAACCCGGTGCTCCAAGATGTGAATGCAACATACCAGCATGAATCAGGGAACCAATAGAGAGGTCTGAGGGCCCGGCCCCAATTCCAACTACACGGACAGAAGAATTTACTTCTGAGAACAGCACTGAAGCTCAGGGAGAGGGACATATCTGACCAGAGTACACAGGAGAAAATGAAGGGGAAGGAAGAAAGAGTGGAGCATATGCTAGCCCACCAAGCCTTGAGGTTGAGGGTGCTATCCCTGCTCAGAGCAGCCAATCCACAGAGAGGACCATATGGTTGGCCCCAATATGAGACACGACATCTTTCACTGACCCATAGCCTTCAGGGGACAACACTAAAGACACAGTACTGGCATTGCAGCCAATCTGATCCCACCACACCAAGGCAAAACACTAAGGTCATGCAGCAGAACAGCAAGGGAGCAGAGCAAGGAACTGCCCAGGGAATGCCAAAAATAGACTTTGAGACCAGGGCGTGGCACCCGATCAGACTCAACCAGAAAGCACTCCTAAAGATCAACAAACAGACCTTGAACTATTTACAGAGTTTTCTCCTTTTTGTCTTTGATTTTGTTGTTATTATTGTTTTCTTTTGTTGCTTTGTTTTGTTCTGTCTTGTTTTAGGTGCATATTATTATTTCTACAGGTTTAGCTAGATAAGATAGGTAGCATAAACAATTTTGAGGAGAAAATGACAGGACCGATGGTTCGGGTGAGTCATGGGAGAACGGGAGGTGGGGGAAAGGAAGTGGGTGTTAACAAACCTAGGGACAAGGGAACAACAAGTGATACAAAATCCAAGGTGAGGAGGGTGTAGGAGGCTTTATAGGGCTTAATCAAGGCCAATGTAACCGGGAGGAATTACTGAAAACCAAATGAAGGCTGAGCATGAGAGTGGGACAAGAGGAAAGTCAAAGGAAGTAGAAGAAAGAGCTGGACCGATCACAAGGATATACATATAACCTCCTCCCTGGGGATCTGGGGGACAGACAACAGAAAAGTAGGTGAAGGGAGACGCGGACAGTGTAAGACATGAAAAAATAATAATAATTTATACATTATCAAGGCATCCTGAGGGAGGTGGGGCTGGGAGGGTAGGGAAAAATAAGGAGCTGATACCAAGGATTCAAGTAGAAAGAAAATGTTTTGAGAATGACGATGACACAATTGATGTATAAAAGGATTCTGATAAGTGTTGTATGATGTCCTAATAAAATAATTTTTAAAAGAAAAATAAATTTTCTGCCCAATTTACCAGTGCTGTAAACACTTAAGTCCCCCATTCCTCCAGCTCTACCAGCTCAGAAACATATACTGTGTGCTAGCCATGTGCACGGTCTGAGTTCGGTGTTATGAATTCTGTGTGTGAACAAGAAATGGCTTCGCCCTTCAAGATGTTTGTGGCTTGAGGGAAATAACATAAACAAAAATGGTAGGTCATAAAAACATGATTTCCAGCTCTGTCGACCCCAGGCACTGACTTCTCAGACGGAGATCACCAGGCTATTCCTGAGTGGACTTGAACGCTAGTTTTTCAGTTTTCATTCACATTCACACCACCCAGGAATGCCACAACATTCCTACTATTATGACATGTTAAGTAGTATAATATGATCTTGCGCAGATCATCTGGCAGCACTTTGAAGGCAAACCCAACTCAATCTCAGGTGGATGATGGAAGTGTTTCTGGTTTTGTGGATACGGATATAAAATTGATGTATTAACCAGCCTTCTCAATATATTCACCATGCAATCTAAATAAATCAGGGGAAATTCAGAGATCATAAGAGCTAGCTAAATATGAAAAGCTAGGATGATGTTACTGACGGATAACATAAAGTTTATAAGAATTCATAGATTAGATTCAGTCACTCTGCCTACACTATAAAGATAACTATAATTTTAGTAATTATCAATTTATATGTGTCAGGCACTTAGCTATGTTATGTCTTTCAAGCATTTCCGACTGCTGTTTAGACATGAGAGGCAAACATGAATTCACTCCAGGTTGTACCCACCTTGGTTTTCACCTTCTGGTGTGCTCTTGAGCCCTGTTTACACATGGAGTTGTTAATCCCAAGGTTGCCAGCAGCTCTAGAGGAGAAAGAGAAGACTGTCTTCTCCTGTAAGATTTAAAACTTCAGAAACCCAAAGGAGTATTCCTAGTCTATCTGATAGAGTTATTAAGCATCAGAATCTACTCAATGGTAGTAAATTTTGTTTCATTTCTTGGTGTCTTCTTTTCAAATACCTTTTGACTAATTGTTGCATTGGCTTCACGCTTCTGCTTTCTTGAGAGACTCAGCCAGACCACCCAATCTCAGACAGTTCTCCATGCTCCTCTTTACCTTCCATGTTGCTTTATTTTTCTTTATAGCTTCTTCTTCCATCTATTGTCGTTAGTTCTCCAGCTCCTCAGATAGTGGGCAAATTCCATCAGAACAGGTGGCTTATTCTTCTTATTGTTGTTTTAACAAGAGTGTTCCCAAGACCCAGCCAAGTGCTACCATGTCACACTAGAGGTTCTCAAAAAACATTATAAGATGAATAAATACATGTCAGTTAATCCTAAAATATCCTGAAAGATAATAGACTGGTACATGTGGTATATATATGACTTTCAATAATCTGTTTATTGCCTGATTGTGATGTGATGAAAGGACATTATGTAGACATGGAAGATGACTGCTTCAGAGGATCACAACATGGAGGGGTCCACATCACTACATAAATGCCAGCTTCTACAGTTACAGAGCAACCAGTCCACTAAATGATCATGTTCCAGCCAATTTGGCAAATAACCGGAACCATTACAACCAATGTCCCTCTTGCCCAGCACGTTGGCATTCATCCATGCCATATGTACCTCTCCAACATGCATAATAATCAGAAATGAGATGTTTTACTATTGTCACAAATGTGAACTAACGGATGAGACAGTTAATCAGTGAAGAGAATGTGGTTCACACCTTCCTCTTATGCTTGGAAAGAGAAGTATTTCTTATCTACCTCAGAGACATAGTGAATAAACCTCTTGCCCTTTAAAACACAAGTTTCAGAAAGTCTAAGGTCTGCAGCCTCCCCCACAGTTTCATAGAATATATTACTCCCACGCACACAGCACTGCTTCCTCAGGGGCTGAAAAGTCAATGTGCCTTTCCTTGAAAGCCTAACAGACAGACAGACAGAGAGACCTGGGCACGAGGGAGGAAAGAAGGTCATTAGGTGCCTCCAAGCACAAAACAGGTGCTTAATCACGTCAAAGGGGTCATAAAAATCGGCAGTCAGAAAGTAATAGAGGTTTTGCAGCCACCTCGTACCAGCATTCTGCCAACATCACGGCTAACCAAATAAATCACTCCAGTATCATTCTATTTTAAATTCTCTCCGTCTTACTTCTCAGCTCGTTTTTACCCAAAAAGGTTCATTGACTGCTGTCCTCATTTAAATTTTGAAGGGAACACCATCATATAATGTGATGTTATTGGCAACTGAAACTCAAGTGGTATCAGGAGCAGACTTCTACCATGTAAATGGATAAATTATAGAGAGATAGGTCATTTTATTCAGTAGTACCCACACCTTCATTTTAAAAAAATGCTCTCCAGCTAAGAAATTCTTTCATCACATGCTTCTAGAGATAGTGGTGGCAGATGTGAGTCTCCGGCGGAAGGGAGAACTGTGATAGATGAGCTACTGCCACAATGGGGAATGAGGACGGAACTATCTGATTGGTAGAACTATGAAGCGATTTTACCGAAGTAGATTTCATCTAATTTCACATCAACAAACATTACTGGGCTGGCTGCACTGGACAGTGTGCTAGGCGCCTTCTCACCTGTTATCATCACCCACTTTCAAAAATAACACTCAGTTCTGAGAAGATGTCATTCACACCACTTTTTATAAGTAGTCAATAACTTTCCCAAAGGGAAGAACTAGAATATAAACTCATAATTTCTGATATCATGCATGAAAATGCTGCCACAAGATAGATTGTAATCTCCTGGCATGGGAAAGAAAACCAAAAACTGGATATTCACTGTATGGGGTTTCTTTGTAATCAGAAACCTGCCAGATATACCATCATATGAGGGGGTACTCTCCAAAAACTAACCTTTTTTTCAAAGCCATGTATTTAAATTATTTTACAAAACAACTTATCATCTTCAAAGTAATTTCCATTATGCTTAATATATTTGTCAAATCTGCGATTCCATTTTTGGAAACATTTTTCAAACTTATCTCTTTGGATGGTTGATAAAATCTCACCTGTTGTTTTCTTTTACTTTACTTCTTCTAAGTCATCAAATGGCTGTCCTTTCAAGGTCCTCTTCATTCACAGAAACAAAAGGAAGTTGTATGGAGCGAAGTCAGGTGAGAAAGGTGTATGGGGCAAGAGAGGCATGCTGTTGTTTGCCCAAAACTGGTGCACTGAAATGGCTATGTGAACAGGTGCATTGCTGTGGTGGCAAAACCGGTCCCCCATCTGCCACAAATCATGTCTTTTTCGTCTCACACTGTTACACATTCTTTTCAGAACCTCTAAATAGAAAGCTTGATGAACAGTCTGACCTGGTAGAACAAACTCCAAATGCACTATCCCCCTCACATAAAAAAAAAAAACAAACCACCAAATAAATATCATCTTGATCTTTGATTTCCCTTGATGAGCTTTTATTGGGCAAGTTGACAATAGTGTCTTTCACTGGCTTGATTGATGTTTGCTTTTGGGGTCATAAAAACAGCACCATGTCTTGTTGCTGGTCATGAATGACTGTGGGAAAATTTCTGGGTCTCTTCAGAGCTGTGCTTTCGAAGCACAGCATGTTTCCAGTTGACGCTCTTTTTCCTGATCAGTCAGAACCCAAGGCACAAATTTTGTAGCAGCCCTTCTCGTTCTCATTAAAATTTGCTGAACCAAACTCCTTGTCAGTCCAGATAGCTTTCTCATCATGCCATTGGTTTGCTATCGGTCTTCAAGCACAAATTTCATTGACATTTTCATCCTTTCAGAAGTTGATAGGTATCCAGAATGAGATTTATCATTAATCAACATTTCACCTTCTTTTGAAATAAGACCACTTGTACACGTGAGTCTTTCCCATAGTGCTGTCCTTGTAAGTTGGGTTCAACATCACAACAGTTTGTGTGGCATTTTACCCAAGCAGAAGACAACATTTCACAGCCACATGTTGTTCTCTTAAATCAGTCATCACAAAAAACAAGGTTTGAGAAAAACTGCTGTTACAAAAAAATTCATTGCGACCACAGAGAACCTTTCCAGGTGATACCACAGGGTGCACTAACTCAAAGCAAGTTGCTAGATGCTCACCTAGCTGGAAAAATTGCATATTACACAAGATGCATCCAGCAGAGCTTCCCCCCACCCTTTTTTGTGGGTGGGGTGTGTGTGTTAGACAGGGTTCTCTAGAGAAACATAACCAAGGCACTTATGATTTTATATATATAGACATCTACAAAATGAAGAAATAAACAGCAAATTCATCCACAGAGCAGTACAGAAGGCTCAGTTCAACTCTCTTCCGTGAGACAGTTAATATATTGGCAGTCCTTCAACTCATGAGGGATGCTGTCCCCAAGTTAAGAAGCAGTTGAGTCACCTGTAGAGCAATACAGCAGTCCAGCCACAGGCAGCAAACAGCAGAGCAGGTCACCAACAGTCAGGGAGATGACAGGGTCTGACAGTTCCCAGCTCAATAGATGTATACACCAGCAGTGTGGTGAAGTAGGTCTTAAAGGAGCCTCAAACTATAGTAACTCAGTCCACGGGTTGGGTATCCTACAGTTAGTGTAGCTCGCAAGTTGAAGCAGAGAATTGGCTAAGGCAGCTGCACACTGGTCTGATCATCAGAGAGTAACAGACAAAAAAGCAAGGTTCACCAAGCCAGTTATCTCTTTGCCCTTCAATTAAACTGCAACCTTATTAATCACACATGTGTTTAGGGGCCAGGTTGGCACAATAAACATACCTATCACAGCTTCAAGCTGTTCTCTTAAATTGGTCATCACAAAAAACAACGTTCAGGTGAAACTGCTTTTGCAAAAAATTTCACTGTGACCACAGATAACCTTTTCAGGTGATGCCACAGGGTGCTTTAACTCAAAGTGAGTTGTTAGATGCCCACCTAGCTGAAAAAATGCATATTACACAACCTCCATCCAGCAGAGCTTTTTTCCCCTTTTGTGTGTGGGGGGGGGGGGGCAAAGCGGGGGATTACCTGCTCATATACATACATCCTACGTTGTTCTTTCTTTTCTTTTAAAAGTAGTTATTTCTCTCTTAGTACACTTCCCCTGTCTTTAAACATAGATAGTGGGGTGTCCTTTAATTCTGAGTCTGTGTTCTATCATTATCAAACTATTATCTATCAAATTCTCTTTATTCTGTCTTTAAAATGTGTTTAACTACTTAAAAAAAATAAAATTCTAATTGCCATTTACTCTCTATCACTGAGTCTATTCCAATTCCTAAGGACCCGATAGGGTAGAGTTGAACTGCCGCAATGAGTTTCTGCATCTGTAACACTTCATGAAAGTAAACGGGTCTCATCTTTCTCCTGAGGAGTGGCTGATGGTTTCATACTGCTGACCTGTGGTTAGCGGCCCAATAAGTAACCACTATTCCACCTGGGCTTCTCTCCCTTTGGCTTAAGTCCAGCAATCTCAGGCTGACTCATGGAGACTTTGTGTGTTTCAGAGTAGAACAGGGACCTGTAGTGTTTTTAGTGGCTGTTTTGTTGTTGCTTGTTTGTTTGTTTGTTTGTTTGTTTGTTTTTTAATTGAGCCCTGAGTCTTTTTCCAAGAAACCTCTGGGTGAGTTTGAAATGTTAATGTTTGGGTTAGCAGCCAAGACCATCAACTGTTTTCATCATCCAACCTAAAAACTCACTGCCATTGCATCTCTGTGGACTCATAGTGACCCTCTAGGTCAGGGTAGAACTTCCCTGTGAGTTTCTGAGATGGTAGCTCTTATGAGAGCAGAAAGCCCCATGTTTCTCCTTGGCAGTGGTGAGTAGTTTGAAACTGCTGACCATTCAGATCACAGCCTGTGGTAGTTAGATAATTATATCTGAACTAGCCACTCCTGGCAATGGGTGAAGTCAGAGCTGTCAATCAGATTACAGACGGATGATGTCTCCGTGGGGCATGCCCTTCTCATAAGGAGGACCCTAGGAACTTCCTTACTTCTCTCCCCCTTCATCATACTACTTGCTGGTCATGACCCTGAGAGGGACGTATGGACTCACCTTGGATGTATGAACTTAAATTAGACTGTGTTGGCATGCTTTCTTGATATATAGTTACTTCTTGATATAATGCTATTTCTCATGCATATATGTCACTGGCTTTGTTTCTGTAGTCAACCCAGCCTCCCACACAGCCCAACATTTAACCACTATGCCACCAGAACTCCTCTTAGCATCATCCAGCAACTCCACACAACCACACAATGGCTTCCTGATAGAGGAGAGGTAGAACTTGTGATTGGTGACAGCTCCAAATGAAAGAAGGCTGCAACACAGGGTCAAGCAATGAGCTGCACCGAAGGAATTGTGTAGCAGCGCTGGAGTGGCAGGAGGAGATTTTGTACGGAAAACCAAAACCAGTCTCACCACTATTTAGTTGATTCAAACCTACAATAACCCTATAGGATAGAGTGGGCGTGTTCCTTAGGGCTTTCAGGGTAGTAAATCTTTACGGAAGCAGCTAGCCTCATTTTTCTCCTGTGGAGCAGTTGGTGGTTTTGAACAAGCAATCCAGTACTTAACCCACTAATGCTATTTTATGTAAAGTTAGCTGGCTTTCCTGTGAATTAATTACTATGCCCCACTAGAAAAGGAACACTGATGGTATGTGTTGAACTAGTAACCACAAGTCAGCAATTTGAACCCATCGACTCCTCTGTGGGGAAAAAAAAATGAGGTTTTCTGGTCCTGTAAGATTTACAGCCTCAGAAACAGAGTACTCTGGTTTCAAGGGCTTCTATTAATCCGAATTGACTTGATGACTGTGACTTTAGTACAAGGAAAAAAGGTGGTACTGTAGGTTAGATGTTGTACTGCTAACATTAAGGCCAGTGGTTCAAAACAACTAGCCACTGCTTGGGAGAAAGATGAGGCTATCGACTCCCATAAAGATTTACAGTCTCAAAAAGGTCCTATCCAGGATCTCTCTGTGTCAGAATCAAGTAGACTCTGGCAGAGAGTGTGGTTTTGATTTAGCTCAAGGAATAAGGTGCTGTCCCTCCATGATTCCCTTCTGGGGACTCTGCATGTGTGTGTGTGTGTGTGTGTGTGTGTGTGTGTGTTTTGTAACCCAGTGTTAAATCCTGCAAGGGGAAGTGGTTGGGTATAGGCTTAGCAAATTTCCTAGGATGAGGAATTGAGAATTTCTATTCATAAGCCTAAAACTTGGTAAAGGATACAGTTGGGAAATATTATTACAACATTTTCCATTTTTGCTCATTTTCTATATTTATTTATTCCTCACTATAGGGTTGCTTTAGAGTCACGATGCATTAGAAATGGTTCAATGGGAGTGAGGTGGTTTCTTATTGTACAGATTAGTTTCTCATCTAGTATGTGCTGAAATATTGTTGTATTACATCTTAAATTCTAAAGCACTTGGGTGATATAAGACTTTAGTCTACAGTGGGAGAAAGATGGGAGCTCTCTGGTCCCATAAAGATTTACATCCTCTAAAACTTTATATAGTTTTTCTATAATTCAGAATTGAATCAGTGACAGTGGGTTGGATTTTGGCTTGATTATTTTACAGTGGGAGAGTTAACTTCACTTTGAGTCTTGACATAAGTTCAGACACAATTTAAATTCTATATGTTATTTCAACAGTGTGGCTATACCTAGATAAGTTGTAGCCAGCCCAGGGAATTGCAGACAGACCGAAGTAAGAATGTCTATAAAAGTGGATTTCAAATCCACAGCAAGTCCAGGAAGGGACACTTTGTCCTCAGACTTACTCTCAAAGAACTAGAGAATTTGCATGGATATCGTATTTTTATAGACACATGTTATCTAATGTAAATTAAATGTTGCAGTTCTGACAATAATGCCTCAGGGTCACAAGGCCATAAATTATACTTGACCCACTGCGATAGTTTATTGTGCCAGCCTGGCCGATAAACACAAGTAGGATTAACTGAAGGGCAGAGGGATGAATGGCTCAGTGAGCTTCGCCTTGGTTATTCTGTGCCTCAGTTTAAAGGGGTACACTACCTGTGGGATGCCTAGCCTGTGGACTGTGTCGCTGTAAGTTGAGGTCCCTTTAAGCCCACACGATTGGAATGTTCATCTCTGGAGCTGGGGACCGACAGTTGATGACAGTTGGAGACCTGCCTTGCTGTTTGCTGCCTGGGTATATATAGCCCACCTCTCTCTACAGAAGGGGACTGGCAACTGGTGGCTCTCGAGCCTTAAAGGACTGCTAGTGTCTCACTGCTTTATAATTTAACTGTTAATTTCTTTTATTATCTATCTGTATATAATTTAATGGTTCTTTTCTTGTATTTTACATCTATCTTTATAAATATATTTATATATAATTACTAGCAATCTGGTTTGTCTCTCTAGAGAACCCTGTCCAACACACCCACCAAGACAGATCATCTTTAGAACCAATCTTGTAATCATTTTTAACCTGCCATTCGCCATGTATTGAAATCATAGTTCTTTCTCAACTCTGTAGTCTTAACTGTGACCGTGATGGGTTGACCTACCACGAGTCATGATCTTATGTTGATTTCCTTTATTTGCTACCAATTACAATGAACTTTGTGACCATGAACTGGAAGATACCATCAGGCTTTGTACTGTGTGTGTGCTGATGGACAGATACCCCCATCCAGGATGGCTTTATTAGTTCTGACTTTGTCCTATTTAAGGCTTGCTACAAGGGTCTCTAGAGGCCATGTTTGAATCTGGGGTATTTTTCCCCTAACACACTACAACAACCTCTTAACTCGGTTTCCTTTCTGTACGTTTCCCCTTCTTTCCATTTAACTGACACTCCAGGGAATTCTGGGAAAATATTTTGTGTGACCCCTTGCTATATAAGCCATTTATTAAAAATTGCATCATAAAGTTCACAGGTCATTTGCAGTATAGAAACTTATTAAGGAAATTTAGAAAAATCTATAGAAAAGAAGAGTTAATATATCTGTCTCTTTTGTAATCAGAACATGTGAAGATACATTGTGGGATTCAGTCACATTCTCTTACTATTCAGACTTAGTAAAAAATCTTCTTTTGTTTCTTAATGTATCACTTATAGCTGATTTTATGTCTCCTACCAAAAGGAAAGATAGCAATGCTGCTATGTCTATCCACAATTCTGTGTATTCCAAATTTTTGCATATTTACACGATTGATCTTGCCTCTGAATTCCCTCCCTAATACCTAATTTACCTAATACTGGTTACACCATTACTCATGTTGCACATCACTCATTGTGTCCTCTGTAAATGCTAACACTGGTTTTCATATGATGATCAATAGAGGCAGGCAGGATAATTTAAAGAGAGACTACCGGACATTTTGTGATTTCAAATGCAAGTACACCAGAATGAACAACTTTTGCCAATAAATGACTGAATTATATCATTCTTTTCGGTCAATATACTGAACATATAAAGAATAATCAGGGAAATCCAAATGGTGGGAAATTTTACAGACCATGTTAATATGTATAGATGGGTGAACATTGATTGCATTGGCTTAAAATATAGACTAAAATAGAATTTTAAGGATTTAAAGTAAGTTTATTTAGGAAACAAGAAAAAATTAGAACTCTAATAATATATAAATAGCATGGACAAAGAAAACTAAAGAAACTATCATTAATATCAATGCCTAAAATCAAAATTATATAATTGAAATATAGAAAGTGTTTGAGGAAAGCAAATGTGTATTCATTGTCTAATTTTAAATAGAGACTATCCATAAATACTATAGAAATTTAGTGGTCAGTAATTTTTTACTTTTTTGTTGTCAGTACTAATATAATATAAAAAGGGTATTTATCTTTCATATCACAACAAATTTAAAATCAATACAGAGTATACATATGATTAATTTATTTTATTTTTCATAACATAATTTTAAAAATGAAAAAAAAAGTAATTGAAGTCTTCTGGCTAAATATGGTGGATTGAAGCAACATGATTGTTTTCCTCCTCAGGTCCTACCAAATCATTAACTAAATAATGAAAATCATATATTTCCACGAGGACAAAGGTCTTGAAGATTAGAGCAGTCAAGTGATGTGAAAGTTTTGGAAAAATGAAAAGGACACAGGTATAAACTGATTTGGCCAAATGAAATAGCTAAAATTTAAGTTAATTGTTGACGGCCATTAAGACTCAGCCTTGAAATGTCTGAGAAGTCTCATTGACATATGTGTCAGTATTTGCTGAATTCTTCTGTGACTTAACGTTTTGAACAGACTTTTAAGAATAAGAACAAGGAAGTATGAAAGTTCTGGGAGAAACAGGTTGTTTAATTTTCTCAAAGATGTCTGGCTTGGCAGAAGATAGAGTTGCTATGTGTATCAAATGTACTTGCTTAACAATGAGATAGTTAACCCTGGGTTGTTTCTACATGGATAAAAGGGGTGTGTAAAATAAATTCGAGGCTTCAGTCCATCAGACTGTTGCCCTCCCAATACTTTCTGTCTCTCTCTTTTCTTTAATCCTCACTCCCCTTTTCAGGACTGTTCGACTCATCAGCTGGCTCTGACAAGAGTGGTGCCCGAAACAGGGACTCTGAACACGGGGATAAAGTGAAGGACACCATGGATCACAAAGGTGTACATGAAGAGATTGGTGGTTTGGTGAGTAGCTATTGGGAGAAAAATGGGGCAAGGAAATAGCAAATGGATTTTTGTAAATATGCTTCAAAATATGTTAAAAGCTAGAGGAGCAAAAATAAGCTACCAAAGATTAGAGAAGTTTTTAGATTTTGTGGTTAAGATATGACCTCGTTTTCCTGAGGACGGGACTGTGAATATTGAAACTTGGCAAAAAGTAGGGAAACGGTTAAAAGATCACTATACCGCTAATGGACCTAGTAAGGTTCCCATAGGCATGTTTAGTCTGTGGAATTTAGTTAGGGATAGCCTGCACCCTAGGCATGAGGGACTCCAGGGTGAGAATAATTCATTTGCATGCTCAAACAAAAGCGAAAGTAAGGTTCCTTCTGTGCCTCTGCCACCTCCTCCACCACTGACTCCACTGAAAAGAAAACTCGCGGGTTTTGAAAGCGAGGGCGAGGATGAGGAACCCCTTGACACTGGTGATGCGGAGCAGTTAGAGGATGAGGTGGCACATTATTATGTTTAGGACTTAGGAATTTTTGCCACCTCTGAGCCGCTTCAACCTGAGAGTGATGACCTGGTGCAAGAGACTCAGGAGTCCTGCCAGGATGAAACAAAGGTGGTAGGCGGGGAGGAAACTTATGCATCCTTAGCAGCAAAAGTGAGGGAGATGCCACTCAAGTTAATAGAAAAGCACTCTCTGATAGAGTCCCAGCAATGGGTACCCAAACTTACTGGGGTCAATGTATTTCAGAGGCCTCAGAGTGCACTCAGCGAAAGAATCCTTTTCTAGAAGACTTGCCAGTTGTAGCTCCAGTTATGACTAGGGCTCCAGGGAAAGGATCTATGCTCAGTGCTGCCGTACATGCTGCAGCAGAACGAGGGGAGGATACAGGGGAGTTCAGTGTGCTGTTCCCTGTGATTGAGCGACAGGATTCTCAGGGTAATCTGCTCAGAGATCATACTCCAATTCCTTTCAAACACTATAGGAATTCAAGGTTTCTTGTGCCCAATATGGCCCAACCACTCCTATCACTCAATCTTTATTAGATACACCGCCTGTCGCAGTGCTTGCCCCGTAGAATGGAAGCAATTGACTTTTGAAAATGCAAATACTGCCTGTCAGGCAGCACTGAGATCTTTTAGAAAAAAGAGCAACCTGTCTGATTATATCAGACTATGCTTTGATATTGGACCTTCCTTTACTTAGGAGCTTGCTATAGCAGCCACTTTGCAAGGAAAAACAGTAAAGGAGGGTCAATGATACTATGGAGCTTATGGGAGCCCTGCAGCCTGGGCTCCCTTCCCCCTATGCTATTCCAGCCAATACACATAAGATAATTTTAGACTTAAAAGACTGTTTTTATACCATTCCCTTGAATCTAAATGATTGTAAAACATTTGCCTTTAGTGTTTCTTCCATCAACTTCAAAGAGCCTATGAAAAGATATCATTGACTTGTTTTGCCTCATGGGATGGCCCCGACCCGGTGTTAATATGGGGAGGAGTGCAAGTTTGTGTTTTTCCACAGGATGCTGATGGAGCGCAGTGGCTGCCTGAATGGTTTGCAAACCATGCAGATGGGGATATGTCTTGGAGTGATCCTGGGGGCGATATCAGCAGCATACAGTGAGCAGTACTGGGCTTATATTGCTGATCCACTACTCCTACACCCAGCTCTTTGGGAAGGTCTGGAAATCACGGTGTGGGTTAATGACTCTCGCCCTCCCTGTACAAAGTGAAGGAAATGTAATCTCACCCACTCTGCAGTCTTTTTCTCCTTGGGGACTAGAGACTCAAAAGAATAATAAAACCATATTGTCTCATGGACAAGCCCATGTCTCATGGACAAGCCCATCCGGTATAACATCACAAAAGAGATCTATATCATCGTTTGGTTTGGCAGCAGGACAATACTCAAAAAAACAAACAAACCCCAGAACACTGCCAAAGTGGAAAATAGGGTCAGCTTTGAGGGACGTGAAGCTTATGGTCCCTTCCTCCAGACCGCAGGGAAATGTTACTGCCTGCGTACCATCACCTTATGTACTTTTGGCAGGGAATATTATTTTAGATCATGATGATTCTAAGTTGAACATGTCTTGTAATAATTGTAATTTGTCTAATTGTATTATCTGGACCCCTGAAGGTATTGTCATCGTCATTTTGTATCAACCTTCTTTTGTTATGCAGCCAGTGAATATTACTGAGTCTTGGTATTCAGAAAGATGGTTACAGGTATTAGAAGAGATTGAAAAAGCATTAACCAGACCTAAGCGCTTTGTGGGCTTGCTTATATAGCAAGTATTTTAGCTATATTAAGTTGCGTTGCTACTGCTACTACTACAGCAATTGTACTTTCACAAAACATACAAACTGTCCACTTTGTAAATGAATTATCCAAAAATGTGACTAATGTGTTGGGTACTCAAGAAGATATAGACAGAATGTTAAAACAAAAAGTAAACACTCTTATGATATGGTCATCTATTTAGGAGATAAGGTGCAGGGACTTAAGGCCAGGTCTCGTCTATAGTGCCATGCTGTATACACATGGATCTGTGTTACTCCTAAACTACAAAAGCAGTCAGCATAGCTGGATCAAAGTAAAAATCATCTTCAAGGTATTTGGCAGAATGCTAATGAGTCTTTAGATTTATTACAACTCCATCAAGAAATATTAGCTATAAAAGATGCTAAGTCTCTTGACTTTGATGCCATGAAGGTGGCTGAGGATTGGCTCCAGCATTTTGGAGATGCTTTCCCTTCATTAGGAAATTTTGAGGCCTACCTCACATGCTTACATCCATGGACACAGCAGGAGTGTGGGTATTGTTGATCTTATGCATACTCCCTATGACACTGTGCAAGGTTATGGTTGGATTATTGGCCTTAGGAACAAAGCTTCATGAAGTGCACCTGAGCACTTCGCCCCCTCCCCAAACAGGGGTGTAGGACGGAGGCTGGTTATCAGAGATGGGTAAGATCGAGTCTGAGTCTCCCAACCTAAGACAGGTCACAGTCGCCTGGAGGACTGTGACTGGTGACGGGTAACGGCGATTTCAGGCCTCAACAACCAAAGACAGGCACAGTCAACTGCTGACATTTTGAGTAATAGACATCTTCAGTAAATAAAAAAAGGGGAGATGTTGAAGGCCATTTAGACTCAAGGCTGAGAATTCTCATGACCTGTGTGTCAGTGTTTTCTGATTTCTTCTGTGACTTAACGTTTTGAACAGACTGTCAAAAACAAGAAAGTATGCAAGGTCTGGAAAAACAGGTTGTTTAATTTTCTCAAGGATGTCTGGCTTGGCAGAAGATAGGGTTGTTATGTCTATCAAATGTGCTTGCTTAACAATGAGATAATTAACCTCGGGTTGTTTATGCATGGAGAAAGGAGAATGTGGAATAAACTCGGGGCTTCAGTATTCACTATTGCCCTCCCAATATTTTCTGTCTCTCTTTTTTCCTTAATCCTTACTCCCCCTTTCAGGACTGTTCGACTCATTGGCTGTCTCTGAAAGTTAATAGAGGAAAAATCCGAAGGAAGCCAACCACCTGAAAAGCAGGATCCAAGGACACTTAAAATGCTTATAAAAGCTTTGCTCTTGGTGCGTTGTGACACCGATGAAGAATACAGCTTTCCTCTAGTTCCTAAATGCTTCCTCGCCTACCCCACACTATCATGATCAAAATTCTACCTTGCGAGTCTGGCTAGACCAGAGGATGTACACTGGTCCAGATAGGAGCTGGAGGCACAGGGAATCCAGGGCGGATGACACCTTCAGGACCAGGGGTGTGCGTGGTGATACTGCAAGGGTACAGGGAGAGTGGGTTGGAAAGAAGGAGCTGATTACAAGGATCTACATGTGACCTCCTCCCTGGGGGGACAGACAACAGAAAAGGGGGTGAAGGGAGACGTCGGACAGGGCAAGATATGACAAAATAATAATTTATAAATGATCAAGGGCTCATGAGGGAGGGGGAATGGGGAGGGAGGAGGAAAAACGAGAACCTAATGCAAAGGGCTTAAGTGGAGAGTAAATGCTTTGAAAATGATGAGGGCAATGAATGTACATATGTGCTTTACACAATTGATGTATGTATGGATTGTGATAAGAGTTGTATGAGCCCCTTATAAAATGTTTAAATAATAATAAAAAAAACTTTGCTCTCGAATGGAATAGGAAATAGTGCTGAAAATCACGAAAATGGTTTGACGTTTATGGAACAAGCTATACACATATCACCAGCTAAATATACACGGCCCATGTTACCACCATTTCCATCTCTAAGTAACTCTGGAGAACTCAACCAGAACTATCTACACTTCAGGAAATCAAGTTCCACAATTGTTGCTAGCACACACGTTTGTTTGATGTCAGCTACTATATCATAGGCAGAAAGTCAAGTCATGTAATTCAGTTTTCATTTAAATTTGAATCCCTTAAAAGTTGCATAAGATTTTAAAATATATTGCCATGAGACACTGAAATAAAGCTATTGGATTTGTAAAAGATTGCTTAATATATGGTAACCTATTTAATGAGATATAGTAGACATGGCCAAATACCTTAAAGTAGATTAAACATGTTCCCAGGCTAGAGATGTTCTGCCTCAGTGTAAACATTGTTTCAAACATTGATTTTCTACTTAGAATTGTCCAACCAGTTTTCAAGACAATTAAAAAAAAACACACACATCACCTCTAAAGAGGTTTAAAAACTTAAATTTTAAAAAGCCAAAGCAAATGTACAAGCATTGTGATTTTAAAACTACATTACATCTAAGAAAAGTTTTTTATTTGATGTTCTCATTAGCCATAGTTTCAATATTTGGGGACATAAAATATATATTTTTAAATATGAACAGGTTTGGGCATCATAAGGCACTGTATCAGTTGGAAGATCAAGAAAAGGGAGGCTTAGTCAGAATGGAGAGCAAAAATCCATCTATTGACAATTGGACATCCCTTCACAGAAGGGTCACTAGGACAGGACGAGCCAGCCAGTATGCAGTACAACACCTACGAAACACACAGCATTTCTCTAGTTCTTAAATGCCACCCTGCCCCCATCATGACCCCAGTTCTCTTACAAATCGGGTTACATCAGGGCATGTACACTGGTACAGATATGAGCTCTCGACACGCAGAATCCAGGACAGATAAACTCCCCAGAACCAATAATGAAAGTAGCGATACCAGGAGGGTAGGGGGAATGTGCAGGGAGAAGGGAGGGGGAAAAGTGGAACAGACCACAATGATCATCATACAACCTCCCAAGGGGATCGAATAATAGAAACATGGATAAAGGGAGACAGCCAATGGTATAAAATATGAAAATAAAAATAATTTACAAATTTCCAAGGGTTCACAAGGATGGGAGGGTGGGGGAGTAGGGTAAGGAGCTGTAAACAAGGGCTCAAGTAGAAAGAAAATATTTTGGAAATGATGATGGCAACATATGTACAAATGTGCTTGATACAATTGATGTATGGATTGTTATAAGAGCTATAAGAACCTCAATAAAATGTTTTATTAATTAAAAAAATAAAATAAAATGGAGGTCTTTCTATTTCTACGATGCCATTCACACAGATATGGGAGAAAGATTTTTCCATTATGTGGTTGAAAATTGGCTTGTGAAGAGCACTGCGTAAGGGAGGTCTGTTTTTCCCTTGTTCCAACAAGGCAGAAGGTTTGTTTTTAATGTCACTTCTACATGCTGAGTTCTTGTCCTAGCCTTCGGCATGTTGGAACAACATTTTGTTTTCTCTATGCCTCATGAATTGTTAGGCTTTTCTTTGGCAGTTATCTTTACAACTCGCATTTCTTACCATGGGAATTACTGTTGTGGGACGCAGGTGCAAAAGCCCATACCCAGCCTTGTTGGCAGTTGTGGGGAGAAAGAGAAGGGTCCCTGCTACGAGAGAGGGAAGTTATAAGGAGTGGGGGGTCGGTGGGGGACTTGATAATGAACGCAGTCTTGGAGAGGCTGCTAGAGTTTTCTAGAGAGTGCTAAGTACAGGACAGACTGGGGATGGGGAAAATACTAGTGGATTAAGTGTTCACAGAGGATTCACCAGGACTTTAGGACACTTACTTGATGAAGAATAAACACATGAACATCCTAGGCAGGGCAGGAAGAGGGATGAGAAGGTAAAACACACAAATGCCTGCCCTGCAAAGACAAACGCACACACGGAACTAAGCTTATGAAGGCGTTAAAACCATACATGGAATTAAATAAGCTAATGACAAGAACCAGTTGGCCAGATGCCAGAGTAAAATTATAGTCCACTGGCATTTTATTGGCCAATGTTTGGAAGTCATCTCCAGGATTGTTTTCTCACATGCTCCTGGGTGGACTTGAACAGCTAACTTTTAGTTAGTCACTCAGTGCATTAGCCATTTTCACTAAACAGGGACTCTGAGACCCTAATAATTTCAGGTGAATTAAATATCCATAATATAAAATAAATTGAGTGGTAGCTTTTATTTTTTGAGATAGCACATTATTTTCTATGGAGAAGACTATTTGCCAGACTCCTTCTGCAGAGAGCTCGTAATTTGAAAATAAATGTAGACAAATATTCATCAAATGAAAGAGTTAATCAAAGTCAAATCCAATGAGTAAATTACCCAGGGTTGTTTAAGTTCTTTGATTGTTGTAGAATCGCCATTCACGCCTGTAGAATGGGATATTATAATGTACCTTTTCTATGTGTATTATTTTATATACATACATATATTATGTGTCGTTATATTATTTTGTGTGTATGTATGTATATACATCCTTAGCGTTTCATCAGCGTCAAAACTAACAATCTATGCAGAGCAGACACTGGTCTCACAATACTCCATCTGTTACATTGGCAGAATTGAGTAGTTGCCACAGAGACTTTAAGCTCACAAAGACTAAAACATTTATTATCCATCTCTTTACCTCTTATCTAAGTTAACAACGTGCCTGCACTGTAGATGCCCACTCAGGACCACGCATGCTGAATGGACTCTTACGCAACCCTAGCAGGCATATTGGGCCAAGGCTAAATAAAAGTCATTGAATCCATCTAAAGCCCAAATAATCTTGCCAGTAACAATTATTATTTGACATGAATACTCTCCAGGATATTCCTTATGTTCTCCAGGATCTGCTGCATAAGAAATTAGAGTCTACAAAGTGACATTCCTTGATCACTTTGCCTCATGTTCCCCTGTAACACCTTATGGAAATATAATTTGAAAAAGTGTTGGCCTTGGTCATATGAAAAACAGTTTTGTATATTAAACAAACTGATGTGTAGGTACTTGTCCATTGTGTTGTAAAACAGTCTTTTGAGAATCTATGTTCTGGATATTTTACTCAGAGACCTGGACTGTGGGGTCACTGGATGGTGTAAACGTTTAAAGTTCCCAGCTGCTAACAGAAACAAATGGGAAGGTTGGGAATTTGAGTCCCTCCAGAATCACCTCAGAAGAGAAGCTTGGCAATCTTATCCCCCAAATCCGCCATCAAACACCCTATGGAGTACATTTCTACTTCGACACACCTGGGGTTGCCACAAACCACAGTCTCGTGGAAATAAATGGTGGTGGCGATGACCGTTAGTGTGGGAGACCATGCTGCCTTTATAAGAAAGGATGGGATGGTTGCCTTGCTACTGGTAATAAACTCGTCTTGGATCCCATATTAAAGAAAACTTCCTTCTTGCTTGAAATATTTTACACACACACACACACACACACACACACACACACACACACACACACACCTCACTGCTGTCTTGTTGATTCCAATCCCCTAGGCTAGGGTTGGACTTCTCAGTGAGGTTTAGAAGTCAGTGTCAATCTTGGCAATCCGAGTGTCTCATCTTTCTCCCTCAGAGAGGCTAGTGAATTTGAACCACTAACTCTCAGTTAGCAACTGAGTGCTTAACCATGAGATTTTGCAACTGGACAATAGAGACGTCAGGATAAATTGATAGACAGATAGTTATAGAGATAGTTTTCCTTTGGCATGATTAAGACTATATAACTTAGCATGGAGGTTTACAGAGAGCCAAAAGGACAAAGGACCTGAGAATCATGTGTTAGTTGGCCCTGAGGCCACTCTTTCCCCCAGGGAAAAAAAAAAAAACTAAAATGTTCACCTAGTTGTTCAGTGCAGCAGCTGGTGATTTGATGCATCCACCCTTCAAGATGGCCCTTATGTTCATCTCATAAAGATGAAGGGCAATGATGAGACGCAGTCACTTGCCTGGAGCACAGTCCCATGGTGTGTCCAACCGGACCTAGCCAGGAATTCTGAGGCCACAGAGAACCCGCTGATCCTTCTGCCTGCATGTTGCTGCCAGCACCACCTGGTAGTGCTGGCTCACTTGGGCTCTTTTGGTAGGTAACGCAGAGCCAAGTTCCATAAAGAGCATTAGCCTAGGACTTATGATATAACCATTTAAGGATGTGTTATGGTTCTTATTGTTGCTCTTTCATAGCCATACTTTACTGGTCCTAGTATGTCTCTTATTAAAATCCCAGAAGAGCCTCTGGTGGTGCAGTGGTTAAGTACTCCATGGCTAGTTTAAAGGTTGGTGGTTTGAATCCAGCAGCTGCTCTGCAGAACAATGCAGCCATCTGCTCTAGTGAAGCTCTACAGCCGCGGAAGCCTATATAACCAGTTCTACTTTGTCCTTCATGGTCTCTATGCTTCAATGGCAACAGGGATTGTTTTTCTAGCATTATAAGCCACCTCAAAGAGTTTTAGAAAGTCAATAGAGCATACATAATAAATAGGTGAGATAAATAAGTATCTCTCCTTTGCTCCATCAGGCGCTCTGTAATTTGAAGGACATGAAGAAGCCAGAAGATATCATCACTACTCTCCAGGAGATTTCAGTACCAATTGGGAAGGCAAGTTGAGATACACACTTCTTAAACAACTAGAGAATGTCTTAGAACTGTTTAATATTTGTGCCAAACTACCTGATACAGACTCCTTCAGAGATTCAGAATAAGAGGAGTTCAGTTTAAATTGTCAAAATAGGCTTCATAGGAAGGATGTGAACCATCTCATTTAACAGCATGTCTCCAGCCCACTGCTCCCCAGCCACTGTGCCAAGTAGACATTGATCTCTTGTACACTCAGATCAGTTGGCCACGGCAGATGCAGCAAGAATAACTTTTGTCCAGAGCAATCTTCTCTAAGATTGTGTCTATCTTTACTTTTATCCTAGTGAGTCATGCAAGTACCATTTTCTTAGCGTAAGATGCGGTGGCCAGACACACAGACTCCCTGCTTGACTTTCCCTGTAAGACATTCCTGTTGACAAGCCACATGGAGCTATGCTGATGGCAGTCAGAGTGTTGGAGCTGGAGGAGCCACGTGGAGACCAATGCCAGTGTTAAATGCTTCCACCACCACTGGATTCACAAGACTTTTCATCCACTGGCCTATGATCTTCCTGCACTCAGCATCATTGCATGTGTTGCGTGAGTCTGAAGAGGAATTTACAGACTGGTGTCAGACATATGGACATTCAATATCAGACTTACAGACTTGATGTGGACTGGGCAGGGTTATTTTCTTAATATACAAATACTCTTTTATATAAAGTTCTCTATTACACATATGAGTGTCTCTAGATTTCTTTCCCTAGTCTA
Organism: Tenrec ecaudatus; assembly: GCF_050624435.1. Lineage (NCBI taxonomy): Eukaryota > Metazoa > Chordata > Mammalia > Afrosoricida > Tenrecidae > Tenrec > Tenrec ecaudatus. The sequence continues at coordinate 74,352,382 of NC_134532.1, forward strand.
CCTGGACTAACACAGATGCATTCTCATGATTGGATCTAGTGAAAATGAAACTGTTTTACTGTATTAATTTCAATTCCTTACATCTGATTACAATGTGAAAAGTTCTCCTTAAACAAAACCCAGCTAATCTGATTCTCTCTGACTGCACTGTTGGTTTTGCAAAGAGTTTCCAAAATTTTAGTCTCATTGAATAACTTACAATGTCTTGCCTGCATCCTGGAAGCACTTTTGGCCAACTAGATAGTTCATTAGATCATGGCTGTGGGTATTCAATAATTACTTGTTAGTTGGTTGTTAGGGCCATTAAAAAATAATGATCCTGTCCCTCTCACTACTATGTATTGAAGCTTACTTTCCATGAAGTTTGGCATGACTGTGTTTATATCAAAAATATACTTTATGTTACCAGAAAGAGGAATACACATTTTGGTTTAGAATTTGATCAGAATTATACCATTATATTTGCCAGCTCAGCCAAAAGTTTAAATGTTTTCAGTAGTGGACTTCTAATCATTTACCCAATCCAAATGGTGTCTTTATATAAACAGACAGATAGGTAAGTTGGCAGGTAGATGAATTTATGGGATGAATGGATGGACCAATAGGTAGAAAGACAGCTATAAATATAGTTCAGTAGAGTACAGGTAGCAATGCAAAGTAGTTTCAGTTACAAACACAAGAAAATATAGGCAATTCAGAAAACGGAATATAAATTAAGGAGTAGGGGAATACTCAACAATGTTCTGAGTCTGAAGGTTTTCAGTAGCTAGTAAGAGATCTTTCATGCACTCCCAAATAGTATCCCTTCCAACAAGAGCTCAGCCAGTTTCTGTGCTTCAATGTGACTGCTTCCTAAGTTGATGTCCTATCAGATGTACAGATGCAGAAATTCAAGAGAAATGACATGTTCATTGTCAAAATTACATCTATCATAAAGTCCAGTGCTGTCCATGACAAGATAATATCTACAGGCTTAGAAGGAAATCCAAAAATATCAAACTTTTCCTCAAAGTAGTTAGTGCAACTACCACTAAAGCTATCGAGTTAATTCTGACATATTGCAGCCATATAAAACAGGGTCCAACTGTCTTGTAGATGTTCTAGACTGTAAATCATTAAGGGAGTAGAAAACCTCGTTTCTATTCCTTGAAGCAGCTGTTTATTTCAAATTCCTGACCTTCGGGTTCACAGGCCAATGCTTAGTAACCCACTATGCTGCCAGGGCTGCTAACCCCAACATGAGCAGTTCAAAACCACCAGACACTGCTTGGTAGAAGCCTAAGACATTTTACTCTTATAAAGAGTTACACCTAAGACTTTCTACTCCCATTAAGAGTTACAGTCTCAGAAACCCACAGGGGTAGTTCAATCCTGTCCTGTAGGCTCCTTATGAGTTTGAATTGACTTGATATCAGTGAGGGGTCTTTCTGTTCGTTTGTTGACCACTAAAGTCAGTGATGAAGACATTGAATCCTACCAACTTGGTCGGTCTGAAACTGATCAAACATGTAAATTAAGAGATCTATTTTTGTAAATGTTTTATTAGGGGCTCATACACCTCTTATCACAATCCATGCATACGTCATTTGTGTAAAGCACATCTGTACATTCATTGCCCTCATCATTCTCAAAACATTTTATCTCCACTTAAGCCCCTGGCATCAGGTCCTCATTTTTTCCCCTCCCTCCCAGCTTCTCCCTCCCTCATGAGCCCTTGATAATTTATAAATTATTATTTTGTCATATCTTGCCCTGCCCAACATTTGGAGGGTAAGTTGGAAACAAAGAAGAATCCATAGTCTGAAAATATGGTCTTGGTGGTAGAAATGAAGCTAGAGATCTCATGAATGATTTTTGCAAGATCAACAATTTCTCTACTATAAATACCATGTTTTAACAACATAAATGACAACTATATATGTACACTTCACCAGATGGAATATAGAGAATCCAATTGACTATATCTATGGAAAATGATAATGAAAAATCCCAGTACAATCAACCAAACCAAGATCAGAAGTCAACTGTGGAGCACACCATCAATTGCTTAACCAAACTAAGATCAGGAGTCAACCGTGGAGCACACCATCAATTGCTTAAATGTACATTCATGTTGAAGCTGAAGAAAATTAAAACAAGTCCACAATAGCTAAAATACGATCTTGCGTATATCCCACCTGATCTTGAAAGTCATCTCATGAACAGATTTGACAGATTGATCAATAATGTCTGAAGACCTGATGGATTGTGAGATGACATCCAGAACCTCCTAGAAAATAAAAACAAAAGTCTGAGAAGATAAAAGAGATCAAAGCAGATATCCATAAACAAATATGCAATGAAATATTATGACAGATTCTATGGAGAAACACAGCTTGTGTTAAGAAGGCAAAGACAACCAGGATGAAAAGTTTGGTATTGTATTCAAAGTGGAAGAGGAAGAAGAAGTAATCGATATCAGGAACACAGTTGATATGGCCATTGTGTATTATTTCGAGTGATATAGGAAATTGGAAAAAATGTGAACTATTTTTTAAAGTCAAATGTGCCATAAGTAAACTCTAGAGAAAGGTGTGGAAAGAGGGAAACACTGGAAGTGACTGAATTCCAATTAAATTACTTTCCTCATTTTAAGGAGCCTCTTAGGAGTAAGCAATCATGATTCTTTATATGCACAATTATAACATTTTTAAATATATGGAAAAATTTTCATACATACCAAAGATGTGCTTTGAAATATATGCAATCTACAAAACTGGATGAAAAATGAGCATGTGGAGCAAGCTTTCCATGGACTATCCTTAATTGCTCTCTTGGAACAGACACAGCTGCAAACCAGGCCACGGGTAGCTCACAAGGTCAGTTGTCCTAAGGTCTTCACATCAGACTTACCTTGTCTTTTCGCCTCCGTAAGAGTAACTAATGTTCTTTGTATTCCCTTTATCAGACACTAAAAGATTGTCCTCCTCAGCATACAGCCAAGAGCAGTGTTGATGGATATTAGCTACTAATGACAAAGTAGATCTTTGGACAGTGATCTATTAATTCTGTCATGCCAAATATCCCATAAATAATGACCATGGGAACACAAATAAATGTTTAATTTTATTAGAAGGTTGGACTAAGTATCAACTTCTCCCACGAGTGGAATTAACGCTTAGAGTTGAACCCAATTACCTACAGAGCGCTGTAAAAGGGAAGAGTGTGAGGCAGTAGCTGTAAAGCTGCTGGATATACATGTGTGTGTGTGTGTGTGTGTGTGTGTGTGTGTGTGTTTTAATAACCCACAAATGCTAAAAATTCCCCCAAAGTAGTAGGTTTTATTTATATTATCACAGCAGCCAGACATTACTTTGAAAGACAATTTATTTTTAATTACAATATTTTCTTTCACGTAAACCACTAAGCGATCATATTTGGAAGGGCCGTCTGTGGCATGAATTATTCAGATCTCTTTCCCTTCTTTTAATTTATGCGGTGATGAAGAGAAATGAACAACAAAAACAAACCAGGACTGTGAAAATCCAACATTAGTGAAAGGCTTCTCCTTGTCTGAATGTTTAGAAGGAAACGAGAAGCTAATTTTCTCCTTTGCCTCTGATTTGTCTTACTAAAAATGGCTAACATTTATTGACCATCGTGATAGTGAGGTTTATTGTGCCAATCTGGCCAATAGGAACATGTGGGATTAACCCTGCTTAACGCAAGCATGTTCTGTATGCTTATCACTATTCTAAGTGGTCACATATGGAGCCAATGCTGACTCATAGTGAACCCCTGTGCGTTTCCAAGACTGAACCTGTTTAAGGGAGTAGAAAGCCCCGTCTTTTGCTGCAGTGGGGGTTTTGAACTGCTGATCCTGTGGACTGCAAGTCAAGAAGTAACCAGATTAGTCTGGCTTTAGGGCTTCAGGGGATATTTCTGGTTTATGTTTTAAAGATGTTTTCAGGGTAATCGTTTTAGAGTTAATCCAACTCCCATGACCCCAGAAGTCTGGATCAAGAACAAGAAATTCACGTCTATATTTCTCACCTTTGATCAGAATTCTTCTATAAAACTGTGGATTAAAATGTTCACTAATAGTAGCCAGACACCATCCAGGCTTTCTGGCCTCGAGGTAAAGTGGGAAGTTGTTCCTAGAAGCAATTTGCCTCACATTCCACAACCTCCTCCTCTTCCTGACTCCTTTTTCCTCTGCTGTTACTGGTGTAGCAAGAGGAATTGCATTGCCCTGGCTGGTCAAGTTTTTAAGACTTCAGGCACTATGGCAGGAAGTAGGGCATAGAACAAAAGCACTAAACATATGGGGCAAATTAATTGTGATGTCCCTAGGAACCATGATCTTAACCCACTGTACCCAGTAACCAAATCCCATGAAGTTTTAGGCTGAATACAAAGAGCAGCTTCAGCAGCTGTTCCCTTGTTGCTGTAAATGTGAGGGACACATGCCATTATCTTTTCATTCAAATTTTCCATGAACTCTTTGAAACCCATTTGTAAATCTATCACACGACTTTAAACAGTTCAGCTTTTTAAAAGATCCAAGTTATTGTGAGCAAATACAATCAGCACATTTCCCCCTCATCATTAATCCCCATTTCCCTCTCCTTTCCATGTCTAGTAACCACTAATAAACTTGGGTCACAATATATTTGCCTTTTCTTATCTTTCATATATTGTTGTTGTTGCTGCGGTTGCTGTTAGGTTCCGTTGAGTCAGTTCCAACTCGTGCAACCCTGTGCACAACAGACTGAACCACTACCTAGCCCTGTGCCAGCTACTCTGCCTGTGCATCTTGTTAAGTGCCTTCAACCTTTTTGATGGCCAAATATTTTACCAAGCATGATGTCCTATGCCAGGTCTCTCCTAATAACATGTCCAAAGGACCTGAGATGAAATCTTACCATCCTTGCCTCTAAGAAGCATTCTGGCTGTACTCCTGCCACCATAATGGATGCAATAGTCAAGAGCTCAAATGACGATTTGCATTGGGTAAATCTATTGCACGAGACCTCTTTAAAGTTTTGAAAATCAACGATGTTACTTTGAGGATTAATGTTGATCATTTTAGATGCTGTCAAATCGGTTCCACTCGTGGTGACCCTAAATGTACACAATCCTACTCCATCCTCACAACTTGTCTTATGCTTGAGCCCATTGTTACAGCCGCTGTGTCAATACATCTTTAATATAGTGACATTATAGAGTATTTGTCTTTTTATGATTTGACCTAGTCACTGTTCAAAATGTCTTCAAGTTCCATCCATGCTGATGGATGCATGTTGATATCGGAGGGTGAAAGAGTTAGCCAGCTGGTAATCACATTCCTAGAAATAGAGCATAATGTAAGATTTAGTTTGTTAGAAATTCAAAAGGGAGTTTTCTGTAGCAGCATGCACCAGTCTGCTCCCCTGCAGTAAAAATCCCTTTTAAGCTTAATCAATGGAGATGTCCTTCTAGGTTAGGGATACAGTAATAAAAGCCAGTAACATAGGAAACCAGGCATGAAGCATCCCCTACTTAAACAAGCACCGGAGTGTGGTGCTTTGGGAGTAGTGCTTTGGTAAATGTTAAACTCATGATAAAGGTAACCCTTGAAGAAATGTATGGATGGATAATGTCTTCCATGATAATTGCAAAACTGCTATATTAGCCACTACTTAGCTAGTTGCCAGGAACAAGGGTTTGGAACTGCCTGTCAATGTTACAGGAAAGATAAAAACCTGGTTGATTCCGGAAACTTTTAAGTTATGAAACCCCTGAAGAGCACCCAAAACAGACTTCAGGCTAGGAGGGCAGTTCCTGGAACCCCCGGACCTGTAGGGAGGTAATCATAAAGGTCAGCGGACAGACCTAGAATTATGTATGCTTTTTCGCTAGTTTTTTTTCTCTTTTTATCCAATCGTTTGTTTTCTTTTTGTTTTGTATCTGTTTTTGTTGTTTTGCCTACCTATATAAGACAGGAACGGAAAGTGACCCCAAGGAGAAAGCAATGGGACTGATGGTTCCAGAGGGACACAGGGGGAGAAGGAAGCAGGGGAAAGAAGCGGTGAGCAAACAATGCCATAGACGAGGAACAACTAGGGGATTGAGAGCAACAGCAGGAGGATGTAGCAATTCTGGTGGTGTTGGAGCTATAGCAATCTAGCTGAGAGGAATTACGAAGAGGCAGAAGAAGAGTGAGCGTGAAGGTAAGGCACGAGGACGGTAAAAGAAAACAGGAAAGATCTACGAAGAAAAGCTATGAATAGAGGTATAAACATAGGTGTGCACTTATGTAAATATATTAATTCATAAAACAGAGGGATTGGCTAAGGTACATACATTTATATGGCAACACACTGAGAAAGTGGATGGGCTTTGGGCCTCTGCTCACCTATTCCCTCAACCCAAGAACACTTCATTCTAACAACCTGGCATTCTGTGATGCTCACCTTCCCAACACGATCTCGCTGAAAACATAATGGGTGCTTAAGAAAATGTGGTGAAGAAAGCCGATGGTGCCTGGCTATCAAAAGATAAAGCATCTGGGGTCATAAAGGCTTGAAGCTAAACAAGTGGCCATCTAGTAGAGAAGCAACAAGTCCACGTGGGAGAAGCACACCAGGCTGTCTGATCATGAGGTGTTGACAGAATCAGGTAACAGGCACCAGAAAATCCCAAACAATAAAACATATTGTTGATAATGAAGAGGACCAGAGCAAAGACCCCAAATCTATCTGTAGACAATAGGACATCCCCTCACAGAAGGGTTACAAGGAATGGATGAGTCAAGCAGGGAGTGGTATAGCACTGATGAGACACACAGTATTCCGTTTCTTTGAAGCTTCCTCACCTCCCACTGTTCTGGCTAGACCAGAACATGTACACTGGTATAGATAAGAGGTCATGACACGCAAATCCAGGTCAGGTAAAGCCCTCAGGAGCAGAATTGGGAGTAGCAATACCAGGACGGCAAGGAGAAGGTGGGGGAAAGAGAGGAGGAAGGGGGAACTGATCACAATGATTGACACATAATCCCCTCCCCCCCAGGAGGATGAACAACACAGAAACATGGGTGAAGGAAAACAGCAGTCAGTGTAAGACATTAAAACAACAATAATTTATCAAGGGGCCATGAGGGTGGGAAGGAGGGAGGAAGGGGGTGGGGAAGAGGAGCTGATACCAAGGGCTCAAATAGAAAGTAAATGTTTAGAAAATGATGATGGCAACATATGTACAAATATGCTTGCAACAATTGATGTGTGGAATGTTATAAGAGCTGTAAAATCCCCCCCCCAAAAATTATTTTTTTAAAATAAAGATACTCTTAAGTTTATTAAATCCTTAAGTCTAGTTGCTTCATTCCTGGCAACTAGCTGGGTAGTATTCCATTGTATATATGTACTCTATTTGCTTGTCAATCTATTTCGTGATAGATCATAGTCTATCCCAACTACTAAATATTGAATGCATTGAGCATTATGTTCTCTTAAGAACTATCTATGAAGCATTAAATATCAGCAACTCAAAAGGTTAGACAGAAATCTTAGGAGCATCTATTTTATGTTATCGGGGGAGTCCCAACTCAGAAAAGGTGGGTGGTAATGGCTGCAGAATTCCAGCAATATAACCAATGCCACTGAATTATTCCTGTAAGAATGATGGTGTTTGCATATGTTTTGTTGTGAAAAATCACAATGATAGCAAAATTATTTTTTCAAAGGATTATTTGTCAGCAGTTTTGCAAACTATAACATGCTACACGCTCAGGTATCTTATGAAAATATGATTCGTTCAACTTTTTCTTATATTGCTTGCTCACCAGCCTACTAGCATCTTACACTCAGTAATAGCCCCCTTCCTCCTTTCCTCCAGCAGAATGTTATTCAATTTCTCTCCTTTCTGAATCCTGGTGACTTCCTTAGAGGGCAACATATGAAAAATCAGCATGCTACTGACAAGGAGTTGTAGATCCTGATGGAGCTTTATGTTGCTATTTGTGATATTATCTAATATGATCTTCTGGCAACAAAATGGATAGAGTACAAACAATTTAATTGTTTTCAGTGACTCATTCAATAAAAACAAAACTGTAAATTATCTGATGTGTGGGAATATATAGCAATACAATTTTCCAACTCCCCACCCCCATCCAAATCACCTTTTCTCCATTATTACAACTGTAAAGTTTCCCCAAAATACATGATATTCATTTTCCTCAAGTCTACTTTTTTCTGCAAATTTGTCTTTCACAAATTAAGGCCTAATTACCCTTAGATTCTGTGATTCTCCTCTCTATGTCTACTGTTCTAATGATCTAATGGTGACAGAACAAAAAGATAATCAAGATTACTAGAGAAGAATAACAATCAATAGGAAGAGAAGAAAATGAGTGCTGAAATAGTAGGTTGAATGTCAGGTGCTGTAAGGATATTGGTGTGGTTATTGAGTCTTGTGTTTTAAAGTACTTAAATATTTGTTTTTGCTTATTTTCAACCCATGGGTCTTAGTGAAATGAATATGGGCTTGGAGGCATGAAAAACTATCTTAATGCTGTCTCAATCATTCTCCAGACACGTGATCTAAAATAACTTACTTATCTCAACCCAGTTTGTTCACCTGGCAAATGGAGATAATTACACATATTTTAAAAGAATGCTATGAATAGTAAATGAAATGACATACATAAAGCACTTGAGATGGGCCAAGACATAGAATATCCATAAATGTAACACACGCAAGCAGAGCATACATAAGTGGTAGTTCTCTTCCATCTTCAATGATAATTCCCTAATATTTAATATGCATTTATACATATCAAACCAGACATGTCATCAAAAGAGACTAGTCCCTGGAAAATGAAAACTTGCTTGGTAAAGTATAAGGGCATGATAAAAAACGAAGACCCTCCACAAGATGGATTGACACTGGGACTGCCACACGGGGCTCGACTCCAACAGTTGTGAGTCTGGTGCAGGAGCAGCCAGTGCCTCGTTCTGTTGTCGTTGGGGTTGTTTATGAGTCGGGACTGACTGAATGGGACCTAACGACTTTATTATGTACGATAGCAGGACTTTTAGATGGGAGCAAATATTCCAAAGGAAAAGTTTTAAATATCTTTATTAGGAATGTGCAAATAGCCACAGGGAGAGCCCTGGTGGCATAGTGCCTACAGGGTGGTCTGACAACTACAAGGTCAGTAGTTCAAAAGGACAGACTGCTGTCCAGAAGAAAGACGGGCCGCCTATGCATGAAAAGAGGTCATCGCCTCAGAAACGCACGGAGGCAGTTCTCCCACTCTGCGCTATACGGTCACTAAGAGTAGGCGTTGAATCTATGGCAGTGAGTTTGTTTGTTTGTTTCTCATATAGCTACAGAACAAAAAGCAAACCAAACTCACTGCCATGGAGTCAACTTCACCGAAGGGTGACCTTATAGGACAGGGTAGAACTGTCCCTGTGGATTTCCCGAGAGTAACTCTTTATGGAATCAGAAAGCGGCATCCTTCTCACTGCAGAACTGCTGGTGGCTTCGAGCTGCAAACCTGTGGTTAGTACACGGCAGAAGGAAGGAATTTGAAGGACTAGCTGACTTCTTGTTTAATAAAGACAGATTAAAAAATAAAGCAAGCCCGAAAGTACCATACTGCAAAAGAGGAGTTGCTGGTATTATTTCAGAAGAATTTCATTAAGTTCTAATAATTAACACATATAAATTAATACACATGGATATCAAATCTAATTCTAGGAAAATTTACGGAGATAACACAAACTCTAATAAAGTTTTCACATCCAGAATTAGGTTTTAATAAAATAATTTTTCAGTAAAGTTCATCTTTGACATATTTCTTACTCTTCATCAAGAATTAGGTTTTAATAAAATAATTTTCAGTAAAGTGCATCTTTGACATATTTCTTACTCTACATCCAGTCATCACTAGATGAAAGCATTTCACAGAAATATTGCCAGTGAATGCTAAAATGAGGTGTAATTGTTTCTTTATTTTAGAGATATATACTTTGATGATAATCTCTTTTTCATTTACTTATAGAAGGTCTTGTTTTCAGGGGAATGATAAATAAGTTTACCGCACAACAATGAAAGCTTTCTTTTAATTCACTTAAAAGTACCACTTTCTTTTCTTTTAGATACTAAATACATTTTCCACTAATGCTTCTCAACAGAGTATGTGATTGCAGACAAATGACAAGACAAAATAATGCCTCATCTGCAAAATAAGACTAGAACCCTCTCTACAAAAGATACCCCCACTTTTTCTTCATTTATTTAACAGATTATAAATAGTTCCTCGGCTGTCCCCCGGTGGGGCAATGGGTAAACAGCCCATTATTAGCTGAGAGGCAAGTTGTTGTAATTTTTTTAAGTGCCTTCAGAAAATGGGTCTGATCATCTTCATCCAAAATGTCACAGTTTTGAGCAACACCACAACAAACAGCTTGCTGTACACTCTCTGCTCGAGATATTGAGCCAGGGATCAGAAAAGAACACAGAGAGAAAGATGACTATACATAATGCTAGTCCTAAAGGATTTCTAGTGTAGTGAGTATGTCCTCAAGAAAGGTAGCCAGTTCTCTTTGTATAAAATAGTAGGATGTTGTCCCAGAGCCGTAGTGCTCTCACTAACCATGTACAGCAATGTCACTAACCATGTGCGGCAATGTCACTAACCATGTACGGCAATATCACTAACCATGTACAGTAATGTCACTAATCATGTACAGTAATGTCACTAACCATGTATGGCAATATCACTAACCATGTACATCAATGTACGGCAATATCATTGACAGCAGGTGACAATGTGAGATAGTTTTCTTTCTCTGGGAAAGGAAAGCAATGCTCTTATCCCACGAATCAGCAACTTGCATTTCTGTGGGACGCAGATAAAATGCCTCTGGCATAATATGGTAGAAAACTGTATCCAACAAGGGAGACCTCATTGTGTTGTGGGTTATAATTGAATTGGTGACAGCAAGGTTAGTCATTCGAGTCCACCGACGGCACCAAAGGATGAAGATGAGGTTGTCTGCTTCAGTAAGGCTTTAAAGTCATGGAAACCTAAAGGGACAGTTTTACTCTGTCTTATATGGTCCCTGTGAATCAAATAGAACTGATGGCAATGGCTTTCTTATTTTTAATTATTAAACAAAATGTAAAGCTGTTGTTTCTCAACATATCCTGCATCTAGAGCTGCATCACTTGTCTGTCAGTTGGATACAGCGGGGGCTTGCCTGTTGCTATGACATGAGAAGTTAGACTCCAGTATTGCAAATATCAGCTGGGCACTGCAGGTGTATAGGCTTCTGAGAGCTTTCAGATTAAGACGAGACTAGGAATTAGGAACAGACCATTCACTTCAGAGTGATTAGCCACTGAACCCCCTATGATTGCAGCACACTATTGTCAACTAGAGTGCCAGACACAAGCTCCTCAGGTTGGAACCCCTGACTCAAAATATGACTGAGGAAGAGCTGCATTCTCAAAGTAGAGTTGACCATAATGGCAGGGAGGGCATAAACTTTGGGCACCTTCATTTGCTAATGGGGTGAGACTCAAAATGAGAAGAAGTGCTGTAAACATCTTTTGATAATCAGTATGTGGAATGTATGGATTTCAGAAAATCAGAAGTCATTAAAAATGAAACAGAATGCATAATTTTGGATACCCTATTTATTATTGAGCTGAAATGGACTGGTATTGGCCATTTTGAATCAGGCAATCAAATGGTTTACTATACAATGAATAACAATGTCAGAAAGAAAAACGTAACCTTCATCATCAAAAAGAGCATTTCATGATCAATCTTGAAGCATAATGTTGTCTGAAATATGTTTAGAAGGAAGTACAGTTAATATATGATTATTCAAATTTGCTTACCAACAACTAAAACTAGTGATGAAGAAATTGAAGAATTCCACCAACTTCTTCAGTCTGAAATGGATCAAACATGCAAGTCAAATGCATAGATAATTATTGGCGATTGGAATATGAATGTTGAAAACAAAGGGGAAAGATAATAGCTAGAAAATATGACCCTGGTGATAGAAATGAAACTAGAGATAGAATGAAAGACTAGCACTTCAATGCAAATACCTTTCTGAAACAGCATAAACAGTGACTGTACACAGGGACTCCTTATGAAGAACTCACAGGAATCACAATGATTACATCTGCAGGAAGAGACTATGGAGAAACTTTTGTTGTCAAGTGCTTCAGTTCGCTTCTGAGACTTTGTGACACTGTACAATAGAAGGAAACACGTCTTGTCCCTGAATCATACTCACAATTGTTATTATCCATGCTATTAAATGCCTTTGCGGAGTCAATAAAACAAAGATAAACATCGTCTGGTGTTCTTTGCTTTCAGCCAAGATTCATCTGATAGCAACAATAATAGTCCTATTGTTCAGCATCCTTTTCTAAATCTGGCTTGAATTGCTGACTCATCCCTGTGAATGTACTGCTGTAATTATTTCCAATTATCTTCTGAAACATTTTAATATATTACTTTGCAATATTAATGATGTTCAATCATAATAACATTGCATCAGATCATCTTGCTTTGGAATGGGCACAGAAGTTGACTTATTCCAATTGGTTGGCTACATAGATATATTCCAAATGTCTTGGCACAGATCAGCAAATACCTCCAGCACTACATCTGTTTATTGAGGCATGTCAATTGACACTCTACCAATGCCTCGGGCTTTGTTTTTCACCAGTGCTTTTAGTACATCTTGAATTTTCTCCTTCATGCTCATCACTCCTTTATCATATGGTACCTCCTGAAATGGTAGAGTTCAACCAATTCTGTTACGGTACGTTGGTAGTGTGTTCTTCCCATTTTCTTTTGTGTTTCCTTTGTCATTCAATATTGGGTCCACACGATCCTTCAGTATTGCAGCTTGAGGCTTGAATTTTTTCTCCAGTTCTCTCAGAATGAGAAATGCCAAGTACATTCTTCCCTTTAATGTGTATAACTCCAGATATCTGTATATTCCATTACAATTTTTTCCTTGTCTTCCAGAATTGTCCTGTAGAGTTCTAGTTTCATTATTTTTTTTTAAAATGTAGCTATTCTACATCGAACGTAAGGCTGGAAAGCTCTTCCGATATCCATTTTAGTATTTTTAATCCCCTTTCTTGTCATTTAAATGCCTTTTGAATTCTTCATGGTGACTTTGATGCCACCCATAGCTTGTCTGGTCTTTAGTAATTAGTGTTTCACATGTCAAATCTAATCTTGAGGTAGATTACAAATATAAGTAGAATATACCCAAGGTTGTGATTTAAGTCTCCTGCATTTGTGTTATTTTTGTTCAGTTTTAACTTGAACTTGAAAATGAGCAATTGATGATGTGTTTTTCTGTCAGCCCTAGCCTTGTTTTGATCGATGATATTGGGCTTCTTCATTGAATCTTTCTATAGGTTAGTCAATTTGATTCCTGGATATTCCATTTCATGAGATCCACATGTATAGTTACTGTTTATCTTTTTGGAGAAATAATAAAAAGTCTTTTCAAAGAATAAGTTGTAGATCTTGTAAAATTCTACCATATAATCTCCATAATTCTTTCCCCCCAAAGCCAAATTTTACAAGGGCTGATTCTTATGTTTCTTTTAATTTTAACATTGTTGTTGTTTTAAAAAAACATCCCATTGGTTATACATAATAGAATGAAATACCGCCTGGTTCGGTGCCATCCTCACAATGGTTTCTATGCTTTAGCACATCATGGTAGCTGTAGTGTCCATCCATCTTCTTGAGGGCTTTCCTCTCCCTCACTGCCCTTCTGCTTGACCAAACACGATGTCTTCCTGCAGGGACGGTTGCTCCTGGCGACAGTATGTCAAGGATGTAAGATGAAGTCTCCCCAAGCTTTCCTCTAAGGAGCCCTCTCACCGTACTCCATCCAAGGAAGACTGGGTTGTTCTTAAACAGTCCCCGGTGCTTTCTGTGGTCTTATCCAGCACCACAATTCAAATTCATGGATTCTTCTTAAGTCTTCTTAACTCAACGTTCAACTTTCCTATTTATATGAGCCAATTTAAAATACCATGTCTCCGGTTAGGCCCATTATAATCACCAGTGATTATCAATGTATCTCCATTGCATGCTTAAACAAGTTAAGATTTCAGAAATTCAAAATATCTTCAATTTCTTCATCTTTGCTTTTCATCGTGGTGCATAAATTTGAATTTAATCCAATGAACTGTTCTCCCTTGTAGTTATATAATATTATCCTAACACTTAAAATGTTTTACTTAGGTTAGATAGTAGAAACAAATACAATGTTGTTTCTCTCCGATTTATCATTTCCAGCATAGTAGACCATATGACAGTCAAATTCAAAGTGGCCAATACATCAGCTTTTCTTCCACATATAATCTCCTACTTTCACATGCATATGAGGCAATTGATAATACCGTGGCTTGGGTCAAGCATACCTTAGCCCTCAAAGAAACATCTTTGCTTTTGAAAACTCTAAAGAGGTTTTCTACAGCAGATTTACCTAATGCAATATGTTTTTGATGTTTTGATTGCTGCTTCCATGATCATTGATTGTGGACCCAAGTAAGACAGAATCCTGGACAACTTCAATCTTTTCTCTGTATATTGTGATATTATCAGTTGTGAGGAGTTTTGCTTTCTTTATGTTGAGCATAATCCATACTGAAGGCTACAATCTTTGCTCTTCATCAGCAAGTGCTTCAAGTCCTCCTCTTTTGTGTTGTTGAATAAAAGGTATTTGTGATAAACAAAATGTTGGTCTTGCAAAATTCTATCATGTGATCTCCAGCTTCATTTCTAAAACCAAGATCATATTTCTCAACCACTCTTCCATTCTCTGTTCCAACTTTTGCATTCCAATGGCCAATAATGATCAATACATCTTAATTGCATGTTTGATCAATTTATGATTGAAGATATAGGTAGAATTCTTCAATTTCTGCATCATTAACTTTAGTAGTTGGTACATAAATTTGTATAATAGTTCTATTGATTGGATTTGATAGATAAGTGATAACATAGTCCTATCATAGATGGCATTGTACTTCAAGATATGTCTTGAAATGTCCCTTTGGATGATGAAGGCAAATGCCACTCCCCTTGATTGTGTCATTTGCAGCTTAATAAGCCACATGATTTTCTGATCCAAATGGCCAATATCAGCCCACTTCCTGTCACCAGTTGTTAGAATATTGATGTTTATGCTTTCCATTTTATTTTCTGCGACTTCCAATTTTCCTAAATTTACACTTAGTCCATTCCAAGTCCCAATTATTCACTGATGTTTGCAGCTGTTTCTTCTCATACTGAATGGTGCCCCATCAGCAAAGGAAGGTCCCAAAGGTGTTTTCATGCAGGTTTTATATCTGCAACTGTGCTTTGAGAAGGTAGCTCTTCCTCAGTTATATTTTCAGTGCCTTCCAACTGAAGGGGCCAATCTTCTGGCCCTATCTCTAACAATGCTTTGATTCTATTCTCTAGGCTGTCCGTAACTGTCTATATTTCAGTGTTACCCATAGGGTTTTCAATGGCTATTTCCACTGAAGTAGACAGTCTGCTCATTTTTTGTAGTCTGTTCTTAGTCTGGAAACTGCTGAAATCTGTTCACTTTGCATGGCAGCACTACCGGGATTTGAAATACATGAGACATTACTTTCAGACAGGGCTTTCATAGACACAGTAACACAAGACACCACAGTGTGACAAACCGGCAGACAAATTGGTGGTAGATCATCATTGGGAAAGACAAATTGCTGATATGAACATCATGTATGATAAAATAGAAGACCAAGAGGGACAAAGGAAACCATCAATGAGATAAATTGATACAAAAGTTTCAACACTGTACTTAAATATGCCAGCTATCATCAGGGTGACTGAGGCCCAGCCACTTTGTTCTACCATACAGGACTTTACCATGAGTGGACAACTCAGCATCAACTAACATCAGAGCCATATGCACACCCTGTGACAGGCTTAAGATGGGCCCTATAATGCTTGCTTCCCAGTGTCCATACCTTTTTATAATATTCTCTTTTTAAGTGTGGACAGCAGTTTTGTTTTCATTGTAAACAATAGACACTTGAAAACACATGACATCATATGAATATTCATATTGCTAATAAACTCATTCTTCTTATTATTGATTTTCAACATACAAGCTGTCACGTTGTGAAAGGACCTAGAAACAGGGCCCCCTGGCAGGAAACTGTGCATGGCCTATAGACGTTGAAAATCTCTGAGAGCCAGTGAAAGTCCAGGGCCCTCGGAATTATGGCCAGGGTATAAAAAATTCTGCCACCAAAATGACTGTGTGCGGAAGTGAATCCGTTGTCAGTGCATTCCACAACGAGAACAGAGGCTGGGCTGACATTGTGCTCACAACCTTCTTGAGTGCCCGGTGAGGCTGTGCCAAACTCTGACTCCAATGAAATTGTGGAGTAATAAATGTGATGTTTTTTCCCAAGTTTGTGATAATTTGTTGGGCAATATAGAAAATTAATGTATGCCCTAATTGAATGAATTGCCTAATGGAAATTATTTTTTATAATATAATTACCATGGCTTTTCTCTTTTGAAAAATGATAATGACATTTTTACCATCATTATCAATGTACAGCAGGAGTCTCTTAGCAAAAGGCTTACTTTCAATGACTTTCAAGTAGATATTTACAGGATTTATTTATCAATATATTTTATTATATTGTTACATGAGCACAAAAGAAACCAATAAATATATTGTTCATAAACTTATGGGAGGCATAGAGTTTCTTTTACTGCTGTTGTTGTGGGCTGTCCAGTTGATTTCTACTCAATAAATCATATTTAGCAACGAGCAATTTTTTGGTAGATGGTGAGATTCTTTGGAAGCTTTCCAGCAGATGAAATGAAATCTATTACTTGGGATGAAAGAGTTATTGGAGTCTCTAAAATGTGATACTTCAAAATGGAATTCTTTAAAGAACACATTTCTCCTTAGTGAAGTGTTTCTAAGTGTTTCTAGCAGCATGGAGATATTAGGTTTCTCGGTGAACTCGGTATATCTTCCATTTGGCTCACCAAGTCATTCTTGTTTCCATACATAGAAGTAATATTGATTTTTAGGTTTCTCAGAACTCACTATAATTTCAATTCTTGGAAAATTTCCTCATTTTAGGAACATCACAACTGTTACATTAGATAAAGAAGATAGAAGGTAATTGGGGGCATATCCTCTCTCAGTTGATAAATTAATTCTAAGGTCCTTCTGGGAATCTTCTTCATCTAATGAGATATCAAAGGGGAATTGTATGGTAGAGTATACAACTCCAACCAAGTCAAGATTCTTGAGAACAGGCTTATGAACAATTTGCTTATGATTGTATCAAGAATCATTTTGCCTAAGGATTTTAGCACAAAATATATGGATATTACAGTGACTTTATTTCTATTACTTCTCTATTCCATTTATCTTTGTCAATTTGCTTTCTGGAAACCTTGGAACTATAATGAATCTTAGAAATTTAGATGATTACTTACCAAAAATTTTGATCATGATATTTAATAAATACATTTTACAAGATGAATAGTGCATATATTTATTAATGCAGTTATGTTTGTAAAAGAGAGATATGTAAAATATCAGCCCTCTTCCTCATTACATAGTATTAACTCTCATTATGAATTATGAAATATGTTCAGTTATACACTGTTCATTTTGAAAAAGTTCCAGATACTTCCTAATGCACTACATATTAATTTAGATGAAGTCTTTCCCATGATGTTAAATAGCAGGCAGACCCAAGGAAATGTGTATATGTAATAGTTGTCTATATTCTAAGGCAAACTCTTTAGTAAAACATGTGTGAATACAGTGGCATATTCTAAGTAGTGAACTCTGGACCAGACGTAGGACTGCTAGCTATAGGGTTGGTGGTTCAAACCCACTAGCCACTACACTGGAGAAAGAACAGGCTATCTGTAAAGATTTACAGCACCAGAAACCCTATATTACATCACTATGAGTCAGAATTATGTCTACCCCAATTTATTTATATTTGTTTATTAATTTATTGGTATTTGTACATTTTGCAGAATAATTACTAGAGAAAATACAATATCATTAAAAATAAGAGTACAGAGAATTTTGTTCATTTTTGTTTGTTTGTTGAATGGATGATGTTGACATCAAGAATATGCTTTTCGAGAGTGCCAGCAAAAGGTAAAAGAGAAAAGGAAGCAGAGGGGAAGAGGGCGGAAGTATGGAAGAGAGATTTAAAATATATAAAAGAAAAAGACTATAAGGTCAACAAAGAAAAATAAGTAAAAGGAATATTTTTAAATAGCCAAAAGAAAGGCCAGACTTTAATCTATCAATTTCAATCAATTATTGAAAAGGTTTAACAAATACATTTTATTGAAATTATTTACAATAAAATAATCTTGTTTTAAATAAAGTCACATTTTATGTATGTTACTAGATACATGTTATTGGTTTGATTAATAAAGGTATTATTTATTTATTTAATAATCTATCAAGAGGTCATAATAATTTATTTATGTAGTGCACATATTATTGCTTGTTTATATGATGTAAAGCCCTAAAGCTTCACAAAATGATGACAATTATTAATTTTTTATGTATTGTTTTCAAGATACATTATTTTATTTCCTCACTCCTGAGTACTAGCTTATTTTGGCTCCAACAGAGCAATGAAGAACACAGATAATAATAACAGAGTGACATTTCTCAGAGTATGAGTCTTAGCAGAGGGCTAGGGCTAGAACACAAGCTACCCAGATTCAAACCCATAACTCTTTCCATTGTGTAACACCACGTATCTTTGTTTTAAGGACCTGGTGACTGTGAGCTAAACGGTGAACTGCATATCAAAGGATAGTAGTTCAAACCCATCAGCCATTCTGTGAGAAAGAATTGAGGCTCCTTCTTCCCTTAGCAGCATGGAAGTTTCAAAGCCTCTATATAAAGGAGCTATAAGTCAAAATCAACTTAGATGGCCATAATTATGTCTATTTTATATCCAAATAATGCCCATGAGTAGACTCCTTATGTCTTGCTTCTCCAATCTGCATGACATGAACTAAACAATAAATATAAGATATTCTTACTTAAAACTCTACATACTTAAAGATATGTGAAATCAATTAATTGTATAATGGTCTCACTTAAAGGCTGAAGAGAAATTCCTTGACACTGAGATCTACATTGATAACAAAGCCAAAAAAATAATTTCCAAATTAAAAAGTGAAAAGGAGCATTACTAACAATACTGCTTGCCACAAAATGGTTAGAAGGGAATATTAGTAACAACTTTATGTCAATAAATTTGACAGATGGAATTAAATGATAGAATTCTAGGAGGGAAATAAACCATTAGAACTTACTAAAGAGGAGGTAGAAATGAGACTTAATTGACAACAGATAAAGAGATTAGATCAGGAATTAAAAATCTCCCCACATAGATAAATCAAGGACTGAATGGTATAGTTTGTAAATGTCATCAATTTTTGAAAGAAGAAATAATACCAACCAATCATTTAAAACTCTATTAAACAACAGAGAACAAAGAAAACCTTCTGAAATCATTTTATGAGTCAAGTGGTCTCCTAAACCAAAGCTGAGCAATGACATCATTAGAGAAGCTGGTTACTGTTTTTGCTAGGTGCCATCGAGCCAGTTCCGACCCGAGTGACCCTATGTGCCACAGAAGGAACTCTGCCTGGTGCTGCCCCATTCTCACAGTTCTTGTATTTGGCCCCATTGTTGCAGCCACTGTGGCAGCCTATCGCACTGAAGGCCTTCCTCTTTATCACTACCCCCTCGACTTACGAAACACGATGTTTTTCTCAGGGGATTGCCCTCTCCTGACAATTTGCTCAAAGTATGTAACACAAGTCTTGCTATACTTGCCTCTAATCACTGTTCTGGCCATACTTCTTCCAGAAAGGATCCACTTTTCCTTCCAGCAATTCATGTTACTTTCAATATTCTTCTCCACAACACAACTAAAATGCATCCATTCTTCTTCTGTCTGCCTTATTAAATGCCCACTTCTCACATGTCTAAGAGACGATGGAAAATACCATGGCTTGTGTCTGGGACAATAGTCCTCACATGAACACCTTCACTTTTCAATACTCTTAAAGAGGTCTTGTACCAAAGATTTACCCAACGCAATGTTTCCTTTGGTCTCCTGACTGCTGCTTCCATGAGAATGGATTGTAGATCTGTGATAGGTGGACTTATTGTGCCAACCTGGCCAATAGGAACATGTGGGATTAATAAGGTTGCCATTAGATTGGAAGGCAAAGAGATAAGTGGCTCTGCAAGGTCCACCCTTCTCTTGCTTTCTGGTGATTGAACCAGCATGTGGCTGCTTTAGCTAGTTCTCTGCCTCAACTTATGAGCTATACTACCTGTAGTACAGCCAACCTGTGGATCATGTTGCCAGAGCTTGAGGTTCCTTCTAGACCTGTTTCACCATGGTGCTGGTGTGTACATCAATTGAGCTAGAGTCTGGCGGATCCTGTCATCTTTCATTGCTTGAGCTTGATATCTCAACCTCCCATCCAGGCCTATTTCACTAAGCTCCTGAGCTGCTGACTTTTGGTGAGGCCCTGCTATTTGCTGCCTGTGACCAGACTGCCTGCATTGCCCTAGGGAAGACGCACCTGTCTACTTCCTTGACCTTGGACCCAGAAGCCCTCCTCAGTTGAAGGACTTTCAGTCTATTAACTCTTCCATGGAAGTGAGTTGAATTGAGCCTTCTCCACTGCTCTGTGGACTAATTAGCTGTTATATTCCTTCATGCTGTATATGTCTATGTATACCGACATATATATATATATATATATATATATATATATATATATATATATATATATATATATATATAATCATAAGTGTTCTGGTTTTTTCTAACATAGGATACAAGCAAGACAACATCCTTGATAACTTCAATCTTTCTCCATTTATCATTATGTTACCTATTGGTCCATTTATGAGGATTTTGGTCTTCTTCACATTGAGTTGTAATCCATACTGAAGGCTACAATCCTTGATCTTCATCAGAAAGTGCCTCAAGTTCTCCTACTTTCAATAAGCAAGTGTCCTCTGCACATTGCAGATTGCTAAGCCTTCTTCCACTCTTGAGGTCACATTCTTCATATAAGTCAGCCTCTATAATTATTTGCTCAACATACAGTTTGGACAAGTATAGTGAGAAGATACAACCCCGATGCACACCTTGTCTGATTTTAAACCATGAAACATTCCCTTGTTCTATTTGCACAACTGCTTCTTGATCCATGCAGACATTCTTAATGGAGTGCAATGAAAAATCCTGGAATTCCTACTTTTCTGAAGGATATCCATAGTTTACTATGGCCCACACGTCTAATACCCTTGTGTATTACAAGTAAACATCTTTCTGGTATTCCCTGCTTTGAGTAAAGAAGCTACAAAACAAAATTCCTCATGAACATTGGCATAATATTTTAACAGCTGGAAAAGATCAACAGGATTTTCCACCATGACTGAATGAATATTATCCCGTGCATATCAGGTTTGAATAAAAAGTTCAATTGACATAGTTGCGTTTAGATGCTACCAAGTTAGTGCCAACTCATAATGACCCTATGTACCACAGAACAAAGCACTGCCCAGTTGGGTCCATCGTCACAATCGCTGTTAAGTTGGAGCCCAATGCTGCAGCCACTGTTTCAATCCATACTGTTGAAGGCCTTTCCACTTTTACTGACCAGACAATGTACCAAACACAGCATCCTTCTCCTGAAGCTTGGTCCTCTGGATAACGTGTTCAAATGACGTGAGGCAACATTGCACTTTATTCACTTCACATCAATCTGGTTTTCTCTTCTGGGCAATTTTTGATGTTGTTCTTTAAATCGTGATATATTCAATATCTTTGCCAACTTCATAGTTCAAATGCATCTATTCTCTTCAGTCTTCTTTATTTATTATCCAGCTTTCACATACATTTGACACAATGGAAACAAAGTTTACTCCTTGACACTTTGAGGATAGACTGTTCTAATAACATCACACTAATACAATGAAGGGGTTAAAATAAAAGCACATGATCATCTAAGTTGATGCAGGAAAAAAAAGTAACACCTATTAATAATAAAAAACTCTATATTCTAGAAATAAAAGGGAAACTGTTCAACATGATGAAAGATAGAGACAAAAAATAATGAAAACTCTTATATTTAGTGGTGATTAACATTGGAAACAGGGCAATTTTGATTTAACAATAACTAATGTCCACCAAAAAGAGGAAAGATAAAATGTGATATATTCATCCATGGTAATAATATCCAACCAAAAATGTTCAACAACATGGATGCATTTTGAAAATATTTTCTTCAATTTTGATGCTAATAAGGATGGAATGAATAAAGCCACTGTAGTCTCTCTTTTTTACAGGATGTAGTTAAAGGCTCTAGAAAGAGTTACTACTCTAAATGCTGAAAAATACATATTAGTAAGTGGCTTGGAAAAGGAAGTAAAAATTGGAGGGGAAAATTATAGTGGTACATTTTCTGAACTTTTTTATCTTTCATATCTTGGCCTTATATGAAGAATGACTGCAGTACTAAAATCACACAATAGGAGTAGAGAGTAAACATACTGAAATGCATTCCCTGTTTTATTGGACAGAGGATTTTGAAAAGGGTCTACTATGAGCCAGAAATAGTAGGAGTACTTTTTTTTCCCTTTCTGTTAATGAAATCAAAACAAGTACCACAATTTTCAAATAAAATAAATCAAGGGAGAGTGACCAGAGTAATAAGAAATAAGAAGAAAAAAACAGAATACAACATGTTAGACCTAAACATAATTTTATTAATAATAACATTTCAAATAAGATTTATGGGATTCATAAATAAATTTATTTATGAAGATAGAGGTTTTCAGATTGCATAGAAATATGAGGCTCAACCGTATGTCATCTAGTAGAAACCTATGTGTTATGATATATATGTAGATTGGTTAACAGGAAATAAAAAGGAAAAGCTATATATTGTGAAAACACTAATCAATGTTTTGTTATTCTCAACAACTCAACTCGTTGCCATCAAGTTGATTCCAATTCATGGCAATCCTATATGTGAAGGGAAAACTTCCCCTGTGGGTTTCTGAGATTTTAACTCTTAATAGGAGTAGAAAGCCTTATATTTCTCCCTTGGAGTGACTGGTGGTTTCAAACTGCTGACCTTGAACTTAGCAACACAACCATTCACTTATAGATACCCCATGTGACAGAGTGAGTACCACTACTCCATGTGATTTCTAATTTTTTATCTTCACAAAAGCAGATGACTGGTCTTTCCTTTGCAGAACCACTGGGTTAGTTGAAATAGTCAGCCTTTTAGAAAGCAGCCAATTGCTTAACATTTGCATTTATCAATACGTAATAAGAGACAAAACTGATTCCAGAGTTAAGAAAATGACTAGATCAAAAGGGATAATATATAATAATATGATCTGAAATGTGTATGCACCTAGCTTCAAAATGCATGAAAAAGAAGAAAGTCTACTATCATAAATTGAGATGTCACCACCCTTTACACCATACCTACTAGAAAAAGAAGCAAAAAAACCCAGGAAAAGATAGAAGGCCTAAGTAACACTATCAATCAACTTGATCTAAGACGTTTTTAGAGTAAACTAGCCAATAAAAGTTGAATTATTGTTAATTGAGTCGATTCTGACTCACTGTTTTCAAATGGATATTTAACAGTATTGCCACATTCTGGTGCTATGAAAAAGCAGAACAGAAACAAACTGAAAGTTTACATTTTTTTAAATAATTGAAATCATATTAACGATGCTTTACAACAGGGATTTTGATGATGAGCTCGAACATAACAATTGTGCAATTCCACAGGTCTGGGCAATGTTTCCTTCTGCTGTAACTAGGGTCTCTGTGACTTAAAAACAATGCAACAGCACCGAATAATATGCTTTGTAACTAAAATCTAAGTAACCTAACAATAAAAAATGGAAAGTTAGTCAGAAACATCCCAGAGATTGTGTAATTAACATGTATATTTCTAAATGACTGATAGGTAGAAGCAGACATCTCTAATATTTGAACATACTTCAGTTAAAAACTAAAATATCTTAAAATAGATGGGATACCAATAAAATTATGGCTTAAGAAAAATGTGTACCTTAAATGGTTCCATTAGAAAAGAAAACATGCCTTAATAAATTATCAGTGCTTACACTCAACATTAAATAAGGAAATAAATAAGAAAAAGCACAAAATAAGCACAAGTAAGGAGAGTCAGCATTAAGCATCTCTGTTCATATCTGGAGTTTATGGGTAATATCCAGAGTTCATTATTTACACAATAAGAGAAAGTAAGTTTCAGATACACATTTGTATTCTCGATATAACTGTGTTTTCTCCTGAGTCAAGAAGCTGAAGAGGAATCAAGATTTCATTATGAAATGATGCTTTGTTCTTTGAACTATAAGGGTTTTTTTCCAAAGTTCAAACCCTCAAGATGACTTCCTTTGGTCTGTGGATAGTTCTATAAATTACTCTGAGAGATAATAACCTATCCTATGTTTAAAATATACCCTTAGAAAAGAAATTCTGCCCAAAAAGAGAGGAAAAAATATATAATCTTGAGTTTTCATCCAAACAGTTCAGAATTCTTACTTCATCATGCAAAAGAGTAAGTCATATGAAGTTGTTTTCTAGAAATGATGAAAACTGAATTTCCGGTGTTGAATTTCAACTCATGTAGATAGTTTTTAATCAAGGGTTTTATTTCATTAGTTTATCCATTCATTCTATTCATAGACCTTAACAACGAACACACCAAGCACTTTATCTGATATTGGTAATACCGTGGTAAAGAAGGTGCCAGTGTAGTGGAAAAGATAAACATATAAAGACTTGTAACAAGGATGATGAGTGTTATGTGTGAGGATGAAGACATTTAGAGGGATGCTATTAAAATAACCTTTATCCCAGACTTGAAAGGTCAGAGAAGCTGTTTTGGAACAGAATTTATATCAACTATGTTTTATATGATGATAAAGTCATGTGAAGATGCTTAGATACTGCTAATAGACCAGCATATGCCGAAGGCACTGAAGTGGATAAAAATAAGCATGGGGGTAAGTATGTTCACATTGTTATATATATCTACAATATACTTCTATAAATCTAGAACATAGTTATACAAATCTGGAACATGAGTGGGGAACAGTGAGAAATAGGGCAGAACAAGGAGACAAAGAAAAATCAAGGTAAGAAGATCACGGTCACTGAAACAAATGGGCACATACGCAAATGAAGAAAGCAGATGGTGAAGAAAGCTGATGGTGCCTGGCTATCAAAAGATATAGCGTCTGGTGTCTTAAAGTCTTCATGTTAAACAAGCAGCCATCTAGCTCAGAAAGAACAAAGCCCACATGGAAGAAGCACACCAGCCTGTGCGATCATGAGGTGTTGATGGGAACAGACATCAAAATTCTGAAAATAAACAACCTCATCGAGATGATGGAGAGGGATTAAACTAGAGACCCAGAAATCATTCATGGATAATTAGACGTCCCAGCAGAGGGCTGGAAGGAGGCGAAAATGCATCTCAGGGGCAGTTTAGCACCAACAAAATACAGAACATTCCTTTGGTTCTTTAATCCTTCCTCCCCCTACTATTATGATCTCAGTCCAATCTCACAATTCCTAATAGACTGATGTATAGACAGTGGCACAGACAAGAGCTTTCAATATACAGAATTCAGGAAAGACCAACCCCCTCAGAAACCGCAATGGGAGCAACAATTCCAGGAGGATAGGGGGAGGCGGGGAGGGGAGGGAAAACGGAGAGCAATGACAGCAGAACAACTCCCCACCCCTTAGGGGAAGAAGACCAGGATAGTAGGTGAAGGGATCAAATGGACACTATAAGATATGTGTTGGGAGCCGATAGCCATTAAGACCCTGGCCTCAGGCACGTAGCAGAAACTTGGCCGCTTTCTAACAGCAAGACGTTGTTTCCTGCCCAACTTCGCCCCCACATTCCAAGCTACTGTAGTATGGGCAGTTCCGATAACTGACCTTGTTGCCATTAGTCAAAGTACTGAGCACCCATTGAACTGCAGATATACCATATTAGGAACATAATGATAAGCTCACCTGTACATCACCACGATGTCTTTGAGTACTGTTGCACACCCTTTGTACCTTATTGGGAACATGTGGTTCATTGGTTGTTGTTCAGTGTGCGGTTGTTACACAATGTGCTTCATTGGAATATGTGCCTCCCACTTCCTTCTCTGTTGTGAATATATACCCAGAGTTTTGGCAAAATAAACGGGCTTGATAAGCACTTGTCTTGCCCCATGTCTCTCTTTCTTTTTCCCATCCAGGTTCGTTGCCCCTCCGGGTCACCATGTGAGGGTCTTGCTGGACGAGACCCTAACAGATATGCATAAATAATAATAACAATACATAACATATTAAGGTTTCATGGGGATGGCAGGGTAAAGGAGGGAGGGAAAAGGAAAGCGCTGATATCAAAGGGCTCAAGAAGAAAATAATATTTAGAAATTTTTGATACCAATAATTGTACATGTCCACTTGAGATAACAGATGTGTGACTTATTATATTTAAGAGTCACATGAGATGATTTATTTAATTTTTTTTCTTTTTTTTTGTATTTTATTTTATTAAAAAACATTTTATTAGGGGCTCATACAACTCTTATCACAATCCATACATATACATACATCAATTGTATAAAACACATCTGTACATTCTTTGCCCTAATCATTTTCTTTTTTTTTTTCTCATCTTTTTTTTTTAATTTTTTTAAAATTTTAACAATTTATTAGGGGCTCATACAATTCTTATCACAGTTCATACATATACATACATCAGTTGTATAAAGCACATCTGTAAAGTCCCTGCACTAATCATTTTTTTCTCCTCTTTTCTTTTTTTACATTTTATTAGGGACCCATACAACTCTTATCACCATCCATACATATACATACATCAATTGTATAAAGCACATCCATACATTCCCTGCCCCAATCATTCTCAAAGCATTTGCTCTCCACTTAAGCCCCTTGCATCAGGTCCTTTTTTTTTTCCCCTCCCTCCCCTTTCCCCCCTCCCTCATGTGCCCTTGGTAATTTATACATCATTATTTTGTCATATCTTGTCCTATCCAGAGTCTCCCTTCCCCCCTTCTCTGCTGTCTCTCTCCCAGGGAAGAGGTCACATGTGGATCCTTGTAATCAGTTCCCCCCTTTCAACCCACTCACCCTCCACTCTCCCAGCATCGCCCCTCACACCCTTGGTCCTGAAGGTATCATCCACCCTGGATTCCCTGTACCTCCAACCCTCATATGTACCAGTGTACAGCCTCTGTCCTATCCAGCCCTGCAAGGTAGAATTTGGATCATGGTAGTTGGGGGGAGGAAGCATCCAGGATCTGGGGGAAGCTGTGTTCTTCATCGGTACTAACTCGCACCCTAATTAACCCATCTCCTCTCCTAAACCCCTTTATGAGGGAATCTCCATTGGCCGACACTTGGGCCTTGGGTCTCCACTCTGCACTTCCACCTTCATTTAGTATGGTATATATATACATATACATATACACATACACATATATACACACACTTATATCGTTGTTGTTTTTTTTGCATGATGCCTTATACCTGGTCCCTTGGCACCTCGTGATCGCACTGGCCGGTGTGCTTCTTCCATGTGGGCTTTTTTGCTTCTGAGCTAGATGGCCGCTTGTTCACCTTCAAGCCTTTAAGACCCCAGACACTATCGCTTTTGATAGCCGGGCACCATCAGCTTTCTTCACCACATTTGCTTATGCACCCATTTGTCTTCAGCGATCCTATCATGGAGGTGTGCAGTCAATGATATGATTTTTTGTTCTTTGATGCCTGGTAACTGATCCCTTTGGGACCACTCGATCACACAGGCTGGTGTGTTCTTCCATGTGGACTTTGTTGCTTCTGAGCTAGATGGCCGCTTGTTTATCTTCAAGCCTTTAAGACCCCAGTCACTATCTCTTTTGATAGCCGGGCACCATCAGCTTTCTTCACCACATTTACTTGTTCACCCACTTTGGCTCCAGCCGTTGTGTCGGGAGAGTGAGTATCATAGAGTTCCAATTTAATAAAAGAAGGTATTCATGCATTGAGGGAGTGTTTGAGTAGAGGCCCAAGGTCCTTCCGCCACCTTAATACTTGACCTATAAATATAGACACATAGATCTATTTCCCCATCTTCCTATATATATTTGCATGTACATGTCTTTGTCTAGACCTCCATGAATGCCCTTTGACTCCTAGCTCTTTCCTCCATCTCCCTTGACTTTCCTCCTGCCCTACTACCATGCTTCATTGCCACCTGGGCTAGAGTATACCTCTTCTCTAAGCAACCTTACCCTTGATCATTTCCCACCATGCCTGCCACTCCCCCTTCTCTACCATTTGGGGTCCCATGTTTTTCCCTTGTCCCTGGGTTTGTTAACACCACTTCCTTACCCCCCCTACCCCTCCACCCCAAGTCCCCCCGGAACTGTCGGTCCCGTTGTTTTTCCTCCAGATAGTTCATCCAGCCTGTCCTATTCAGACAGACCTGTGGAGTCACTAACATGCACGAAAACAAGACAGAGGAAAACAAAGCAACAGTATACAACCAGACAACAAAACAACAAAAACAAGCCACTGACAAAGAACAGAACAAAACAGTTCACAAGAGAAAAGCTTGTAGTTAGTTCAGGGATCGTTTGCTGGCCCTTAGGAGTGTTTTCGAGTCCAGTCTGTTGGGGCACCACGCCCTGGCCCCAAAGTCCACTTTCAGCATTCCCTGGGGACCTTGTCACTCCATTCCCTTGCTGTTCCGCTGCACTCCCCCAGTGATTTGCCTCGGTGTGGTGGGATCAGGTCAGGTGCAATTCCCACACTGTGTCTCCGGTGCTGTCCCCTGTATCGCCCTTAGTCACTGAGGGGCATCATGTCTCATAGTAGGGCCAGCCATGTTGTTCTCTCTGAGGACTGGCTGCTCTACTCAGGAACATCATCATCACGGCCTGGTGGGCCAGGCTGTGCTCCATTCTCTCCTCCTGCCCCTTCATCTGCTCTCGTGTGCTCTGATCAGATATGTCCATCTCCCGGAGCTGCAGAGTCAATGTCGTCCTTTGGAACACATTCTTTTCGGGGAAGGGCAGGAATCCACTTAATTTATGGTGCTGGGGCCAGCCTCCCAGACCTCTCCACTGGTTCCCTCCTCCACGCCGGGATATTGCATTCACACCTTGCGACACTGGGTTGAAGTCTGGTCCCACTTTCCCTGTGGAGATATAAACAATACCCTCCCATTGGGTGGATTAATGCCCCATGACCCCACTACCCTTTTCTTCCTTGTATTCATCCTTTTGTTTTCCTTTCCCCACCTCCTCCACCATTGTCTACCATGTACATCCCTGGTTTTGGTCTGGTCTCTTCCATACTACACTATATTTAAGAGTCACATGAGATGATTTATTTAATTTTTTAAAAAGTTAAAAGAGAAACAAAACAAGCAATCAAATGGAAGTGGATCATGGACAGAGTGGAGGCCCAACACCCACCTGAAAGATGGATGTAATGTCCAGGATGCGATACAGCACTGCTGAAACACACAATTATCCTCTAGTTCTTTAATATTTCCGCCCCTCTCTTTATGGTTCTTGTCTTACCTTATTAACCTAGTTAGACATGAAAGTGATCATGTGTATCACTAAGATCAATCGATGCATGAAAGAAGAGCTAGATAACCCTTCAGAAACAGTAACAGGAGTAATGACTCCCTGAGGGTATAGGAAGAGGGGCAGGGTGAGGTGGAGAGCTGGCTAAAGGAGAGGTGATAGCAATGATGACTGTATAATCCTATTCAAGGGGAACTGATAACAAAATTGTAAGTAAATAATTATATTGGGTGATTTAAGGCATGGACTATAATAATAATTTATAACAAAACACAAGGGCTCCTGGGTGGTAGGGTGGGGGAGGGAGAAGATAAAGAGGAGCTTATATCAAGGAGTTCAAGATAAATGAAAATGTTTTGAAACAGATGATGGCAGAAATAATATAATCATGCATGATATAATTGAATTATTAATTTTTACATCTGTAAGAGTTGCCAACAAAATGATTACAAAATAAAAGAAAGATATGTTAAAAAATGAAGCAAGAGCAAGATCTAATCAGATTTATTTAAAAATTATTTCAATGGTAGTAGAAATAAAGGGTAAATCTGTAGGGAAAAAATGTCTAATGAAAATAATTTTACAGTATTTTAAGTGAGAAGTGGTGAAAACCCAACACAAGGCAATGGCAGTGGGAAATGAGATGAGGTAATATTCATTAGTTTAGGTGTAGAGACAATAGAACTTGGGCCAGGTTGTCTGATTGGAGGTGAAGTGGGAAGAAAGATTCAGAAATGATTATTTGATGTCTTTCTTGAAAATCTGGTTGATTGGCACAATTCCGAGAATAAATATATTCTAAAGCAGTTTGATGAGAAGCACAATAAATGCTTCTGCCTTAGCCAGTTCCCTGCTTCTGCTTCAGTTTGCAAGGCTCACTTCCTTCAAGACAACCCTGAGGAGAAGCCACATGGACCTACCCGGATGCAGCCCTGGGTGCTGGAGCAGCTGTGTGGAGTCCCCTGCCAGCGCTGAGATGCTAACACATTCACTGACTCGTCTTTCCTCCTGCAGTCGGCATCATTGCATCGGCTTTGTGAGATAGAGGAGGACTTTGTGGATTGATGTCGGACATATGGGTTAATGTTGGACTTGTGGGTTTGGGCAGCACTGGGTTGGTATGTTTTCTCGATGTGCACTTACCCTTTATACAAAACTCTCTCTTATGCGTAGGAGTTTCTGTGAATTTTTTTCTCTAAAGTACCCAGACTGATACAGTAAGGGCCTAGCGTCCCAGCATGTTGATGGGTAGGAATCCTGGCCTCCTCAGTTGCAAGGACTCTCTACTCAAGTTTCTCCAATTTGGGGGTGGGGAGGGAATGACATGCAACTGATTGCTATTGTTGTTGACTCTATATGTTGCAGAGTAGAACTGAACTTCTTTCTTTTAAATTATCTTAATGGGGATGATACAACTCATCACAATCCATACATACATCCGCGTGTCAAGCACATTTGTACATTTTTTGCCATCATCATTCTCAAAACATTTTCTTTCTACTTGAGCCCTTGGAATCAGTTCCTCATTTCCCACCCCCCTCCCTTCCCACTTCCCCCTCACTCATGAAGCCTTGATAATTTATAAATTATTATTATTTTGTCCTGTCTTATACTGTCCGATAACTCCCTTCACCCATTTTTCTGCTATCTGTCCCCCCAGGGATGGGGTTATATATAGATCATTGTGATAGGTTCCTCCTTTCTCCCCCACCTTCACCCTCCCCTCCTGGTACTGCTACTCTCTTTATTGGTCCTTAGAGGCTTATCTGTCCTGGATTTCCTGTGTTTCCAGTTCCTATCTGTACCAGTGTACATCCTCTGGTGTAGTCAGATTTGTAAGGTTGAATTGGGATCATGATAGTGGGTGGGAGGAAACATTAAAGAACTAGAGGAAGGTTGTATGTTTCATTGTTGCTACATCACACCCTGACTGGCTACTCCACTCTGCGACCTTTCTGTAAGGGGATGTCCATTTGTCTACAGATGAACTTTGGTTCCCCACTCTGCACTTCCTCTCATTCACAATGATATGATTTTTTTAATTCTTTGATTCCTGATACTTAATCTCTTGGACACCCCATGATCACACAGGCTGGTGTGCTTCTTCCATGTGGACTTTGTTGTCTCTGAGCTAGATGGTTGCTTGTTTACCTACAAGCTTTTAAGACCCCCAGATACTATATCTTCTGATAGCTGGACTCCATCAGCTTTCTTCACCACATATGCTTATGCACCTGCTTTGTCTTCAGCGATCATGTAGGGAAGGTGAACATCATGGAATGCCAGTTTAATAGAACAAAGTGTTCTTGTATTAAGGGAGTACTTGAGTAGAAGCCCAATGTCCATCTGCTACCTTAATCCTAAACTCATAAATATATGCACATAAATCTATTTCCCCATCATCATGTAAAATATATTGACATATGCACATGCCTGTAATTAGACCTCTATAAATGCCCTTTGCCTCCTATTTCTTTCCTCGATTTCCTTTTACTTTCCTCTTGTCCCACTATCATGCTCAGCCTTCATTTAGGTTTCAGCAATTCCTCTCTGTTAAATTGCCTTTGATCAAGCCTTGCCAAGTCTCCTATACCCTCCTTGTCATCAATTTTGGATCACTTGTTGTTTCCTAGTCCCTGGGTTTGTTAACACTACTGCCTTCCCCCACCTCCTCCTCTCCCATGTCCACATGGAACAGTTGGTCTGGTTGTTTTCTTCTCCAGATTGTTTATCCAGCCTATCTTATCTAGATAGACCTGCAGAGATAATAATATGCACAAAAAACAAGACAGAGCAAAATAAAACAACAAAAAAATGACCAAAAAAGAGAAAAGTGGGTTCCTACTTGCTGTGCACGGGGTGTGATGCCAGAGAGGCTCCAGCAGCCTGAGCACTGTGTAGTCCAAGCCCAGTGGTGCCTTCTCCCCGAGACTCTTGGAACGTCTTCAGCTCAAAGCAAGGGCTAACCTGACTTAAGCTCTCCCGAGATGGCCAAGCAGCCAGACTATGACCTGGAGAAAATTGAGAACAAAGCAGAACCAGCCATAGCCATGCTTCCCAAT
The DNA here is from genome assembly GCF_050624435.1 of Tenrec ecaudatus. NCBI lineage: Eukaryota > Metazoa > Chordata > Mammalia > Afrosoricida > Tenrecidae > Tenrec > Tenrec ecaudatus. Next base: position 74,385,227 of record NC_134532.1, read on the forward strand.
TACCTGCAAGCTTTCAAGAAGGCCCTGGTCCTGGTCATGCAGGTGGGAGAGCAGGCCAGCAAAGACACCAGCAGTAAGAAATCGCCCCAGGGATGACTCTAAATAAATATGAAAATAATGGAAGTTTCCCACAAACTTTTTGAAACCCCTTGTATATCGATCTCACACCTTTTGCCTGTTCAGTTATTTACAGATTTAAGCCTTATTGTCAGCAATTCCAAGAATCTGTTTGCAAGCTAACATTCCAGGATCCTTGTAGTTTTTCCATCACCCCTACCCTCCGCCCCCGACTCTCTGTATACTGACCCTAGTAACCATTAAAAAACTTTGATATCTATAAAACAAAAACAACAAAAAATGAGAAAGTCTGTAAAAATTTTAAGATCTGTTTGTTGACCTTTAGGAGTGCTTTCCAGTGGAGTCGGGTGGGGTGCTCAGCCCTGCCCCAAAGTCTCTTTTTGGTACTCCCTCTTGATTTTCTTGCTCTGCTCCCTTTGCTGTTCTGTTCCACTCCCTTATTCTTTTACCTTGGTGTCATAGGTTCAGATTGGGTGCAATTCCCACACTGTGTCTCCAATGTTGTCCCCTGTAGGGCTTGGGTCAGTGAGGGATGTCGTGTCTCATAGTGGGGATGGCCATATGGTCCTCTCTGTGCTTTGGCTTCTCTGAGCAGGGATATGGTCCTCAAGACTCAGTGGGCCAGGATGTGCTCCACTCTCCCTCCTCTGTTACTTCCTCCCATGTGCTCTAATCAGACATGTCCCTCTCCATGAGCGGTGGCTTCATTGTCAACCTCTGAAATAAATTCTTCTGGGGGGATGGGCAGGTGTCCACGTAGTTGGGATTGGGGCCGGCCCCTCAGACCTCTCTATGTGTTCCCTGCTTCATGCTGGTATGCTGCCTTGACATCTTGGAGCACTGGGTTAAAGTCTGGTCCCTCTTTCCCTGTGTAGATAAAAACAATACACTCCCTGGGGTGGGCTAATGCCCTGTTGCCCCCACTAACCATTTCTTTTCTTTCTTTTTTCCTCCTCCTTTTAAGTTGGCTACCATATGTATCCTGGGATTTGGTCTGGCCCCTACCATACTGCCTGGACCTCACCCCAGGAATGTTTGTATACAGTAGCATTTTCCCTATGCCCCTTTTGCATTTTTTTAAGCTTACCTCCGCGGACTCATGGTGTACTTGTCCTTTTGTGCTTTCAGTGACTCTTTTTTCAGAAACACCAGACATATTCTGTGGTTCTTCTGGGTGGCCGCTAGCTATCAAACTTTCAGCTAGCCGCCAAATGCACCAATCATTTGCACCTCCCATCAGAAGGGGGCCAACAAAACGGTCTGAAAATTAATATAAATCAAATCATTTGTTTCAATTTTTTTTTACCCTAGGCACTACTTGTGATCCAGAATTTGGTCATTTGTTGAGAAAAGAAACCTCATTAGTTCTCTGGGACTTGTGCTTACCTAGGATTATTTATGATTGCTATGAGACTCTAATTATGACAGTCAACTAGTATATTAAATCCATCTTCCAAGAAGAAACACCCTATACTTTATATTAACTGTAAACAAATGTACCTACATTTGGGTTGCCTATTGTGTGTGGTGTGTGGTATTTGCTATGACAATTTAGAATTCATAATGAATGTGATACTTGGGTTTGTGTCAACCTCACTGGGCCAAGGTTCTGAGTGGTTTAGCAGTTAAGGCCTAGTAATCCAACATGATGTGACATAACTCAGTGTAATCAACTCCATAATAAAATCTACTCTGAGAAGCCAATCAGTTGTAAGAAGATTAGGGTGGAATGCAACCCATCCCCAGGTCACAACCCTGGTATCATTTCTGCAGGGGTGTGGCCTAATTCCTATATAAGCAGACTCTGGGGAGAACTTGTTTGCTTCTTGCTGGGTCTGAATCCTGCATCTGGTTTATTAATCTCCTGTGCTTTGTATTTAAGTCAATGGCCCATGATATGGCCTACCCATCCTAGAAGTCATCAGCCACCTGCCATCTGACTTTTAATTAATTGTACTTTGCAGCCACAGGCCTAACCTAAGACCATCTGCCTCTGTATCCACCAGCCGATGGTATTCCTGCTTTCTGGTTTGTCTTCCTACCACCTGGTTCATCAGTCTGCACTACCACGTGAGTTAGGAGAAACCTCCAGCTTAACCATGGATTTGTCAAGGACTGGATTGACTTATTTCTAAAATTGTGCTATCCATCTATTTCCCTCTCTCTCCCTCTCTCTCTCTCTCTCTTGTTCCTCTGTTCTTTGTTTTGTTTTTTCTTCTCAGAACGATTTTATTGGGAGTTGATACAGATATCATGAAATCTTATAGTTCATTTGCAATGTACATTTTTCTCCCTTTCTATAGATAGATGATATGGATATAGATACAAATATGTATATGGATATGGGTATCGATATATAGATGTAGATGATTTAGATATCAATTGAGATGCACATTCACATACAGACAGATATAGTTAGACACAGATATAACACACAAGTTTTTCTTCTCTCAAGACCAAAGGCTAACACAATTAACACCAATGGATGAGTCTTTTGTCTTGAGTCTTACATGGGATCCTTTTCTTTGTGTTCCTACTCTAGCCTACTTTCTCTTTGCAAATAACTAGGAAAAAATAAAAATTTTAATGCAATTTTAATTTCTCAAATTGTTCGTTGGTCTGTTTTTTACCATACTAATTTCTGTGTATCTTTAAACACAGGCTTAAATATTATTCAAAAATAAACTCACTGCCATTGAGTGGATGCCAACTCAAAGTGACCTTATAGGACAGAATAGAAATGTCCCGTGTGGGTTTTTGAGACTGTAAGTGTTTATTGGGATAGAAAGTCTCATCTCTCTTCTATGGGGCAGCCAGTAGTTTCAAACTGCTGACCTTGTGGTTAGCAGCCCAATGAGTAACCATTATGCCACCAGTTCCTGAGGCAAACGCCTCTAATTCGATGGCATTTTAACTAGATTAGATTTCTTTTTAAAAATAGTATAGTACTATGCTATAAACTAGATATAATACTATAGCCAGAGTGCAAAGAGAGGAAGGGCAACCAGAAATAATGAGTAGTCATATTTTGAGATTTATTATTATGAAAGCATAATGCAATTTAGAATTTGTACCAAGACTTCTCCTATTGTTGAAAGTTCTTTTAAAATGAGTCAATTATTAGATCTGCGATTCTATGTAAATAAATGCTATTGAGTTTTTGAAAAGATCTTTTTCTGAAATTAATTGAAGCCTGACAATTGGAATATAGTTACCACCAGTAATTTGCTTAAGAGTGGAAATGGTTTATAAAACTAATTGTGTTACTTTTGCACAGGATTCTGGGTAATTGTACACTCACATTACCATTACCATAATGGATTTGAAGAGCCTCTCCTCATTCACACTACAAACTCCAAATTCAAACCCCAGGGCCGATGTGTTTAATTGTTAGAATACCCACTATATGCCTGGCCTTATAAAGAAGGCTGGCTAAGCTACTCTGATGTTTTCAATTTTTTATCACAGAAGTTAGATTCTATCACATAAAATACCATTTTCTAAATATAAGAAGTGGATACAAATTCTGGCCAAAAAGATCGACAAATAGCTGATGTAGTTGTATTGAGAATTAAAGCCCTTTCTGTACATAAAGTGACATGTGCTGTGTTTGGCACATTGAAAGTGGCTAGTTAAATTTATCTACCATCATAAAGTGTATTCCCTGGGTGGTGTGAACAGTTTGTTCTCCTCTTCCAATATAAAAATTGGCTCAAGACCACCCAGTAGCTCTATAGGGGAAAGGTCAAGCCATCTGCTTCAGTGAAGATTACAGCCAAGAGGTCCTATGAAACAGCCCCCCTCTGTACAACCTGGGGTTGCTGCGAGTTAAAACAGACTCAATGACAAGTAACAACAGTGTCATAAAATTGCACATGCAAGTTTACATCTAGTGTCAACTTTGGAATCAACACGCAATGTAAGGAATGATGATGTTGTCATTTGAAAGGATACAACTGCAGTGAATGACTTGCGGAGGGCGATGGGGGCAAGGAGGACCAGATCTGACCTCCTCTGGCTCTGCTATCCCAAAAGGGAGCCGTCAGAGCTGCTTTCACCCTCCAGCTTCTCTACCCTGTTCTGACACCAACCATTCTCCCAAGGCACTCTACTTCTTCTTCTTCTTGTTTTTAAATCATTTTATTGGGAGCTCATACAACTCTTACCACAATCCGTACATACTTCCATATGTCAAGCACATCTGTACATTTGCTGCCATCATCATTCTCAAGGTACTCGATGTCTATGCTGGGTTTTGTTGCCATGGTCACCTAGAATTAATAGACAATATTCATGATAAAGAGGAGTGATTAGGGAAGTTTAGCAAGTTACCACAACTCCGATCAGGAAACAGTAAGGATATAGTCATTGGTCCACAGCAACACCTCTCCTCAGCCATCAGTCAGGTCTCCCTCCAGTCCTCAGACATGCAGCCATGTGGTCCTTGGGCCTCTACCCCCATGGACCAGGAATCCAGCCTGCCTCTCTGTATCACAGTCCCTTAGTCTCTGGGCAGATGAGGAGAAGGAACACCATCATCTCTGCCCTGCTCCTCTGATTGGCTATGCACAGTTTCTGACATAGTCTTAGGTTCTACCATTTCAGACAGAAATTTTTAAAAATGCTCTACCAATGGGCCTGGCTCTTACTCTCTGTGTCCAAGACGGCAAACATACACAGAGGAATGGCTTTAATAGAAATATTATTTTTGTGTTTTAGCAGCCTGTACCCTCAAGAGGGGGGGAAAGGTGTGATTAGGTTCACACTCTCTATTGAAGTCTGGACTTAAGTCCACTTTCATCCTGCCAATTAGTAGAGCAGAAAGCTCACTCTAAAACGGGATTATAACCACAGGTCCACAATTATAATATTTCACATAAGGAACTGTTGTTAAGAGGACCATAATAATGAGCTACATCTCAACACCTGTTAATTCAACCTTGTTCATATTTACAATGATTGACATTTTATGTAGATTTGAGAATGTAAACTTTGTGGGGGGGGGGGGGTTTCAGCCAAGAAAATCAGAAACATTTCTGAATGGGCAAGACTTTGATGCAGACACAGGGGAAAGAGGTGCCTGCATGGTCCAAATGGGCCGGTCTCCAACCAACAAAACAAACCCAACAGCATCCCAGAAGAAAAATCTACAAATATGTTTTGCAAAGATTGCAGCCAAGAGGATCAGTTAATTACACGTATGAATCACAAATATACACCCACTCCACCCTGGGGCCCATAACTATATAAAACAAGCACTTACAGAAGTAAAGGGAGAAATAGATAGTGCTACATTAACAATTGGAGACTTTAACAGACCACTTTAAATTTTGGACAGGACATCTAGAAAGACCATCAAGAAGGAAAGAGAGGACACAAGTAACACTATACACATATTAGACTTAACATCAGTTCAGGTTGAAGTTAAAGGAAAATTAAGCCAAGTCCATGAGCTCCAAAGTGCCCATTTGAATAGACTCCCCACATGAATATAGACACCATCTCACCAACAGATTTGGCACATTGAAGAAAAGGGGGGGGGAAGGACAGAAGGTCTGATGAGTTGTGGTATGACAGAGAACAGCCTACATTCTCTCTGTGGAATGAGAGAGTATTCTACAGGAAAGAAACAGGTTATTAAACAGACAAAAAGAAAAGGCAAACGTAGACATCAGAAGAGACCCAGAAACTTGGTAAAGGAAAGTAACTAAAGCAAATGGAAGAAATGATGAAGTCAAAGAGATGAACAGAGAATTGCAAAGGGTCGTGTGGGATGACAAAAGACAGTGTTATATTAAGATCTGCATAGACCTGGAGTTAGAAAGCCAAAAAGGGAGAACACACTCGGGCTGCCTTAAGCTAAAAGAACTGAAGAAAAAAACCTCAAGTCTAAGGTTTCAATATTGTAGCAGTCTACGTAGAAAACAAGAAAAAGGAAAGTAGTTGAAAAATATGGCCTTGGTGATCAAGATAAAGCTGGAGATTACATTACATAATTTGACAATACTAACAAGTTCCTGATTGCAAATATGTTTTTTCAACAAATAAAACAGTGGCTATATACATGGACTTTGACAGATGGAATACACAAGACTGAATTTCTTTACACTTGTGGGAAAAGTGACTGTCAATCCCAACATCAGCAGCAAAAATATGACCAACGGCTGCATGCAGAATAGGTCATTAATTGCTCATATTACTCAGGTCGAGTTTAAGAAAATTAAAACCCACAGGAGCCAAAATACAGTGCTAAGTGCATCTCAAGAACAGATTTGATACATTGAAACTAATGATGACCCATGGGAGGTCACTGAGAAAATCATACACGAAGAAATAAACGGTCATTAAACAGACAAGAAAGATAGAAAAGACCCAAATGGATGAGAAGAGAATCTGAAACTTATTCTTGATCATAAAGCAGCGAAAGCAAATGGAAGAAATGAGGACATAAAGCAGCTGAACAGACCATTTCAAAGGGCAGCTCTAGAAGACAAGGCGAAGTATTACAATAGAACATGCAACGACTTGAACTTAGAAAACCGAAAGGAAAAACATGACCCTCATATCTCAAGCTGAAAAAATGAAGGAAAGAATTCAAGCCTCGAGTGGTGTTATTGAAATCTTAGAGGGCCAAAATTCTAAACTGTGCAGGAGCATGATAAGAAGATGGAAGAGACACACATGGTAATTTTAGCAAAAGGACTGGCTGACATTCAATCCTGTCAAGAGATAGCACATGATCAAGAACCAGTTGTAATGAAGGTAGAAGTCTATGCTGCATTGAAGTCGTTAATGAAAAACAAGGATTCAGGCATTGGTTAAATATACATTGAAATGTTTCAACAAGGTGATAGAGCATGGATATACTCACTCATGTGCGACAGGAAATCTCGGAGGCAGCTACCTGTCCACTTTACTGGAAAAGATCCATCTTTATACTCATTCAAAAAAAAATACAAGCAAATAGAAGGTAGACATTTTCTAACAATATATGACGTTTCCCCCTGAAGATCATCAAATGATGGTTGCAGCAACACACTGACAGGGAATTACCAGAAAGTCAAGCCAGAGTCAGAAGTTTATGTAGAATTCCAGATAGAATTTCTGATAGCAAATGGATCATGACTGAAGTCAGAAGGTACTAAGTAGTTGCTTAGTAGTGCTTACTTGGCCGTGCCAAGGCGTTCAACAGTGTGGCTCATAAAAACCATGGAAAGCCTTGAGAAGAATGAAAGTCCAGAATACTTTACTGTGATTGTGCAGAACTTGGATATGGTAAATACGGAACAAGTGCGGGGTTTTAAAATCCGGAAAGTGCGCGTTGGGGTTGAATCCTTTCGCTGTGCTTCCCATTCTGTGTGCTGAGTAGCTAGTACGAGAAATTGGACTCCTGCAGAACTCTACGTCAGTGTCGGAGGAGGGCTTTTGAACAAACGCCAATGTGCAGATAGCACATGCTTGCTTGTTAAAATTCAAAAGCATTTGGAGTCCGTGTTGACAAATTTCAAAGACTGCAGCCCTTACCATGGGTTGCAATTTAATAAAAAGCAAACAGAACCCCTCACAACTGGACCTGAACGCCACATCATAACAAATGTTGTTAGTAGATGCTGCCTAGTTGTTTCTGACTCAGCAATCCTACGTACACAGAACAAAAAGCTTCGCGATCCTGAGCTGTTCTCCCAGTGGTGGCTCTGTCTGCAGTCATTGCTGCAGTCACGGTGTTGATCTGCCTTGTTCGGGACACGCTATTGGACCAAACCCGACGCCCCTCTTCACGGACTGTCCCTTCCTGATAAAAAGTGAGACAAAGTCTCTTTGCTTCTAAAGAACATTCTAGCTATAATTCTTCCAAGACAGATTTGTTGGTTCTCGTAGAAGAGTTGGTATATTCAACACTTTTCATTAATACCATAATTCAAAGACAAATTCTTCAGGCTTTCTTATTCCTTGTTCATTTTTTACATACAGAGGAAATAAAAAAAGACCACAGTTAGGCTCAAGCACATCTTATCCTGCAGAGCGATATACATACTTTGTATGTCATTTTTATATCATGGTAGCATCTTTAAGGCGTATGTGCAATAGATTTTCCTAACGCAATATGATTTCTTGGAAGCTGTTCTCATGGTCTTTGTTTGCAAAGCCAAATAAAATTAAGCTTCAATCTTTTCTCCATTTGTCCCAATGCTGCTTATTGGTCCAGTTGTGAGGATTTTTTATTTCTTCATATTGAACTGTAATTCAAGCTGAAAGTTACACATCTGACATTCATCACTGCTTCAAGTCCTCTTCATTTCAGCAGGCAGGGTGGAATCTATCATCTACATACTGCTAGCTGTTCATTCAGTCCAGAGTCTCTGATAATATTTGCTGAATATAGTGAAAAGAACCCTTGTCACATTGTGAATCACACCGTATGCCCTTGCTCTCTTTGAATAATGTACTCATGGTTTGTGTTTACGCCCTGGATCAGCAGAGTTAAGTGTTTGGAACCCCAATTGCTCACAATGCTGTTTGAAATTTGTTACAATCCACACAGTCCAATGCCTTAATAAAACAGAGATAAACATCTGTATATCAGCCCAGGTTCATCTGACATCAGCAACGAAACCTCCAGTTACATGTCCTCATCTGAATTCATCTGGAATCTCTGGCAGTTTTCTAGTCATCTACTGCTGTCACCAATTATTGAATTCTCCTCAGTAAAAGTTTGCTCGCATGTGATGCTAATGTTATTATTTAATCATTTCAGTGTCTTGTTGGGTCACTTTTGTTGAAAATGGGCAAAAATAAGTAGCTCCTCCAGTAGGATGGCCAGGCAGCTGTCTTCCAAATGTCTTCATACAGCTGAAGGGCCACTGCGAGCATTCCATGCATTTGTTGAACATTTCTTGGTATTCCATCTATTCCTGGAACCTGTTTTCCACCCGCTTCTTTAGAGAAGCTTGGAAGTTCTCCTACAATACCAACAATTCTCGTTCATATGCTACCTCCCAATAGGGTTCAACATTAATGAATTATTTGGGGGCACAGTGACTATATTTCTTCTTTTGATGTTTGTGTATCAGTCAATATTTTTTTGCATGGAATTATTCAATCCTTCAGCCCGAGGCTTGTTTTTTCCCCTTCTGTTCTTTCATCTTGAGACATTTTAAAAATTGTCTAATTTTTAAAACTAATACTTTGAACCCACTAATTTTTATGAGCCTTCTTTACTAAAGCACGCACCCCTTGCCCCTATGCCTGAAGAGATTAGCCTCTCCTTGCCTGCAGAAGCCGATTGTCTCCCACGAGGCAGTTGTCATGCCCAAGAGCAGGGGTCTTCTTCATATACTGCTTACATCAACTTTATCTTTTTTTAAGACCTAACACTAGACTCATATGTCAGCAATTCTCAAAGGATGAGATTCAAAATGTGACTCTTCAGTGTTACCATATACACCAAAAGCATCATGGGATTTTGCCAGTTTCTACTGACAGAAGTCTTAGGCATATACTTGGGAAAGGAGCTTAATGCTGAGGACTACAGAGAAAGGTGGGGTGGGATCAGGGTGAATTTATTGATATAAGATCACTAAAAAGAGAATACTTATTCATTTATGTCACCTGGGCAGAAGAGAGATGAATTTTAAATAATACTAGTGATTATGACTAAAATCAAGTGGTGACTCCAAATTCAGCTGCTGTTCAAATTATGGTTTCATTGCTAGAGCAAATCAGCACATGCCTAGCACCTGCTATGTAGCTATTGATCTGGAAAATGCTATTCTTTCTATATCTGTTAGTGAGAGCCATAAAATGATTTCGTTGCATTAGCATACCCAGAAATGCAATTGCACTGTTACATCTCAGGACTATTTATTCTCAGCAATATGTCATAATCTAATTTACAAGGACTTTGATTGCCTTTCCCTTCCAAAGGGCACCATGCTGCTTTATTACATTGATGAAATTATGCTGATTAGACCTGATAAACCAGATGTAGTAATGACTCTACACACAATTGCATGTCAAAAAGTGGGAATTAAGTCCAATCCTAGCCCGTCCCTCCACCCAAGAGATTATCATCTCAGCTAAATTCCTCTCAGGGAAAAAGACACCTTGTTCCCTCTGACCCATCCCAACACTAAGAAGAAGTTACACTATTTAGTGAAGCTCTTTGGACTTTAGAGACCAGAGGTACCTCGTTTGAGCATTAATTTTTCACTGATTTAATGAGTGGTATGGTGTTCTCTGTTTTGATGCAATGCCAAATATGACACAATTCTTCAACAGGGCCAGTTAGCAGTAAGAATGGTTCTTTTATTTGGGCTATATGACCCAAAAGATGCAGTGATGCTGAAAATATCAATGGAACAAAATTCTGTGGAATGGAGCCCTTGGCAGGGCTTCTGTAAGTAAATCACAGCACAGACCCTCAGGATTTGAACACACAGCCACAAGCACTCTAAGGACTTAACTGTGTTCCTCAAAAACATATGGTGAATTCCTAGCCTCTGGTACCCAAGAATCTGAGCTTTGGGGGAAATACAGTCTCGGAAGATGTCATCAGTTAACAGGAAGTTGTACCAGAGTAGGGTAGGTCCTAAGTCAATCTGAATGGTATCCTATAAAAGAGAAGAAAAATAGAAGGGAAAACAGGCAAGTGTTGACAGAAGTTTTTGCTGCAGTTACAAGTGAAGAGAAACACCTAAGGTTATCAGAGACTCAGAGAGACAAGAAAGACTTTTTGTGAAAATATATTTTTTTAAACATGGCCTCCTTAACACCCTGTAAGACAACAAATTTCTGTTCTTATGAGACACCTTGTTTGTTCTACTTTGGAAAGGCAGTCCTAGGAAACAAATACAGCATCTGTGCTAGCTGGGTCCTCTAGAGAAGAAAAAGTGACACAAATACACACACACAGAAAGTGGCACTTATATGTACATATGTAACTTTATGTAGATGCACGACATATAAAAAGAAAAAGTGACATATATGTATGTGTATAGAGTATATAATATATGTGTGTGCATATAGATATATAGAGAGAGACACTATATATAGACTGAACTCTTTTCCTGACTCAAGCTGTGGGGCTGATGAACCAGGAAGCAGGAAGACCATGCCGGTGGATGCAGAGATGGAAGCATCTAAGATCGGCAGGTCAGCTGGAAGGCTCTGATGGCTCCCAAGGTCCACTGGCAATATGGTGGGTCATTGGCTCAAGTCCATAGAACCAAGTTAGCTGAGCCAGACAAAGGATCCAAACCAACATTGAGGTATCTATCTATCTATCAACATCGAAGAAGACTACACTCCTGAGAAATAACATGGAGGATGTGACCTGAGTAAGGGAATGCACTCCAACCCAATCTTTCCACAACTGCTTGGCTGTTCACAGCAGACACCATGTTGGAGTTGCTTATATTACATTAGCTCACATCATGGGGGAGATACAGTTGCCAAACTACTGAGAATTTGGACCCGACCAAGATGACATAAAACCTTTCAAAGTCCACCATTGTCAATTTGGGACCTATCCACATCTCTTCAAACCATACATAATATACAAAATATTATGCTAAACAAACAAAAAACCCACCAAATGTTGAGAAAGAAGGGGTTCAGAGCAGAGACCCAAAATTCCATCTGTAGACAATGAGACATGCCCTCACAGAAGGGTCATAGGAAAGGATGAGTCGACCAGGGCACAGTAAAGCACTAATGAAACACACAATATTCCTCTGGTTCCTTGAGGCTTCCCCACTATCATGACCCCAGGCCTGCCTTTCACTGTAGGCTAGACCGGAGCATGTGCACAGGTGCAGATAAGATATAAGGAGCTCGCTACACATGAAATCCAGGAATAGGAATGGGAGTCATGATACCAGGAAGGGAGGGGAAAGGGGGAGAGAGGAGAGGAAGAAGAGGGAATCAATTGCAATAATGAACATACCACTGAATTAGTCTTGGCAAACTAGAGAAACGAAACGTATAGACACTCATTTTATGAGAGTTTTATACCTTTTCAAGCCCATAAGTCAAACGTCAGCCCATATGTCCGACACTGATCTACAAAGTCCTCCTCAGTCTCACAAAACACACAATGACGCCAAATGCAGGAGGAAAGTGAATCAGTGAGCATGTAAGCATGTCAGCGCTGGCAGGGTTCTCTATGCGATTTCTCCAGCACTCAGGACTGCATCAGGGTATATTCATGTGGCTTCTTGTCAGGTATGTCTCCCAGGAAGTGAGCCTTGCCAGCTGAGTCAGAGAATTAGCTAAGGCAGCCCCACACTGATTGGACCATCAGAGAACAAGAGACAAGACAGGCCAGGCTCGCCAAGCCATTTATCTCTCAGCCCTTCAATTTACCCTACATGTATTCATTAGCCAAGTTGGCATAATAAACCTTAATTATCACACACACACCCCATTCTCACCCCCAGGGGGATAATCAACAAAAACCACGGGGGAAGGGAAACAGTGGTCGGTGTAAGATATGAAAATAATAATTATTCATAATATACCAAGAGGTCACGAGGGTGGAGGGGGGAAGAGGGGCTGATACTAAGGGGGCCTCAATAGAAAGTAAATATTTAGTTGGACAGGGCAAGATATGACAAAACAATAATTTATAAATTATCAAGGGTTCTTGAGGGAGGGGGAAGGGGGATGGAAGGGGGAGTGGGGAGGAAGGGAAAAAATGAGGAGCTGATGTCTTGGGCTTAGGTGGAAAGCAAATGGTTTGAGAATGATGAGGGAAATGAATGTACAAATGTGCTTTACACAATTGATGTATGTATGGATTGTGTGAGACCCTAATAAAACGATTAAAACGAGAGTAAGAAGAAAAGAAATAAAGAAAAATGATTTAAAAAGAGTAAGAAAGAAAGCTCTCCAATAAAGGTGAATGCACAAGCAAATGTAAAAAAAATGAAAAGAAAGTAAATGTTTAGAAAATGATGATGGCAACATATATACAGATATGCTTGATACAACTGATGTATGGATTGTTATAAGAGCTATAAGAGCCCTCAATTAAATGATCTTTTAATTAAAAATTATACATGCTAGTGGCTAACATGATGCAATCAACACACATGCAAGCAAACACATCCCAATCCCATTTACATCTTATACTTTGTAAGTGAACAACAAACCAAAAATATTTTATGTATACATACAAAGAAAAATACTCATAACAGTTACAGTTTTTGTTTCTGCAACTGCTCATATAGCAATAGTTGATATTTAGAACTCAATTTCCCCACAATCCTTTCCATATTTCCTTTGCCTTCAACCATTACCTTGGATGGTTCTAGTTCTTTCCCTGGGAGAATGGCCCAAGCCTCCATTTCTAAAGAGTTTGGATAATTGATCGTCACTTCAGATTTAGGGTGCTGTAGTTTACCATAGACTTTAATCACAAAACATGGTGGTACTAAGAGACAATCAAAGAAATATTCTGAATTACAAAAATATTCTTCTTTGCCTTCCTTATGCAATACCAATTCAACTTTCCTTTTGTTAATAAGGATCAATCACACCACTTAGTAACACTCTTTCTGCTGGTTGATCCATAGACATGAGGAGTTCAAATGGCCTGGAAACCTTGTTAACTTCCAGATAAAGTAAACCAGTTCCATGCCTCCAGGTGGACTTAGTGTTCCCCATGGAACTAAGAACTCCAAACCCAAAGAGCATAGGGTCAAACAGATAGGAAGCAAACATGTTGGGAGTGAGTCATTAAGAAGTAGGCCCACTTCCATCTCCCCTCCTTGGTTCCTGGATGCATGGACCCTGGCTATGGGAGGAAACAGTACATTATACAATGGGGTACTGCCCCCAAAACAGGAATTGCCCTGAAAGGAGTGGAGCTTTCATAGGCTGCATTTTTCCCACTAGGTGAGCATCAGGCAACTCACTCTGAGTTAGTGCACCCAGTGGCATCACCTGGGAAGGCTCTCTCTCGTCATAGTGAATTTTTTTGTAAATGCAGTTTTATTCCAATCTTGTTTTGTTGTGATTGCCAATTTAAGAGAACAGTGTGCAGCTATGAAATATTGTTTCCTGCTTGGGAAAAATTCCACAGAAACTGTTGTGATGTTGAACACAGGTTACAGAAATAGTGCTATTAGAAAAACCCATGTGTACAAGGGGTTTCCTCATTTCCAAAGAGATGAAATGCTGATTGATGACAAACCATGATCTAGATTTCCGTCCACATCCCTAAAGAATGAAAATAATGACTTGTAGTGCATTTGAAGTTTGTTCCACCGGGTCAGAATATTAATCAAGCTTTCTATTTAGACCAGTGGTTCTCAACCTGTGGGTTACGACCCCTTTGGGGGTTGAATGACCCTTTCACATGGGTCACCTGATTCATAACAGTAGCATGATTATAGTGAAGTAGCAACAAAAATAATTTTATGGTTGGGAGGGTCACCGCAGCGTGAAGAATTGTATTAAAAGTTCACAGCATTAGGAAGGTTGAGAACCACTGATTTAGAATCTCTGAAAAGATTGTGTAACAGTGTGTGACCAAAAAAGCCCTGATTTGTGGCAGACAGGGGACTGTTTTTGCCACCACGCCAGTGTACCTGTTCACACAGCCATCTCAGTGAGCCAGTTTTTGCCAAAGAGTAGCATGTTTCTCTTGCTCCACGCACCTTACTCACTCTGTGAGACTTCTTTTTTTGTTTCTGTGAATGAAGAGGGACATGAAAGGACAGGGATTTGATGACTTAGAAGGGTGAAGAAAAAAATGAGGGAGGTGCTGTCAGCCATCCAAACAGATGAGTTTGAAAAATGTTTCCAAGAGTAGAATTGCAGATTTAGCAAGTGGATTAATAGCAATAGAAAATATTTTGAAGGTGATACGGTTTTTATATATAAAAAAACAACAATCTTAAATACATAGGTATGAAAAACTAATTCAATTTTTGGGGGGTACACCTGTGTATTGGTTACTGGCTTAGCGCATATATGGCTTCCTGGAGAACACTGTTCTAACTCTGCAAGGTATTGCCACTTAGTTGGCACCATAGTGGCGTTAAGAGGCCTTTTCATCATTCTATCAAGCTAGTTGCTTCAAGATGACGAGGAACACGGTAGTACCACTGGATTCAATGAGCACGAATCCGCACGTCCTTTGCTGCTCAGAGTCCCTTGATCTGAGATGATGCTGTGTGGGATACCATGCTGGTAGATAAGGCACTTTGTATGTTCACAAAGTGTACTTTTGGCAGAAACATTACATCCAGTGGGGACAAACCCATAAGCAGAGTAAGTGTCGATTCAAGTAAGAGCAAAAGCCTACCCAGCCATGAAGGAAGTGTCCTTATGTAGCCACCTACGTGTCTCCTTTCTCAACTTGCACTTACAACCTCATGTGGAATTCCCTATGACCAACAGTTTGAAGAAGAAAATCAAATAGCAACAACAATAACAAGAATCTGGCTTGTTTTACAGATAGTGCAGGACAATATTTGGACATTTGTAAAGGACAGTGGTCATCCATTCTGCCTGGATAAAGACCAATGCTGTTCGGCCATTGGGTTGGGTGAAAGGTCAGTGTCTTGGAAGGAACACAGCTGCAAAGTTAAGGGCTTCTATGAACAGGTATAAAGTATGAAGCTCACAAAAAGATGATTTGATAACTCCGTTTGTGAATGTCCACTATCTTTCTTCATCAGCCCCCCTCTGTCATTGACCGATGGGCTCATACGCAAAGCAGTCAGTGCAAAAGGAATGGAAATGATGCCTGAGTTCAATAGCATGGTCGTCATTTAATTCAGAAACTGGCCACATGGCAAATTTTCCATTTGGAGAGAGGAATGAGTGCTTGAAAACTGCTTTATCCAACTTGCAAGTAGCAAATGAGCCTACAGCCAGTAATACATAACTTACAAAAGCCATCAGCTCAAGTCCCTATTTGTTACGTTTATTAACTTAATGATCTTACACCTCAACATTGATGTTGGCCAGTTTACCCGAAGACTATTTGCCATTCAAAAAAAGAAAATTACATTTGGTCGTTGAAATAATTAGAAAAGCCATGTTTGAAACTGTAATAAGTAGTCATTCAATTTTTCTAGTGGCACATTTCTGCTTTGGGGTCAAGAAAAGTTTTGCTGCAATATTTGAGGCTACTTTTTATCAGAACACATACACTCACATTTTTCTATAAATCCAGTATCGCCTATATTTTTATTTTATAATATGAAGTGTCCCTTTATGCTCAGTCATTCAAATTCGGCTAGCTGCTCCAATAAAGATTTAGAGTCGCAGAAACCACAGAGTGACTGTGACTTGGAATTGACTCAATATCAATGGGCTTTGTTTTGGAATTTCACTAAGTGTACTTATAGTCAATGATGGAATTGCGATGAACTTTAGTACCCTCAAGGAGATGATTTCGGGAAGTGAGGTTCTTCCATCTTAATTTGTTGTGCTGGTGGTTCTGACCTTTCTGGCTGTTGTGTGAGTGGGCCTTTGGTTTCCAGTCAAGATAAAATAGCTTGGTGCTCTCAGGAAGAGAATACCAGACATGACAGCAATCAAAGCAGAAACATTGCACTGAAAATATTTCTACCATTTAACCATAAAACAGATGTCAAAGATACAAAAGCTTGAGAGCAGTTTTGGGTTTGTTTTTTTGTGTGTGTGTGGGGGTGGGCTGGGAGAGGATGCCTCATTTCTTGATCAGTCATTTGCTTTCCTCAGAACATTTAACTTTAGTTTTTCCTTTTGTTGACACATTCCACAATATTTTTCTTAATTCAATGTCCCCAAGCTCTCTTATAATCACCTGCATTTGCGCTTTCCTGGGGAAATCCAAAGCCCAAATAAGCAATGTTCCTTGGATTTTAGAACACTTTGGAACATAATGTATTTTATTTTCTGGTTATCTTTATAGTCATCTTTTTAATTCCTACATAACTTATAAACAAGTTTTAGAACCCTCTGGCTTTCAACTATAAATAAAAATTGTAAAGCCACATTAACAACAACTACAACAGTCTAACCTTTTGTTCTTGCTTACGGCTTATCAGCATTTCTTTCATTACCAACGTACATAAAATGGGGCATCTTATTTGTAAATCTATAATCATTAATGAAGAAGGGTTTCCTACTGAAATTTTGGCCTGGTCATCCTTTATAGAAAACACCAAACATATGTAAAATAACTGGGGAAAAATAAGCAAGTATAATATGTCATTTTCAATGACCACTAATTGTTTTTTTTCCTCTGCAATTACACAGATGTGTACTTCCTCTGTAATGTGATGTTCTTCAAAAATGATGTTACAGATAGTTCCTTCTAGAACTAGTGTCTATTATTCCACTTCTTGAGCCTGGGTTTGCCATGACAACTGGGTCTGGCCATTGGGATATTAGTGACTCTTACACGTGTAGGCTGCTCATTTCTTGGTACACGCCATTATGTGAACAAAGTCAAGCTAGACTCCCAAAGAATTGTAGATTCCATGAATAAATTTGTCTTAATTACTTACTGATGTTCTCACATGAATACTTAAAAAAAAAAGTATTGCTTCACAGTTCTAAAGGCATGAAGTCCAAATCAGGAATTTGGCCATGATTTCATCATCCTTGTCATAATTTACTTGATTCCTTGGATCATAGATGATAATTGTGTGGTGGATATATAATCGAGTGTCAATTTGAGGATTAAGAGTGTAGGAGTAGAGTCTAGGCTATCAATCAGGATATGGCCAATGAGATCTCTGTGTGGGCATGGCCTTCTCCTGAGTATTCTGGGAACTCCAGTATCCCTCCATGGAAGCAGGAGGTGTTTCTTTCTCTGCCACTCCCTGGGAGACATTGCAGCTGACAAGACACATGTAACTACTTGCCCTAAGTTGGAGAAGCCGCATGGACTTACCCTGATGCAACCAGACCTCTGCATCAGACCTCTGATGCCGGAGAAGCCACGTAGAGACCCGCCAGCGATGAGATGTTTCCAATGCCACTGGATCCAGTCTTTCAACCAACTGGCCTGTGATCTTCTACATTCTGTGCCACTGCATATTTTTCATGAGTCTTCAGAGGACTTTATAGATTGGTATTGGACATTTGGCTAATATGGGATTTATGGACTTGATCTGGATAGGGCTGGGATGTTTTCTCAATGTTCAATAGCACTTGTATATAAATCTCTTTATTATACATATGTGTGTGTGTGTGTGTGTATGGATTTGTTTCTCTAGTCTACCCTGGACTACCACAGATTGATTGGCATTTTTCCTTCTCTATGTGTGTATATCTGGTCCAATTTATTTTTTTTCATATCTCAGGAGATGTTGGGTTTCCATATGAAAAAAGTATACTGAATCAGAGCTATACATATAGAGAAAGAGAGATGCCAAGTGAGGGTCATATGTGGTCCAAAGCTGAAGACCCCCACATTCAGAATGTCCTAACAGGAGTAATTGAGTCTGGCTCTGATGATAAGTACTGCCCAGCCAAATCCACCCCAAATCACTAAACCTTATACGTTTTTTGAGGGATACTAGAAGTGACCCCAATGTAACCTTTAGAAATCTGAATATCATTAGACTAGCTACTTCATACAGAATTTAGAAAATTGTAGAGATAGGAGAGATATTGACATTTGGGAAAGTTTTTACAGCAAGTTCTGAGGGATGTTCAATTATACATCTTAAAAATGTGTGCAACTAAACCCTGAAAACAATTAGGGTTCACACAGGGCCCAGTGTTCAATAACATGCAGCCACTGCAGCAGAACCATATCTGCAGAGCAAATCGATGACAGATAATGAAGAAATATGGAGGTGTAAATTTTGTGGAATTCTTAATTTTCCTATTGTTATTGGACGGTGAGATCTGAAACAAAGTTCAATGACTCAACCCTCCTCTTCCTCTGTCCCTAGGGCATTGCAGGAATATGTTAGTCCTTTTCATCTGCAGTGGGTGGTTCGCTTGGTGAGCTTACCCAATGTAGAGGTATCCAGACAGTAGCGATGACTATAAGGCATGGGATATCCATGCACTACTTGGTCCTCTCCTACTCCCCTCCCCTGTTGAGGTGAGAGCTCTCCTAGAGAAGTGGTCTCCCATGAGCAAATAATGGAGTGATAAAAGAGATATAAGCATTATCACTCCATGATGTCTGAGGTCTCCTATATTTTTTCACACAAATATAAAATCGACCTGCATAGAGGGGAGATAATACATCCAGGAATCGGTATAGTGCTTGTGCATTTGGTTGCTAACTGTAAGGTCAGCAGTTCAAATACACCATCCCCTCTGAAGGCTTTGTACTCTAATAAAGAGTAACAATCTTCAAAACCCAGAGGGGCAGTTCTGCCCTGTCCAGTATGTTGGCAGTGAGTCAGGATCAACTCGGTGGCAGTGAGTGTGGTGTTTTTAAATATATAACTCCAATGTTATATCAGTATCTAACTGCATGGGCGATGCTCACTGGCTCGTCCATGGACATATTTAAGCTGTCTTCTCTGAGCAAGGTGTGAAGTAGACTTTCATTGGCTCTGTGCCACAATCTATGCCCTTCCTCCTCTTTCGCCACAGGTGCTCACTGACTTTGTGCTCCTCAATTTCTCTCACCTGGCACATAGCAAAGTCATCTCTACCTAATTAGGCCACCGTGGTATGGGAAGCATTTCATGCTCCACTCCACTCTATAAGCGCACCCACCCTAACCTTAATCACCAAGCGCTACCATTTCAGTTGCTCTAAGTTAGTTACTGTGAAGCCATCCTGGACTCACAGTGTTCCCATGCACAGTGGGTTGCACCATGGTGATCTTCAGGATTTTCATTGGATGATTTTTCAAGACTGAATTGCCGGACCTCACCTTCCAAGTCCATTTTAGTCTGCACGTGCCTCTGAATCCTGCTGAGTATTATTTATAGGAGACACAGGCTCTGATGAGACACAGAGGGTAGGTGTACCCAAGGGGCATTAGCTAGAAAATGAACTCTGGTCTCTCTAATGATAAGTGAGAACTCTACCACTACTACCACCTCCCCATAATGAACTACAATACAAAAACCAAACTGACTGCCACCAAGTCGGTCCCGACTCATAGCGACAACCCCATGGATTTCCGAGACTGGAACTGTGTCAGGGGGTAGAAAACCCCATCTTCTCCCGAAGAGTTGTTTATGGTTTCGAACAGCCAACCATGGTATCACAGCCCAACGTGTAATCACTGTACCACCAGAGGTGTGATACCCGCTTATACAATACAGATTACTCCAGTCCTTGTCCCAAGTAACATATCTGTATGTTTAAAGGATTCTTGAGAATCAGTATCTTCAGGCTGGGAATCTGGAGCCCTCTGGTCGGCCCATATAGATTCATTCACATTATGGCATCGAGTAGAAATTTGCCACTGCCTCTCTCTGAGTTCTGGAATTCAACTTGGCTATAAAACAATATGAAGAAAAACTATGCTGTAGACCTACAGCGAATAAAATATGCTAGGTAAAATTTTCTTGATGTTTGTTGGTGTGACTTCCTCTAGACGATAACAAATACATTTTATCTGATAGAATATATATAAAATACATATAAATGTATAGTACATGTGTGTGCCTTGAATGGCAATATGGATTTAATAGCTAACGTTACTTAAAATTGACACCCCCTTCTTATCTCAAGACATTTCTTGATTTGCCATAGACCTGTATTACTTCAAGTGATAAGGATGACCAAGAAGACATGCAAGAAATATATGTGTATGACAGAGGACCAAAGAGGAAGTGATATATAACTTTCCACACAACAAGAGCATTTCATATTGCAGTCCAAATGAAATGTTTGATTGGCAAAAGGCATGACTAACCCTGCACAGCTCGACATATTCCATGAGAGAGTCTGTCCTGAGTTGCTTCTCCGGCCAGCTGACCACGAAATTACAGTACCAAATACTCAAGCCAAAATGTATGTTTATAATATTGTGCCTCAAAAGAGTGACATGAAAACTCACACAGAAAAGTAAACACGATGCAAAAAACAGAATGTCTGTGACATATCAGTTAATGTAGAGATTCGAACTTTGTGGGAACGAGAATTTTCAAGTTTGAGCCTAAACATCTAAAACAGATATCAGAAGAACAAGATCCCCGTTCTTGGCTGCCCAGAGTTGTGGACAGTGAAAGGGAAAATCATTTGGTGTCTAGCAGTTAGCAATGCAAAAGGCAAATATTCTCAGGTCAGCGATGAAGGTAATTAATCCTATTAACTGCCTAATCTTGGTTAATACATAGCAGAACCATGGTAGCTCTCTAGCTGGTTTCCTTGCTGATGTCTCAAGAAACTGCTATTATTAGTCTTTGATAATGATTTATTAGTCTTTAATAGTGATAGCCGGAAGATGATCCCACCTACTCGTTTGAGATCTCAGTCGGCTGGGCTTCTTCCAGGACAGACTTGGCCCTTGGCAGTCCATGGTGCTTTTGCTACTCTTCACTCGTGCCAGCGTTCAGCTGCACCGATTCTTCTTCGGTCTTCCTTATGCAATGGCCAACGTCCGCAAGGGTGTGAGGTGATTCAAAATACCAGGGCATTTTAGTCCTCAAAGAAATATGCTTGGAACAAGTATGGTCAGAATGCTCTTGGCAAGACTTAGTCTCACGAACTTTGGACATGCTGCCAGGAGAGAGAAGAGGCTGAAGAAGAACATCATGCTTGGGAAAGTAGAAAGGCCTCAAACAAGGGCTGGTCCTCGACAAGATGGATTGACACATTGGCTACACCAATGGGTTAAAACATAAGATCAAGTCTAAGAATGGTGCAGGACCCGGGGATGTTTCCTTCTGTTGGTCACTGGGTTGCTATGAGTCGGAACCAACTTGACTGCACGTAACAACCACCACCTTTCTGTAATGGTTCTGGAACTTATGAGCTGGTGGCCCATTTATGGACTATTGTCATCCGACTGGAACTAGAGCAAGAGTATTATTAAAATGGCACTAAGTCCTCTATCAAAAACATCCTAGCAGCCTAAACAAAAGCTCACGGGAAAAGCAAAAAGTACTCTCAGCAAGGGAGCTAACCTGGCATGAAATGTCCAAGCCTGGGCAGAATGATGGGGTATGTACACCTGCTAAGGGGATCAGAGCCAATGTGTGGCGGTCTCCAAATGAAGCAGTAGTCAAAGCTCTGTAAGGAAGGCATGTGGGGTTGTGGCCTGCTGAAGAGTTATGTCTCAGCAGGCAGTAGTCCTTTTTGGAAGGGAAGCCCAGTCTACACAGAAGAGCCCAGCATGTACCCAAACCCCCTCAGCTACTCTACCATACAGAGGCAGAGCCTGCAGGGAGAGCACTACAATAAACTCTGTGGTGTGGGAACAGAATTGGTGGCATTGGTCTGAATTCATGGGTATGTGCACACAAACATCCATGTTGTTAATTTGCTTTGATGAAGCTCTGTCTCATGGAAAACCATACATAAAACAAAGAATGCTGTCCAGTCTTGCCCGTGTTCACTAGATCTGATTTTTGCTCAAGTCCGTTGTTGTGGCAGTTTACTGTGTGTGGTGAGTGTCTTCTGATTGAGAGGGCTCATTTTCAAGCATTAGGCAGAATAATATTTTATAATGATTTATGGGTTTTTAGGAACAAATTTCCAGGGTAATAATTTACAATGCCTTATGGGTTTTTGCTGACTAATGTTCAAGAATTTCTAGTTAATTTTACTCGGGGTGTTCTGCTGGAGCCTGTTGATCCTGAAGGATCTTTGGATATGTGAAATACCAGGAGTATAATTTCAAGCCCCATAATTATACTCAAGCCACCCCAGCACAAAGCGCTGGCATATAAGTATGGTCAGATCACTATGGCTTAACAAGCTGATGGAAAAGTAGCATCAATGGGGGATACTTTACAACCATCCACAAAGCCAGCAGCTGAGCACGTGCAAGATTCCCGGTATTAGGTAGAGTAGCAGCAGAGCCCCGGGGAAGTCCCAGCATCAAAGCCATGAGACAAGGAGACGGGACTTCCCTGACCTTGGAGGGAGCAAATCAGAGTGTCTTTGGGCAGGAGACTGGCTTGCAGAGTAGCTGCCCTTTTGGAATTTATCAGAGCTCCAAATCCGACGATTTGCAACATTTGCCTCAGAGGGCAGAAACCAATGGGGCTTTTGACGGAGAGGCTCAGGACCAGCTAGAGATCAACTAGAAGACATCGATAAGGCACAAGAATTGTGTCCTTATTGTATTTTGTTTTACTTATTATTCTGATATGTAGTAACGTTTTAAATTCTGTTATAAATCCCCATAATTGCCACTACATCTCTGGTTTCTGTGTGGCCATTGGAAAAAGACTCTGGAGCCCAGCCTAAAAGTCGAGTGCCCGGGGAAGGATGGTTGGTGTCAGGAACAACAAGGAAGGCCGACAGTGGAGGCATGTCCGACCTCTGTCCCGTAGGAGTCATCCTTGTGCAGATGTGTCGTTAAAGTCTCTTTAGTGTCGTCAAAGATTAGACACGGACCCTATGACATTTCTTCAGATGCATAACCTGAATCTAATTGTCAGGAGATGTTCTAAAATAATGAACTGGCTTCTCATTTTCAAAAGTGTCCAATTATGAAATCAAAGACAGAGAGTGGAGGTGTTCTAGATGGATGGGGACTAAAGTGGCATGACAACGAAACACAACACGTTCTGACTGGGTCCTTCTAGTTAGAGTGTTGCTCAATTGGTTGAACGTGAATGGGGTTTTGAATTAGAACGGTAATGTGTTGGAGTGAACCTCCTGATTTTCATCATTGCCGTCTGCTGTACTAGGAGCACGGTAGTATAGAGGGTTTCGCTGAGTCAAGGAAGAATGAGGAGACAATCTCTTACCATAAATATTTACAGCCTCCCAAACGCTATGAAACAGGTCTGCACTGTCCTGTAGGATCACTAGGAGTTAAAGTTAACTCGATGAGCTGGGTTTTGACTTTCGTGTGCTTTGTAGGTAAAAAAATCTTGTTTGGGGAAATGCACACATTAAAGAATTGCTGAGCCTGATGGGTCATAGGTGGGCTAGTTACTTTCAAATGACCCCCCAAGGCAAGCTCACTGCCTCACAGTCCATTCTGACGCAGAGTGATCCTATAGGACAGCATAGAACTGCTTGTAAGGATCTTTGTGACAGTAAACCTTCATAGAGTACAAAGCCCCAGCTTTCTTAAGTGGGAGGCTGATGGTTTCATACTCTTCACCTCACAGTTTGCAGCCCAGCACATTAACCACTGCACCACCGGGGCTCCATGTGACTATAGAAAACAAAAACAAAAGTTTACTGTATTTCTTAATTTTCTGTAATAGTAAGATTATTTCCAAAATTATTTTAACACCCTACAAGTTTATACTTCCCACAGGAATACAAATTATTTTTTAAAGGACAGAATTAGAAATTGTCTCCACTAGGGCTTTCTCCCTTTAGTGTCCCAGAGGCTTGCTACTTTAGTTGTATTTTCATTTTGGTTTCAGAGAACGCTTTGCTGTGGAGTTCTTTCCTATCCATTGCAGGATGTTTAGCAGCATCCTGGGCCTCTACACTAGATACCAGAAGTATACACCCCAGGTATAACGCTGGTGTTCTACCAAACCAAACAAACTCACTGCCATTGTTATATTCTGACTCATATAGACATTCTGTAAGAGTTTGTTTATGAGCCCCTGCGGGTTTCTGAATCTTGACAGAAGTAAAAAGTCTGATCACTCCCCTGCAGAGCAGCTGGGGTTTTCCAACTGCTGACCTTGCAGTTAGCAGCCCCACCTGGAACCCATTGCACTACGAGGACTCTCTCATAGGGTGACACAGACGCTGCCAAAGGTGGCCACGTGGGAGGGTTGGAAGATGGGCAGAACCATCTCCGCTGATAACCATCGGAACAGCTTGCAACTGGGCTGCACTTGAGTGACTCTGATCCTCTGATGCAACACTGTCAACTTGGCAGGAAGAGGTGAAAAAAAATCTATGCAAAATCAGAGATAGCAGAGAAGCCTCGAATATCATCCCTTCTTGTTGCATGTGATTAAATGTTGGGAAGCGTCACGTCAACTTCTTTATCTTTATATGACAAAACCTGTTAGATCAAGTAGTGTTCACTTCAAGATGACCTTGCCCAGTGTGACTTCCCTTCGGCCTTTTTCAACGGCAACTTCTTATTGTGAGCAGGTGGGAACACTTGCAATGGATTTGCACAGGAGAAGCCTCTTTGCTTCCACTTCACCTTTACTATTTCTCAATCGAACAACCTCACTTTTGCTCCATCAGCTATCGGCGTCTTATCTGTTATTTTCCTGTTTATCCCCTCTGACCTGTTCTACTTTAGGTACATTCTCTCTGGATAGCGAACTCAAGAACAAGAATGCAGCGCTGGTAGCCACATCAGACACCAAAACACCCCCCTAGCCTGAATCTCACCTGCTCTCGGACACCCTACAAGACCACGAGGCAGTAAATCATCATCCCACCAAACCCATCCCCAATATAATATGCAGGATTGGCAAGGGACCCTGGAGGATTCAAAAAACTTCTCCTTTACCCCAACCACGATTAACCTCTGGAACCTGTTCCCTTCATGTCAGCAAAGCACAACCTCCTTAAACTCACCAAGTAAATTTGTAGCTTTCTAGGTAGAGAGCCCGCCTCCAAGGAGACAGAGACGCAACTTAAACTTGGAGCAAAGCTAGCTTTAGATCGTTGTTAGTCCTATTCGCATTACCTTCTGGGAAAGAAAACACAGGCCTCCTTTCCCGGCCACAGAAATTTGGACACATCACGTCAGTATTACTCGGCGACCTTTTCTGTACCTGGCAAGGAAGCAACGAACATTGGGGTCCATTGTTCCTAACTCAAACACCTTCTGAACAGAAGCCCTGCCTCACATGCTCACCCACAATAATCTATATCTACTTGGGGAGTGTGTGTAAGAGGAGAAGAATTCAGAAGTGTGCATCAACCTAATATAAAGGGGCCTTCTGTTATAAACACAAATAATTAAAGGTCTGCACTCTCCGCTTCACAATTTACAGGGTCAATAAGGACCCTGGTAGATTTAGCAAACTCATCACATACCCCAAATGCCACAACATCTAGAACCTGTTTTTTACACATTGACAATACCCATTCTCCATCAACTGACCAATTAAATACTTACTTCCCTTAAGATTCCGCGCCCAGGTCCTCGTGAACACTGGTCCATCTGCGTGTGTTCAGCCTGTCCAGTGTCCACCCTCATTGCTCACGACAGACCTGGAGCTGCTGCTAGTGACTGGAGTCTGAAACTGGTCTGTGCACAGGTCCCTTGAGTAGATCCCCCCTCCCCACGTGCATGCACCCCCACACACACACACACACACTATGGCCCGTGAGGACTGGCCCACACTGCAGGTGATCAGCCTGCACAATACCACCCTTGCTGTCCTCCTGTCCACGATAGTCCCCCACCCTCCTGCCTGAGAGAGCCAGCCAAGCAGCCCTCCAAATACACAGCTCCGAATATCTAGGAAGAGAGTCAGCCCCAGTGAGAGAGAGAGATGCAGCTTGAACCTGTAGTGCACCTGGCTCCAAGTAGCCCTTAGAATCATTTTTACTAGGACCCGAGAAAGGGCTCCTGAAATCCCAGGAAAATGCACTGAGCTCACCAAAATACCATGCAGACAATAACCCACATCCACAGTCAGCGCCTAAAAAGCAGGAGAAACAAAACATAATGTCTGAGGAGGACCTGAACCTAGCGGCATACATAGAAGAAGTAAACTTTCAACCACCACAGAAAGAAATCTTCAGCGTGATGTTTAGAATCATACAGGGTAGGAGGGAATCAATCCAGAAAAAGGATGAAAAAATAGAGTGGATAGAGTCTGCTTACAGAAGGGAAATGTATGTGTTAAAGGAAAACACAGCAGAAGCAAAGCAAACGGTAGAAGACCTTACCGCCAGACTGGAAGAGGCAGAGAATTGGATCAGCAACCTTAAAATAGCCAAGAAGTATTCAACAAAGGTGAAAGACAAGCAAAATAATCAAAGAAGCTGAAGAAAACTTGAGAACAATGAGCAGTGCTATGATGAGAAATAATAGTCCAATAATCGGGTTACCAAGGCATGATACAATGATAAAATCAACAGCCAAGACAGCAAGGGAATCCCTGGGGGTGGGGAGAATGTCTACAATTTAATGAAAGAGACTCAGACAATTATCCAGGAAGCAGAGAGTCACCAAGTAGACTGAACCCCAAAAAGAACACATCAAGGCATATAGTAGTCAAATTATCCAACTTTGAGGAAAAGGAGACAATTATAACATCAGCTAGAGAAAAAAGATCAGGATATGCTCAGACTCATCAGCAGAAACCATAAAGAAGAAGAGAGACTGGAACAGCATCTTCCGAAAGTTGAAGTGGCATAATAGGAACCCAAGAATCCTCTACTCCACCAAATGATTCATCAGAATAGATGGAGAGGTAAGGGCTTTCCCAGATCTGGAAAATTTTACAGAATATTAAACAAACAAAACAACACTACAAAAATTACTTTCCAACTCACTGTGGTAATAAGACCAACATCCACAGAGCACAAACATGAGACCACCCCAGAGTGTAACACTATCCAGGACATAGAGCATCGAAAGAAATGCCAAAGAGACCTTTGAGCCAACAGTGAAGAGAAGGCAAGAATGAATCTCTGCCGGTCCCTCCCACAACAAATACATGGCACCCTATTAAGGAAGGAGGGAGGAAAATGTCTATCACAAAAGGTACCAGATGACAGCAAAGAATCCACAGATGGATGTGATAACTCTGAGAGTCAATGGTCAGAATTCCCCCATCAAAACACAAAAGCTGGCAGACTGGATTAGGAAACAAAACTCAGCGATCTGCTGTCTGCAAGAGACACATCTCAAGCTCACAGACAAAATCAGGTTGAGGATCACAGGTTAGTGGAAGGTATATCAAGCCAATGACAATCTTAAAAAAAAGGCTGGCACAGTGTCAAATAAGCCTGTACACCCTGCTCTTATGACAGTGGCTTTGGGAATGCTATATATATATATATATATATGCTACATATATATATAGCATTCTACAATGGTACTGTATATAAATATAAATATGTATATTTATATACAGTACTATTATAGAATGAAGAAGGTCATATGACTACCTTTAGTCTTATAAAGTTTTAAAAAATATACTGGTTTTAAAACAAGTGACCTTGCCTTGAACCACAATGCAAAATTCACATGGTGCAAACAGCTTACAATCTTGTTAACCAGGATAATGAAGTTAACGTTGGCCTCTTAATTTTGTGTGCCTTTTCATTTTCTCCACATCAAGGAAAAGAAAATTAGATCAAAATTAATGTTGAGGCTCAAGAGACATTGGACTTCATGCCTACTCTCTTTATTACTCCAAATGTAATTAAGTATGTTGACTTCAATAAATGCCCCTTCTGCTATGCATGCATTGATTTCAACAGTAATGAGTTTGCATTCATTATAATTTATTTTAGCCAGATAATTAATACCAATCTTGTTTATTTCTTCAGTCATGAAAAGAATGAGTGTTTGCTTATTTGTTTGCACATACTGATGATTCAATGGTCATTTGTGTGATTCTAAATTGCAGTATAAAATCAGGTGCAGGCTAAATGGAAGCTTCAAATCTTCCACCAGTGATCTACAGTTCAGGCCCAAGAGGATAGAATCCATCCTGAGGAAGACCCAGGTACATCTTTATCCTGGCAAATGTAATACACTTTTTAGCATCACTAAGCCATCAGTTAGAAGTCTTAAAAATGAGTAGTCATACTTTCAGATACCCAACTATCACTTTAAATGATAATCTTCAGTCTCATAATTTTGTTTTGCTACTTGGGGATACAGGTTTTATTGAATGTTATTTATTATATTATTATTATTTGTATCTTCCTCCAGCTCCTATTGTATATATCTAGTTACCTCTGGCAGTTTCATCCCTGGCTCACAAAATAGTACCTGTCTCCCTGAATCATGTTCTTGATGAATTTAGATAAGTTAAGACACAAAAGAAAGAAAATCCAAAAAAAATTAAGTTTCAATTATTTAGTAAAGATTACCCCTCTTATCAAAAAAAAAAGATCACCCCTTCTTACTTTCACTAAACTGTTTTAAAAGCTCACACAAATAATGAAAGAAAACAATGTTTTCTACATATCTGTATTTCAGCGATGTTTGCAAACGCTACCTTGGTGGAGACCAGCAATGCTGTACAAGAGGACTTTTTGCAATGAGCGAAGTGTTCTTTGTCCTGCCCTGTGCGATACAGGACACATGAGTCACGTGTGGCTATTGAGAATTTGCCATGTGGTTAGTGGGGCTAAGTAGCATTCCGGTGGTACTTTTTCCAGCAGTGAGTTGGTACTTCTTCTGGCAGCATGTTCCTATACTAAAGATTCTTCACCAACTCCGTCATTAAAAGCGGGTGATTCTTCTTCATATTCCTTAGTCAATGTTCAGCTTTATCGTGTATATGAGACTATTGAAAATATCATCGTTTGGGTCAGGTACATGTTAGACCTCAAACTGATATTTTTACTGTTTAGCACTTTCAAGAGATATTTTTTGAGGCAGATATACCAACTGTCTTTCTGAACTGCTGTTTTGATTTTAGATAGAAGTAATATAAAAGCCTTGACAACTTCAATACTTTCTGCATTTATTGATGATGATATTGCTTATTGGTCCAGGTGTGAGAATTTTGTTTTCTTTAAATTGAGGCCTGATCCATACTGAAGAATGTAATCTTCGATTTTCGTCAGTAAATGCTTCCTCTTCTCTTTCAGTGAGCAGGTCTGTTTCATCTGTTACTGGGTCTTTCTTCACCCCTGATGTTGTTATTCTTTTTTATAGACCTAATTGTTAAATATTTGATCAGCATACAAACTGAATAATTATGGTAAAAGGATACAGTCCTGACACCTTTCTTCCTTGAGTTTTAACCATGTAATTCCCCTTCTTCTATTTAAATGACTGCCTTTTGGTCTATGCATACAATTTCCTCATCAGAAAAATTAAGTATTCAGCAGTTTCCATTATTCACAATGTTATTCATAATTTGTTATAATACACAAATGCCTTAGAAGTAGTTGATAAAACTCATCCAAATATTTTTCTGATATACTCTGATTCCTGTTACAATCCCTTTGGCAACAACAATGATATGCTGTATTCCACAGCCTCTTCTATATCCAGATCGAAATTTCTCCGTTCCAGGTTGTTGTATTACTGAAAATGCTTTTTAACGATCTTTTACTTGCTTGTAATATTAATTTTACTTGCTTGTAATATTTTACTTGCTTGTAATATTAATATTTCACTTGCTTGTAATATTAATGAGATTGTATGATAATTTCTTATTCTATTGGACCACTTTTCCTTGCAATAGACATGTTTATGATGAATCTATTCTAGTTAGTTGGCCAGGTATTGTTCTTGAAATTTATATTTAAATTATTGTGATATCAGTGAAAGTTTACAAAGAAAGTTGATTTTACAATTAATCATTTGGACACAGTTTTGTGACACGAATTCCAGTCCCCACAAGATAATGACATTGTTCCCCAGTCCACTCTGTGTTTATCGAAAGTTTTCATCCATTCTTATTTTCCTGCCTCCTGAACTTTATTTCTGGGCAATTGCTACCCTTGTGATCTTGCATGGTTTATTGTTCTAAGGACTGCATAACTCCTTTGTGTCATTGTTCACCTAATAGGCCTGTCTGTTGTTTGGCTGAAAATGGAGCCATGGGGGTGAATTCAATTCCACCATTTAAATATGACAAAGGACCATAGTCTCATGGTTCCACCGATCTCAATCAGACTAGTAAACTTAGTCTCTTTTATAATTTTGTGTTTTGTTTCACATTCCCCTCTCAGTCTACCCAGAACCTTCTGCAATCCCTTAAAGAGAGATCAGTGCCATGATTAGGCATCATCTAGAGACTGAGATTCATGTGGTCCTAATTTAGTCCTTTGGACTAAGTGTTTTTGTGCAACTTTCATTTTCGTCATTTTTCTTTGCTCAAGATTGTGAGATATCAATATCCCCCTTAGACATTTGCTCAAACCCTTTTTAGACCCCAGTCCCTACTCACCATAGCAGAATACAGAACATTCTCTTTGTCAATTTGTCCCCTGTGACTATGGTCCTAAGCCTCTAGGTCCAGCAACTCATTATCTCAAGATGTATGCTTCTGGTTTTGGCATTTACATAACGTTGTCTGCTGCATGCTCTATTATCCATGTAGACACGGATATAGCATGTAAAATGCATATGTAGAAATATCTACCAAACCTCTATGGGGAGACTTGAAACTATTCATGGAAAAATTCCATTATCTTTCCAATTCTTTTTCCAATAATTTTTTGAAGTTCCCTTGTATATGATCATAGATGTATTCCTTTTTGCCTACTCTTACAGATTCATTTTGCCTATCCATCCACCTGTTATTGATAATTCAGCATTATGTATATATAGGATTTAACTTTGTTGTCTGACTTCTTATGCTTTGTCCTAGATGAGTAACAATTTATAGCACTGTATCCATTTGTTAGAGCATTTCAATTGCTATGTGATCAATTCCTGGAGTCTTATTTTCGCTATTGCCTTAAGTAAGTGTGAGTTAGGCACATTGACCAGAAACTGAACTTTGGTTTCCTATACAGAAGGTGGGTATTCTATGATGGAGCCACTAATGACCTAAATTATTTAGGTTTTCTCAATGCTTACCAAATTTCTAAGTCTTGAACTTCACTCTCAAAGTTAAAATCTCTCCCCGGACTTGTAGTGTGTTTGTAGATGATGATATCTAGATGCAACGCTTCCCAACGTTGGAGATTCTGCCCTCTGAGGATGTTGGAATGATGGAAGGAGGGAAGGCTGCAAAAGCAGCTGCCTACATTTTATCACAACTACTTGCCTGTCAGTTTTCTGTATTGTGGTGGTTTCTGGATTTCTGTGATGCTGAAGACTCTCTCATCTTTCAAATGCCAGCAGGGTCAGCCAATGTGTACAGGATTCATCAGAGTCTTCAGACTAACAACAGACCACAAAGAAGGAATAAGCGGTCTACTTCTGAAGAATTAAGCATGGAAAACTTTATGGACAGAATTGAAATATTGCCAGATATGAAACAACCCCATTAAATGATTCTAAGGCATAATTGGACACAAAGAAGATGAGGCTCTCAGAGGCACTCAAAATACCACTGAGAAAAAGCGGCCTTCGCAAAGTAGTGTCGACCATAACAGTGTGGGGGGAGTAAAACCTGTGTAGTAAAGCCGCTGGGACCTTCATTTGCTTATGAGGTACAGCTTAAAAGGAGAAGAAACAGCATCAATAATTGAAAGCATCAATAATTGAAACTTGGAATGCACTAAGTATAAATCTAGGAAAACTGGAAGTTGCAGGAAATGAAATAGAAAGCATAAAAATCAACATTCTAGTCATTGCAAAGCTGAAATGGGCTGTCATTGGCCATTTTGAATCAGAAAATCATACGGCTGACTAAGCTGGGAATGACAAAACCAAAGAGATGGCATTGCATTCGTCATCGATCTAACTTGAAGTACGGTGTGATCTTTGATAGGATTATATCTACCATACACCCAACAAACCCAATCAAAACAACAACTATACAAATTTATGCACCAACGACTAAAGCTAGTGAAGCAGAAATTGAAGATTTCTAGCTACATCTTCACTCAGCAATTGATAAAACATGCCATCAAGATGCACTGATAGTTATTGGCCATGTTTCCAAAAGTTGGAAACAAAGATGAAGGAAGAGCGGTTGGGAAATATGGTCTTGATGTTAGAAATGTGTTAGGAGATCACATGAGAAAATTCTGCAAGACCAACAATGTGTTCACAGAGAATACCTTTATCGACAAGTGACATGACAGGCAACCTACACATGGACTTCTCCAGATGGAATACCCAGAAATTAAATTGACTATATCTGTGGGAAGGCACAATGCAGAAGCTCAATATCAGCAGCTAAACCCAGGCCACAGGCTGACTGGGAAACAG
Organism: Tenrec ecaudatus; assembly: GCF_050624435.1. Lineage (NCBI taxonomy): Eukaryota > Metazoa > Chordata > Mammalia > Afrosoricida > Tenrecidae > Tenrec > Tenrec ecaudatus. The sequence continues at coordinate 74,418,375 of NC_134532.1, forward strand.
CTCATCAATTGCTCATATGTAAGTTCATGTTGAGCCTGAAGAAAATTAAAACAAGCCCACAAGAGACAAAATATTGCCTTGAGATCATACAACTTGGATTTAAAAAACAAAACAAAAAATTGGGGATACTTTGAACACTAATGGGAGAGACCTGATGAGCTGTGCTAGAACATCAAGAACAACCTACATGAAAAAAGCAAAAGGTTATCTAAAACACAAGAGAGAAATAAAAGATCTGTGTGGAAGTCACATGAGATTGAAACTTTCTCTTAATTGTAATGTACCTAAGGCACATAGACGAAACGAGGAAGACAAAGAGCTGAACAGAGTATTTCAAAGGGAGGCTCATTAAGACAAAATAAAATATTGTAATGAGATGTGCAAAGGTCTCTAGTTAGAAAACCAAGAAAGGAGAACATTCTTAGCATATGTCAGAAAGAACTCGAGAAAAAAACCTCCAGGCTCGAGTGACGCTGTGGAAGCCATCCCCAGCGTGGTACTGGAGGAAGAGTCCCGCGGCACTGAAGGTCAGGCTGCACTGAAAGCATTAGCCAAAAACTAGGCTCCAGGAATTGACAGCACACCAGGTGAAATGTTTCAACAAGCTGACGAAGCACTGCAAACACTCACTCATCTGTGCCAGGACATTTGGAAGACGGTTACCTGGCCAACTAACTGGAAGAGATTTATATCCATACCCATTCCAAAGAAAGGTGACCAAATGGAATATCCACATTATACAACAATAGAGTTAATATCACATGCAAGTAAAATTTTGCTCAAGATCACACAAAAATTGATGTAGCAGTATATTTCCAGGGAGCTACCAGACATCCAGGCCAGATTCAGATGAAGCTACGGAATGAGGCATGTCATCGCTAATATCAGATGGATCTTGGCTGAAAGCAGAGAATACCAGAAAGATGCTCACTTGTGTTTTATTTACTCGAAGGCATTGGCTATGTGCTCCTGTGTAAAGTGTTCACAGACCTAGAGCATGTGTGAATAGAACCAGGGCATATTGCATGGTTAAAAATCAGAACAGTGATGCCTCAAGGTTGTATCTTCTCGTCATACACATTTACTCTGTATGCTGAGCGTATTATTAGAGAAGCTGACTTAGATGAAGAAGTAGGCAGTGTCAGGACTGGAGGAAGGCTGATTAAGAACCTGCAATATGCAGATGATCTAACCTGGCTTACTGAAGGTGAGGAGAACTTGAAGCACTTGCTGATGAAGATAAAGGATTTCAGCCTTAAGTATGAATTACAACTCAGTGTAAAGGAGACCAAAATTCTCACAAATGGACCAATAGGGAAACTCGTGATAAATGGAGAGAAGACTGGTGTTATTAAAGGTTTCCTCTTGCTTGGATCCACAATCGATGCTCATGGAGGCAGCAATCAAAAGATTAACAGAGACAATGCATTCTGGTAAATCTGCAGAAAAAGACCTCTTTAAAGTGTTGAAAAGCAAGGATGTCACTCTGAGGACCAACGTGTGCCTGAACCAAGCTATGCATTTTTAATCGCCACTTGTGCATGTGAAAGTTGAACACCAAATAAGGAAGACCAAAGAACTGATGCATTTTAATTATGGCTATGGAGAAGAATATTGACCGCATTGTGGACTACCAAAAAAACCCACAAATAAGTGTGTCTTGGAAGACAACAGCAGGAATACTGCTAAGAGGCAAGGATGGTGGGACTTCATCTTATCTTCTTTGGACATGTTGTCAGGAGAGACTAGTCCATAGAGAAAGACATCATGATTGGTAAAGTAAAGGGGCGGTGAAAAAGAGGCAGACGAGATGGAACGTCAGGGTGACCACACTGATGGGCTTAAATACAAGAACAATTTTAAGAATGATGCAGACCGGGCACCACTTATGTTGTCCATAGGGTCGCTATAAGTTGCAACCAACTAGAGGGTACCTGTAAACAACAACACATTTTATCCTGGATTTTGCACTGTAGAAAAATTGCTTTTAATTGCTATGGAGTTTCTGAGTTCGGCTGTGATCCACGTGATTGGCAGTTTGAAACTACCAGGAACTCCCACGGAGAAAGACTTGACTTTCTAATTCTGTAAACAGTTAGAGACTTGGACACCCATGTCAGGTCACTATGAGTCAGGATTGACTCAATGACAGTGAGGTGTTATGTTTTTTCCTTTGTGTTTTGGGAGGTACTAAGCAAGTAAGTTTTTTTTCTGAAAAGGGGCAATAAATTGTGAAAATAAACAAAGAACCTACTGTTTGAAAAGTTGATCTCTTTGGTCATAAGAAGCCCAGTAAACACTTAGCTGCTGAAAGGCAAGCAAGACTTTTTTATTGTTGTTTTAATAATTTTATTAGGGGTTTTTACAACTCTTATCACAATCCATCCATCCATCCATCGTGTCATGCAAATTTTTACATATGTTGCCATCATCATTTTCAAAACATTTTCTTTCTACTTGAGCCCTTGATATCAGCTCCTCATTTTCCCCATCCTCCATACTCCCTCCCTCATGAACCCTGGATGATTTATAATTGCCACCCCCATGTCTTACACCGACCACTGTCTCCCTTCACCCACTTTTCTGTTGTCCATCCCCCTAGGAAGGGGTTATGTGTTGATCACTATGATCAGTTTCCCCTTTCCCCCACCACCTTACCCTTAACCTCCTGGTATTTCTATTCTCATTATCGGTACTGAGGAGTTTATCAGTCCTGGATTCCCTGTGTTTCCAGCTCTTATCTGTATCACTGTATATGCTCTGGTGTAGTCATATTTGTAAAGTAGAATTGAGGTCATGATAGTGGTGAGGAGGAAACATCAAAGAACTAGAGGAAAATCATATGTTTCATTGTTGTCATACTGCGTCCTGACTGGCTCATCTCTTCTTTGTGACCCTTCTGTAAGTGGATGTCCAATTGTCTACAGATGGGCTTTCGGTGTCCAATCCATGCTACCCCTCATTCATATTGATATGATGTTTTGTTCTGGGTCTTTGATGCCTGATACCTGATCCCATTGACACTTAATGATCACACAGGTTGGTGTGCTTCTTCCATGTGGGATTTGTTGCTTCTCAGCTAGATAGCTGATTGTTTATCTTCAAGCCTTTAAGACCCCAGGTACTATATCTTTTTATAGCTGAGCACTATCAGATTTCTTCACCATATTTGCTTATGCACCCATTTTGTCTTCAGTGATTGTGTTGGGAAGGTGAGCATCACAGAATGCCGGATTATTAGAATAAAGTATTCTTGCATTGAGGGAGTACATGAATTTTCACCTGCTACCTTAATACTTAGCATATAAATATATGTACATAGATTTCCCTATGGTCATATATAAATATATTTACATATGCACATGCATGTATTTAGACCTCTATAAATATCCTTTGCCTCTTATTTCTTTCCTCTATTTCCTTTTACTTTCCTCTTGTCCCATTATCATGTTCAGCCTTCATTCAGATTTCTGCAATTCCTCTTGGTTACATTGCCTTTGATTAAGGCCCAGCAGGTATCTTATGCCCTTCTCTCCATCAATTTTAGATCACTCGGTGTTCCCTTGTTCCTGGGTTGGTGGACAACCCCCTTCCTTTCTCCTGACTCTCCCTCTCCTGTGTCCCTCCAGAACCATTGGTCCTGTTGTTTTCACCTCCGAATTTTCTCTTGTTTATATCACCTATCTTATCTAGAAAGACAGGCAGAGGCAATAATAAGCAAAAAAACAAGACAAAGCCAAACAAAACAATAAAGGAAGACAAAACAAAAAAAATAATGACAAAAAAGGAAAAACCTATAAATCGTTCCAGGTCTGCTTGTTGATCTTTATAAATGTTTTCTTCTCAAGTCTGATGGGGTGCCACACTCTGGCCACAAAGTCTATTTTTGGTATTCCCCAGGGACTTTATCGCTTTGCTCCCCTTGCTGCTCTATTGCATTCCTTTCGTGTTTCGCCCCAGTGTGATGGGGCCAGATTGGGCACAATCCCCGCACTGTGTCTCCGGTGTTGTCCCTCAGCATTATGGCTTAGTGAGGTACGTCATGCTTCTGTCAGCCATATGCTCCTCTCTACATTGGCTGCTCTTAGCAGAAATATCGTCCTCGGGGCTTCGTGGGCCAAGATGTGTTCTACTCTCTCTTCTTCCCTCTTCATTTGTTCCAGTGTCCTCTGATCAGACGTGCTCCTTGAGCTGTAGCTTCAGTGCTGTCTTCTGAAGAAGGGGGGAAGGGGCCCATGTAGTTGAAATACATGCCGGTATGTTGTATTCATGTCTTGGTGTACCGTGTTGAAGCCTGGTCTCTCTCTTCCTCTCCTGTGGAGATACAAACAATACCTTCCCCTTGGGTGGTTAGTGCCCTGCTCCCCCACTATCCACGTCTTTTCTTTTTCTCTCTGTATTTCTCCCTCCTATTTAGTTGGCTGCCATATGTATCCCTGGATTGCGTTCAGCCCCTGCCATAGTACCTGGACCTCACCCCAGAAATATACGTATATAGTAGCTTTGGCCCCATGCCTCTTTTGCCATTTATAAGCTTACCTCAGAGGACTTGTGTTGTACTCGTCTTCTTTTGTGCTTGGCTTACTTCACTTAGCATAATTTTTTCCAGTTCTTCCCATGTGGCAATGTGCTTCATGTGTTCATCACTGCTTTTATGCAGGTACCACAATTTGTGATCCATTAGTCTGTTGATGAAAATTTGGGTTGTTTCCAACTCCTTGCAATTGTGAACTGTGCCACAATGAACACTGGAGGACAGATGTCTGGCTGTGGTTTGTTGCTTGCCTCTTCTGGGTATATGCCTAGTAGGGGAATTGCTGGGTCATGTGGTAGCTCAATTTCCATCTGTTTTAGATATCTCCACATCGATTTCCATAGTGGCCGTACATACCTACCAGTCCACCAGCAGTGGATGAGAGTTCCTATCTCCCCACAGCCCCTCCAACACTTGTTACTTTCTGATTTTTTGAATTAGGCTATCTTTGAGGATATTAGGTGGTATCTCATAGTTGTTTTAATTTGCATTTCTTTTATGGTTAATGATTTGGAACATTTTCTCCTATGTTTATTGGACATTCAGTTCTCTGCCCTTGTGAAACTTCTGTTCAGGTCTTTTGCCTACCTCCTTAGTGAGCAGTTAATGTTTTTCTTATTGTAAGCTTTCAAAGTATTATAGATTTTAGTAATAAGGCCTTTGTCTGATGTGTCATTGCTAAAGATGTTTTCTCAGTCTGTGGGCTCTCTGTTTACTCTCTTGGTGAATTATTGCGATGTGCACAGGTGTCTCATCTTCAGTATAGCCCATTTGTCAATTTGTGCCTCCTCTGTCTTTATGTCCTTCCCTATTTTCGATAGCCTATATATTCCCTGTGCCAAATGTTTCAGGTTTGACCCAATTCCCTCATTGATGGCCTAATAATTTAGGGTTTGCCTCAAGATCTGTCATCCACCTTGAGTTTATTCTTGTGCGTGGAGTAAGGTACAAGTGTGTACAAGAATAAATTCAAGATGGATCACATGCAAAAAATGAAACATGTAGATATCCATTTTTTCCTACACCACTTATTAAAGAAGGCATCTGCTTCCAAATTGATATTTTTGAGCTCTTATCAAAAATCAGTTGTCTGGATGCTGACATTTTCATTTCTGGGTTTTAAGTTCTTTTACATTAGTCTGAGTATCTGTCATTATATCGGTATCACACTGTTTTGACCACTGTGGCTGTATAATAGGTGCTAAAGTCAGTTAGAGCAAGCCCTCCCTCTTTGTCCTTCTTCTCGAGGAGTTCTCTGCTAATTCTGGCCTTCTTCCCTTTCCATATGAAGTTGGTAATCATGTTTCCAATTCTTTGAAGAAAGATGATGGTATTTATATCAGGATAGAATTAAACTTATATAGCTCCTTGGGCAAAACTGACATCTGTACTATATTGAGTCCTCCCGTCCGCGAGCATGGGATAGTCCTTCATTTGTTGAGGCCACTCTTGGTTTCTTATAATAGTGTTCTGTAGTTTCCTCGTACAAATCTTTTGGTTTTTAGTCATGTGTATCCCTAGATATTTTAATTTGTGTTTGGCTATTGTGGAGAGTACTATTATTTTTAGCACTTCTTTTGTGTACCCATATGATGTATATAGCTGTCGGAAAGACTTATGTTTGTTGATCTTGTATCCTGCTACTCTTCCATACTCCTTCGTCACTTCCAACACTCCACTGTGGAGTTTGGGGATTTTCAATATATAAAACTATATCATCTGCGAATAATAATAGTTACACCTCCTCCTTCCCCCAAATGAATACCTTTGATGTCTTTCCTTTGCTTTATGTTGTTAGCTTGGTCCTCCAGTACGATGTTACATAGGAGTGGGGACAAGGGGCATCCTTGTCTGGTCCCCCTTTTCAGTGGGATTGTTTTCATCTAGGAATGGAGGAAAATTCTTCAATATTATACAAGCCATGTAAGAAAGACCAACAGCCAATGTGGTAGTCACTGGAGAAGAGACAAGCAAGACTTTTAAATAAGTTTTTCCCTGTTGATTTCCTTGATCATCTTCCTCTTTAAATGGTACCTTGGGTGAGAGCACAGAGATGTTTTTCAAATGCAGCTCCTTTTCTTGCAGACAAGCAATCTCTTGAATATCAAGCTATCAAACTAAGGACATTTTCAGGATGGTAACTACCACTCTCTGGCTAAGAGGCTATCACATTTAGAACATTGGAAAGCTGAGTGAAATAAAAAAATACAGTACAAGTAAGCAAAATCTAAGTGTATCAAAACATTAAAAATTGAGTGTTATCCTTTTTGATTTTTGCCAATTGTGTAAAAGGACAAGTTATATTTATGCTTACTAGAGATTTCTTTGGATTTTCTCTTGAAGGCAGTGGATGCCTGTAGCAAGCTCTACTTGACAGCTCACAGCCACAAAAGCATTGAAAGCTGAACCAGTACCTCCAGAAAATAATAGACGAAAACCCTCCATAAGCTACAGTTGCAATTTGTAAAATTACACGCAGATTTTCAGCTTCAGCAATTTAAATCCCACATTTATATTTGCCCTTGAAGCTTATCTCTCTCTTTTCTATTCAAATGATAGTTGGTTTAAATTATATCATTTTGTTCCAATTCTTTATTCAATACCTATTTTGATATATCTTATGACACCTCTGCAAATAGCTTTTTAAAATTTCTCTTCAAAGTAAAGCATGAGGGAATAATCGACTGTGTATGTTTTACTGAAAAGTTAGCAGTTGAATTTAGGAAAGGGAAGAATTTTTATAATTAAATCAGAGTTCCATGCAGATCCCCTAAATGTTTGTTATCTCTTCAATATTTGCACTGACAGAGCCTACATGTTCTAGGTCACTGGCACTCTTCCTAGTGCTCTCCATTCTGACCAGTTAACAAGATAAAACACAGTGTCAATGGTGTGGCCAAATATACACAAAAATCTCCATTTACCAAAAATGTGTGGTAGAAATAGTCATGTTTCATTACAAAATTAAATCTAAATTCTTTAAATAGTTTTAGATTTCCTCTATTTGACATAATTGCTTTCTAATTCTTAATCTTCAAGAAATGCTAATTTTTCTACTGCCGTAAACAATTACAGTCTCAGAAACTCACAGCCCTATAGTGTTGCTGTGAGTCGACGTCAACTCGATGGCAGTGAGTTTATTGAGTTCTACATTCATAAAAATTATACAGAAATATGTCATCCACAAGAAATTCCTTGTTGGAGTTGAAAAAAAGGATTTCCAAGTGGCATCCAAGCCTAGCATGTCTTAGAAGATAAACAGTGGATCCTGTTGGAAGGGACTGGTTCACCACAGATTTTGATGACAGTATGACAGAAATTAGATGACATTTGGTGCTAGTCTCAAAGAAAAGAGAGGTATTAGAGGACAACGTGTGATAACTTATCTGATCATACAGTATGCACAAGAAAGAGATTAAATATTAAAATCTAGGGCCAACATCAAAGTGGCCAGAAAAGAGCCCAGAAGACCAAATACCAGCAGGAGAAGTAAGACTATAACCCAAGGACAAGTCAGCAGATCAGGATTCAAATGGGGTAATCACCTGTGATCAAGCCAACTCCTTCCTCCCCTGGCGACCCATGCATTTCAGAGTGGAGGTATGCACCAGAGGGTTTTCAGTGTCAGCCGTTTTAAAAGTAGATTGCCCGGGATTCTTTCTGAGGTAGCTGTAGGTGGATTTAAATCTTTGATCTTAAGTTAGCAAGAAATTCATTAACTGTTTACACCGCCCTGGGGCTCCCTCAAATAGGGTACCTCCATTTATAAGTTGTATAACCTCTGTGTGAGCCAACATTCATCAACAGAGCACCTATGTTACAAGAGTGCTGTGGAATGGCATTGACAAACTTCAGGCCAACACTTAACATAATACACTCACTCACTGCCTTTGGGCCAATTCCAACTCATCGTGACCCTATAGAACAGGGTAGAATTACCTTGTGGGTTTCTGAGACTAGCTTTTTACAGCAGTAGAAAGCCTCGTCTTTCTCCCATGGAATGGTGGTTTCAAATAAATGATCAGGTTTTGTTTTTCTGTTTTTAAAAGTCGCCCTCCCCACTCCATAGATAAGCTGAAAGTGTGAAGAAATCAAAGCCACAGGACAAAGCAGGTGGGGGATCAGAGTCAGTATAAGGAGTGTTGTACTTCATTTGTTATAGATTGAATTGTGTCGCCTAAAAATAACAACCAAAAAAGTGCTGAAGTCCTGATATCCTGTACCTGTAAATGCGATTATGTTTGGCGAGAGAAATTTTACCTTGTTGTAGTAGAGAAATCATACCAGAGCAGGATGGGTCCTAAGCCTAATCACTTGTGAATTTTAAAGTGATAAAATAGACACAGAGACACCCATGGGGGTGATAGGCACTAAATAAGACCAAAGAATAGCAATGTAGGCCGAGGAGCATCAGCAATCGCAGGATAGAGGAGAAAGACCCACAGAAGAATAGACATGGTCCAGCGTTAATTTGACCTTTTGACCTCCAGAACTCAGCTAAAATAAATTTCTTTTCTTTCAAGCCACCCACATTTAGTATTTTTTGTTGCTATTGCACCAGTGAGTAACTAAAAGAAACCCCATTGTTTTAGATGTTGTGTTAATCTGGGTAGAGTAGAGAAACAAAATTCAGAAACAATCATATTTTTATAAGGGAGTTTTATATAAAGGGCAAGGGTGCATTAAGAAAGCACCCCTGAGGGGTTGATCTATCCTGGATTCCCTGTGTGGCAGACTCTTATCTGTAGCAGTGTGCCTGCTCTGGTCTAATCCAATTTGTAAGGTAGAATTGAGGTCATGCTAGTGGGGGGAAGTAAGCACCAAAGAGCTAGGGAAAGTTGTGTGTTTCATCCCCTCAGAGCCAACAAGAAGAATAGAGATATCAGGAGGATTAGAGGAAGGTGGGGAAAAAAGGAGGAATTGATCACAAGGATCAACCTAGAAACCCCCTGCCAGGGGGATGAATAATATAAAAGTGGATGAGGGGCAATGGAGGATGGTGTAAAATATGGAAAAATAATCCATAACTTATCAAGGGTTCATGAGAGAGAGCTGGCAGGGGAGGGAGGGGGAAAGAAATGGGGAGCTGCTACCAGGGGCTCAAGTGGGAAGAGAATGCTTGGAAAATGATGCTGGCAGCATATGTGCAAATGTGCTTGACACATTGGAGGAATGTTTGGATTGTGATAAGAGATGTAAGAGCCCCCAATAAAAGTATTAAAAAAACAAAAACAGAATAAAGAAAATATTCTAAAACTGATTGTGGTGATGATTGTACAACTCTTATTGATGTAAGAGCCCCCAATAAAAGCATTTTTTTAAGAAAAAGAAAGCATCCCAACTCAGTCTAGTCCAAGTCCATAAGTCTGACATTAGCCCAGTCCTCCTCAAACTCACAAAACACATGCAGGATAAGCATAGGCCAGTGGGTACAGTCTTTGGATCCAGTGGTGGTGTAAGCATCTCAATGCTGACAGGGGTCTCCACGTGACTTCTCCAGCTCCCAGGGCTGCATCAGGGTAGGTCCATGTGGCTTCTCCTCAAGGCTGTCTTGTGGGAAATGAGTCTTGCCAGCTGAGGCAGAGAACTAGCTAAGGCAGCCACACACTGGTCTGACCAGCAGAGAGCAAGGGACCAGAAAACTAGAAAGGGGAGAGTCACAAAGCCATTTATCTCTCCACCCTTCAATTAATCCCACATGTGTTTATCTGCCAAGTTGGCACAATAAACCTTAACTATCATAGATGTGTACTCTTTTACTGTTTGGTAGAGGCCAATAGTAACATGGCTTTCCAAGGTCTTCTGGCATGTGGACATGAAAATATTGGATGAGGAAATAAAGGCTGAATTCCCTGGATGGTAAGAGGTATATTCTGAAATAGTAATGAACTCTACAACTACAATAGGTACTTAATTTCCTTGATATATTTTTGCTACTCTCTTAGACTTTTACAAAACTATGAATCCATTTAGATTTTGGCAAAATTCCCACAGAACAATGAAAACTGTTAGGGGCCTTCAGGAGCTCGGGGATTCCACAGAGAATAATTTCTCTGCATTTAACTGTTGGGCTGGCATCATCTCCTATGTTTGAAGCACACTCACCTCTGCCTACCCCAAACCCAGGGCCAGCTGAGTTCCCCAGACAAAGTCATTGTGTTCCAATAGAGATATCCTTTCATGCCCATTCTGCACATTGCCCTTGCAAGCATGCTTCATTATCTCCAAAAAGGAAAAAAAAATTAAGGCATATAGTATAAGCAACTGGTCCAAGGCCAGATCAAGGCCTATCTAATTCATTTTCTCAAGACCAAGAGAGAAAATGATAAAGAGAAGGAAGGAAGAATGAAGAGACAACAGGAAGGAAAGAGAGTTCCTGCTGTGCATGTTCAGTTCTCCACTGATGGCATCAACTACTCCTGAGCTGAGAGTTGTTATTATCTACACAATCGGCAAGAAGGACAGAATGGATCAGCACTTCAACACCACCGGCTGCTCTTTTCTCCTGTAGAGTCACAGGCTTGGAAACCCACACGGGCACTTATACTCGATCTGTAGGGTCTATATGAGTCAGAATCAGTGTCAGCAATTGAGTGAGTGAGTGAGTGAGTGAGTGAGTGAGTGAGTGAGTGAGTGAGTGAGTGAAAGTAGCCCCATATTGCTTAGTTGTTGGTTAGAAGCAGTCCCTGAAAAGTGTAGCCTGGCATTAAGGCAGACTGAAACACTGGTAGTTAGAGCTATCAATCAGTTATGCTCCTAGCAGCAGTTGCTTTTGAAAAATCTACTACCCTGTCCTGAAAGCTTCCAATAAGTGTTCTAGATATTTGAAAAGCAAGAATAATCCGTTTCTACAACAGGAAGATTTCTTCATAACTGTGAGTATCTGGTCCAAGTCATGGTCTTCTCAATCATCTTATATGCATGAGAAAGCAGTACAATGAGTAAAAAAACAATTGATATAAATGTACCGTGCACTTCTAGAAGAATGATCAAATCAATCTCAGAAGAACTATAACTAGAATTCTCATTGGAAGAAAGGATGACAAGCCTTCAACTGGTTTTCCTTGCTTCCTCATCAGGACAGAACCCTTGCTAGACAAGGACAGCAGTTAGCTAAAGAAGAGCGTTAGTGAACATTAAAAACCTCTATGAGAATGACTTATGCCATAGCCACATCGATGGGCTTAAATACACCAACAATCATGCGCATGGCACAGTGCCGGGCAATGGCCTGTTCTGTTAACACAGGGTCACCATGAGATAGAGACATCTTTGTGGTAATTAAGAACACTTCTGGATTGCTGGGCTGCTCAGGTTGCAAAATTGTGTTTCGTTTTCTTAAGTAATTTTTGTGAAATCTGAAATTTCTTAAAAACCTCCCATTCCACTAATGACAAAGAGCAACAGAGATGCATACAGAGAAATATAGGCAAAATCTTGACTTTGGAATGTCACTTGAATTCACAGCAAACAAACAGCTTTGTAGAGAGGAGTTTTTTTCCCCTCTGTCTTCAATTGTCTTTCTGTTTCATAAAATGAACAAATATAAGAATAGTAAGCATATTTTATACATTCAATAGTAAACCATAAAAAAGAGAGAGATTGAGTCAACCTACCTCCAGCATTCACTCACAATATTAGACAAAGTTTGCCTAATCTGTAATAGGAAGAGATTTAAGAAAGGTGATGAGATGCTTTCACATCCCTGAGAAATGCCTGGTGCTCCCTCCACCCCTACCCAGGACAGAGAGCAGATGGATATTAGCAATGATAAGTCTGAAGGTAGGGTTGCATCTACAAGAGAACTGAAGTCAAGTGCGAGGTGGCCTGCATCTCCCTTCCTGATGAAGAATAGGAGGTGGCAGAGCTCCTGGAGGAGTTGCCCCATATCACAAGAACTGCAGGTTTCTTAAAATCTCAGAGTGGTATAAGAAAGTATCCTAAAGTTCTTTCTGGTGGTGCAGTCTAGAGAAGACGCCCAGACATGGCGCCTCGCGAGGGGAAGGAAAAGTAGGAACAGCAGGTCATCAGCCTGGGCCCTCAGGTGGCTGAAGGAGAGAATGGCTTTGGTGTCTGCCACATTTTTGCCTCCTTCAGTGACACTTTGGTCCATGTCACTGACCTCTATGGCAAAGAAACCATCTACTGAGTGACAGGTGGATGAAGGTGAAGCCTGATTGAGAAGAATCTGAGCCCTCCGCTGCCATGTTGGCTGCCAGGAAGTGGCCCAGGAATCACTGAAGTGACAGAGTTTATAGCATTAAGATTACTGACCCGGTACAGTTAGAACTATAAAGTTTATTGAAAAATGCTAAAGGTACTATATGCATCATGAGTCGATTGAAAATACCATGGCTTGGGTCAGGCTCACCTTGATCCTCAAATAACCTCCCTGCTTTGCAACACTTAAGAGTTCTGTTGCAGCAGTTTCACCCAAGGCAACGCGTCATTCTCTTTCTTGAATGCTGCTTCCATGAGAATCATTTGTGGGTTCAAGCAAGACAAAATCCTTGACAAATATAATCTTTTCTCCATTTATCACGATACTCTCTATTGGCCCCATTGTGATGATTTCTATTTTTTGACCCACACTGCAGACTACAGCCCATCACCTTCATCAGTAAGTGCTGCAAGTCTCACTTTCAGCAAGCTAGGTTGTGTCACCTGCACATCGCAGACTGTTGATGAGCCTTCCTCCAACCCTGATGCTGCATTCTTCTTCATATAATTCAGCTTCTCTGATGATTGGCTCCCCATACAGATTGAATAAGTGTGGCGTGAGAATACAACCCTGATGCACCACTTTAAAAATTTTAAAACATGTAGTATCCCCTTGTTCTGCCAACACAACTACATTTTGATCCATGTGCAGGTTCCTTATGATCACAATGGAATGTTCTGGAAACCCCATTGTATGTAGGATTATCCAGTTTCTTATGATGTTCACAATTGAATGTCGTACCATTGTCAATAAGTAAACATCTTTCTGATATTCTTTGTTTTCAGCCAAGATCCATATGATGCCAACAATTACACCCCTTGCTCCACATCTTCTGAATCCAGCCAGGACTGCTGGCAGCTCGCTGCCAATATACAGTTGTATTTTACTTACATGTATTATCGATGATATTGGCATATAATTTGAGCATTCCAATGGGTCTTCTTTCTTTTAAATGGACACAAATATGGATCTCTTCCAGCCATTTGGTCAAGTAGCTGTCTTCCGAATTTCCTGGCATACACAAGCAAGTGCTTCCTGAACTTCATTAGTTTGTTGAAACGTATCAGTTCATAGGCCACCAATTTCTGGAGACTTGCTTTTGGCTAATGTGTTCAGTGCAGCTTGAACTTCTTCATTCGTTACTATTGTTTCTTGTTCATGAACTCCCTTCTAAAATGGTAGCATATCAACTAGTGCTTTTGATACAATAATTCCATGTACTACTTCCATTTTATTTTGATACTTCTTGGATCGATTAATATTTTCTCCATCAATATTTTTCAACGTTGTAATTTAAGGCTTGGATTTTTTCTTGAGTTCTTTCCGTTTAAGATATGCTGAGCATGCTCTTCTTTTCTGGTTTTCTAACTCTAGATCTTTGCATATTTCATTATAATATTTTACTTTGCTCAAGCTGTCCTTTGAAGTTTTCTATTCAGCTCTTCGACTTCATCATTTCACCCATGTGCTTTAGCTACTCTATAATAGCAAGTTTCAAAGTCTGTTCTGACATCCATTTTGATCTTTGATTCATTTTCTCTTTCTGAGGACCTTTGCTTTCCCCAGGAATTATATAATTGATGTTTCCTCACAGCTTAGCAAGTCTTCTGTCACTAGTATTCAACGCAGCAAATCTGTTCTTGAGATGTTCTTGAAATTCTGGTGGGGCTGACTCAAGGTTGAGTTTTGACTCTTGTGCACTTGTTTTCATTTTTTTCAGCTTCAACCTAGACTTACATAGAGCAGTTGGCTGTTTGTTCCATGATCAGTCCCTAGCCTGGTTTTAACTCCTGGTATTGAGCTTCTCCATTGTCTCTTCCTACAGATGTAGTAAATTTGATTTTTGTATATTTCATCTAGAGAAGTCAATGTATGTATTTCTCTTTTGCGTTGCCGAGGAATGGTATTTTCTATGAACAAGTTATTAATCTTGCAAAACTCTTTTATCCAGGTTCATGTCTATCACCAAGTCCAGGTATTTCAACTACTGTCCTTCCTCATTGTTTCCATTTGCATTCCAATAGCCAATCATTATCAATGGATCTTGAGCACATGTTTGATAAATTTCTGACTGATGATTTTGGTAGAATGATTCAGTTTCTGCATCCCTAGCATTTATAATGTATGCATAAGTCTTAATTGTCTTGATTGGATTTCCTTGAAGTCCCATCGAGATAATCGTAATACAGGCAGCATTTTACTTTAAGATAGGTCTTGAAATGATCTTTTTTTTTTAAAAAAAAGAATGCAATGTCATTCCTTGTGACAGTGATATTTCTAGCATAATAAACCTTATGATCTTCTGATTCAAAATGGCCAATATGTCAACTCATTAACTCCTAGGAGATTGATCGTTGTGACTTCCATTTCATTTTTGATGACTTCCAGTTTTCTTAGATACATGTTTAGTACATTCCAAGTTACAATTCTTAGTAGATTTTTGCAGCTGTTTCTTCTTATTTTGAGTTATGCCCCATCAGCTAATGAAGGTCTGAAGGTTTTCCTCCCACAGGCTTGTCTCCATTCACATTATTATAGTCGACCCTACTTTGAGAATGAGCTCCTCCTCAGTCAGATTGTGAGTACTTTCTGACCTGAAGGGCTCATCTTCTGGCACTATCTTTGAAATTTTTCCATGCTATACATAATATTTTCAGCAGCTAATTCCTCTGAAATGGACAATATATCCCTTCTTACAATCTATTCTTTGCCTGGAAGCTTTACAGAAACCTGCTCACTTTGGGTGAACCAGTTGATGTTTGAAATACTAGTACCATAACTTCCAGCATCACAGCAACACACAAGCTGCCGCAGTATGAAAAACTAACAGACCAGCGATGACTTTGGATGGTGATGGTAAAGAGACATGTTTCCGTATTTTTTAAAAAAATGTCTGGATTCACTTCTCAAGTGTATGCACATTGTGCTATCTCTTTATGTTGAAGGGATGGTGACTTGAGAAATACATCATCGCCCTTTCTAAAGTTGCTGCTAGATCAGAAATGTTTGTGATAGTCACTGGGCTAATTTGGTTGCTTTATACAATACGTTTATTCTGTGCCCAAAACACCTTACATAATTACAGTGAAAAGGCAATAGAATAAAAATAAGAAAGACAATTTTAAAGTGTCACCGGCGTGCTTTAATTGTGAGTCTAGATTTAGAGTGAAAGCACACTCTGACAGTGAGTCCTTTGCCCTAAAGCGATCAAAGTGTATAGCAAAAGAAAGGAAACATCTGCGCATTTTTAATTTCATCACCTCTGAACAACTTGATTTCCTCATGACTTCCTGAGTCACTTACTAATGACCTCATGCTAATCACCAACATGAAACGTTCTTCCTTCTTATTAGCAAGATCTGAATCAATTCAATTTATGCGATAGCTTCCTTCCTTTCTATTTGCCAGTGACTCGTGTAGAATCAGTACCACCAGCTCCTTTCCCTTAGGATAAAGGGGCATGCCTGGTTTGTACTCTATATTTCCAGCTAGCTCATTGAACCTCCATTTTTCTGCCAGTTTGTCATCCTGTGGTAACTTGTGTGTGGCTGTGAAGCTGAAAGCTATGTCACTGGTATTTCAAATGTCAGCAGGGTCACTGTTAGTCCAGGTGGACTAGAGAAACAAATCCAGAAACACTAATGTGTGTGTAATAGAGAACTTTATATCAAAAAGTAATTCTATGTTAAGAAAACATTGCAGCCCAGTCCAGATCAAGTTCATAAGTCTGATATTAGCCCATATGTCTGGTACCAATCTATAAAGTCCTCAGACTTACAAAACACATGCAATGATGCTGAAGCAGGAAGATCACAGGTCAGTGGGTTGGTAGTCTTGTGGATACAGTGGTGTTGTAAGCATCTCAGTGTTAGCGGGGTCTCCACGTAGCTTCTCCAGGTTCAAGGCTGTCACTGCCATCAGCATAGATTGATGTGTCTTGTCAGTAGAGAGTCTCTCAGGGAGTGATCAGAGAGACAGAGTGTGTGTCCCTGGCCTCCAAGGAGGTCTGCATGGTAAAGAAGAGGAGTAGTGAAAGAGAGGAAGGTCCTGGACAAGATGGATTGATACACTGCCTGGAACCTGAGGCTCAAACATATGGATAATTGTGACGACAAAGCACCTGGCAGTATTACATGGAGTCACTCTGGGTTAGAACTGACTCATGGCATCTAACAACAACAATTGCAACAAGAGATCTACACTTGTGTCCATTCCAAAAAAGATATCAAAACAGAAAGCTGAAATTATCAAGCAATATCACTAATAGCATATGCAAGAAATTTTTTGCTGAAAGCAATTGAAATAAAGTTGCAATATCACATCAACAGAAAGCTGTCAGAAATTCAAGCTGGATTCAGAAGTAAATATTGTGCAAGTGATATCACTGCTGATGTCATATGGATCATGGCCGAAAGCGGAGAATGCCAGAAAGATGTCTGCTTGTGCGTTATTAACTATGCAAAGACATTCAACTGGGTAGATCATAACAAAATATCACCAACATTGACAAGAATTGGACTTCCAAAACATTTCATTGTGCTCATGTGGAGCGTGTTCATAGACCAAGAGATAATTGTTTGAACAGAAAAGAGAATGCAGAATTGTTTAGAAAATGTGTCTTAGGGGTGTATTCTTTCATCATACTTACTTGAGACGCTGGACTATGAAAACACGAATACTGCATCAGATGGTGAGATGTCATTGAAATTGTTCCATAGTCTGAACATTCTGTTGAGTCACCTTTCTTGGAATGGGTGCAAAAATGGATCTATTCCAGTCAGTTGGCCAAGTAGCTGTCTTCTAAATGCCCTGGCAGAAGTAACTCAGTGCTTCCAGTGCTTCAACAGCTTGTTGAAGGATTTCAATTGGTCTTCTATCAATTCCTGGAGCCTAGTTTTTGGTTAATGCTGTCAGCGCACCTTGACCCTCTTCTTTCAGCACCATTGGCCCTTGCTTAAATGCTCCCTCCTGAAATGCTGGAATATCAACCAGACCTTTTGGGTGCAGTGACTCTGTATATTATTTCCATCCTCTCTTGATGCTTCTTGCAAAAACAGGTGCAGACAAAATATTTGGATCCTTTGACTTTGTCCTTTCTACTCAATCCCTTTTCTTTTTAGCAACCTGGCTTCTGTCTTCTGCTTCCACTGACTACACTGTCAGTCGACTTTTCCACTGTTACCCTTACTTTCAGTAAAGGAGTTCCATTTCAGTGCCAGCTCCAATTGTAGTAGAGTTGATTCCAAATGATGGGGACTCTGTACATACCAGAGCAGAACTGTCATTCATGTTTTCAACAGTAGTAGGTCACCAGGACTTTTTACCAATCTAGCTTATTAACTCTGTGCAGAACTCAGGACTGTACTAAGGCCTAAGTTTAAAAAAATGAATGAGGAGTTTGCTTCTAGAAGCTCTCCTCCTTGGAGTGTGATCCCTACATGAATCTGTATACATCTGCTCATTCTCCACGTAGTTGCTCTTTGTGATAAAATCTAAACTTTATCACTGTTTGCCACAAAAGTCATCCACTACCATTATGATCCAATGATCAATCACTACCAAAATCAGAAGTCCCCAGGTCATCTGATTCTAAGAAAGAAAATAAAGCTTTCTTCTTATGTCTGAAAATTAGACAATAGGAATTAGAGGGACAAAAATATTCATAGTAATTTTAAAAGTATTTTTAAGTGTCCACCAAAACAGTGCCAAATGGTTTTCCACTATTTTGTTCAGTTTGATCACTAAAACTATGAGGTTTACTGTATCCACATTTTATGTGTGAGGAAATAAATGTTCAGAAAGCTAGAGGAAGAAACAAAGAATCGCTCCTTTGTCTTCTGAATCCAAGTCCTACTGACCCATGAATTCCTGATAAAGATGTAATATACAACTTTAAATATTTAACAGAACATAAAAAGACAAGAATTGTTAACAATAATAGTGAACTAATCCCAAATGTTAATTCTTAAATATTTTATTGAGACGTTCCCCCCTATTATTCAAGTACTTTTCAGGGCCAGATTTCTTCCAAATATGTTACATATTATGAATAATAAGTGAGTTAGTTAAAGTTTATTGTGCCAACCTGGGCAATAAATACATGTGGGGTTAATTGAAGTACGGAAGGTATAAATGGCTCCATGAGCCTTGCCTTTCTAGTTCTCAAGTCTCTTGCTCTCTGATGGTTGGACCAGGGTGCAGCTTCCCTAGCCAGTTCCCTGCTTCAGCTGGCAAGGCTCACTTCCTGCAAGACATCCCCAAGGAGAAGCCTCATGGACTTACCCTGATGCAGCCCTGGGTGCTGGACCAGACAGGTGGAAACCCCTGCCAGCGCTGAGATGCTTACACATTTACTGACTTGACTTTCCTCCTGCAGTTGGCATTATTTTGTGCGTTTTGTGAGATGGAGGAGGACTTTGTGGATTGGTATCAGAAATATGGGTTAATGTTGGACTTGTGGGCTTGGGCAGCTCTGGGTTGGAATGTTTACTTGATGTGCACTTACCCTTTATATAAAACTCTCTCTTATACATGAGTTTCTGTGGATTTGTTTCTCTAAAGTACCCAGATTAACACAATGAAGAATAAGAATGGTCCATTCTTCAAAAGGATTTCACAATCTAGTGAAAGATGAAGTAATAAACTTGTAAAATATTTATTCTGTCATTAGAACTGTTTGATCATTTTTCAAATTTTGTATCAGGATAGAAAAAAAGAACAAAACATATGGGCAACTATTTTCTTTCCTAGTCTAAACCCACAGAATGTAGATATTCTCAAGAGGCAAGAATAATTATGCCATAAAACAGATTACAGACATTACCCTGAACTGTACCCGCGCTGGCTCATGATTTATTGAAATCACAAAATGCTAAGATTAAAAGATAATTATAAAGAATTTCCACTATCAAAGATAGAACAACAGAGAGCATTTCTTTCTAAATATTTTAAGAGTGAGAAAGACTCACTCTTAAATCAGAGACCTATGACTACTCATATTCTTTTTAGGGAACGGAATGGAAAGATTTAGGAAAGAAGAGACTCTGTCACTTTCTCAAAACAAATGGAGACTTTGAGACCATGGCAATGAGTGCTGACAAATTGTTAATAGACTTCAAATAAAGAGCTACAAAAGTAATAGGGGGTCAAATTTTGTTATAATTCTAACTATATTTATTAAAAATACCTCATTGAAAACACTATCTAGTTCCTATTTCAGCAGGCTTGTAAACTATCTGTGAAAATACTGGTTGGGCAGAGAAAGGACAAGGAAACAGGTGAAAGAATCAGAGTCAGAAACCAGGCAAAGTCTAGTAAAAACGGTAACGAAGATTGTTAGGAGAGAGAGAAAGATATGATCATCCTTCAAGTCTCACCAAATAGCTCACAGCTAAATAAGAGTCCACTCATTTAAAGAAGCCAACTTGGGAAGTTACAAACTTTGTCAAAAATAAAGTAGTACATATGTTTTATATTCTTTCCCACATAGCAAAAGTGAAAGGAAGATAAACTGCTGCTATAATATTCTAACAATCTGGGGAAGAGGCAGTTTCATGCAATTAGGGCACATTAACTTGAATATACTCATATATCTATGTATATCTATATCTCACTTAAAAGAGTTAAAAAATTTTTATTCCATTCTGATTTGAAGTGGTTATACCCTTGATTTTCAGAAAGGGAATAAAGTCTGATTTATTTAGTTCTTAATCTTAAAAAAAAAAACCCTGAAAATTTGAGTCTGAGATAATGCTCATTGTTTTTACAATCATCAACACTAGAACTTAATTCATGTTGATTTTATACGTAGCTAAACTTCTAACTTTCTGAACAGAAAATAGAGTACAGCTATTCTCATTTCAGGGCTGCTTTTGTCAGGAAAGACATCTACTCCAGAAAACTCAAGATCCCTCTTTGAAAGTCTGTAAGACATGACAAAATAATAATAACTTATACATTATCAAGGGTTCATGAGGGAGGGGGGAGGGAGGGGGAAATGAGGAGATGATACAAGGGCTTAAGTAAAAGCTATGTTTTGAGAAGGATGATAGTGACAAATGTACAAATGTGCTTGACACAATGGATGGATGTATGGATTGTGATAAGAATTGTATGAGCCTCCAATAAAATGTTTTTTTTAAGTCTGTGAAATGACACTACAGCACAACAGTGATAGAAACTTTCAACAAAACAGAAAAATAACAAACACTGGCATTGATGTAGAGTGACTGGAACCCTCATGTCTATGAGACTGCTGATAGAACTGTCAAATAGTACAACCGGTGTGGGGAAAAAACCAGTATGGCATCTCTTCAAACCACTGGGAATAGAAATATTGTGTGACTTAGCAGTCTCGCTACTTGGTGCACGCCCTAAAGAAGTAAGAACAGTATATATGCACACCCATCTTCATCACGGTACTATGCACAATAGCAAGAAGATGGAAAAAACCTTAAATACCCATTGGCTGACAAAGGGATAAATAAACTTTGGCACATACACACAACAGAATATTAGGCAATGGGAAAGTAAACTGTTAAACAAAGAGGAAGGAACATTAATTAGAAAGAGAAACTGAAGATCACATGATAGAATTTTGCAAGATCAACGACTCCCTCATTGCAAATACTTTTTTTCACCAACACAAAAAGGCAACTATACACATGGACTTCTCCAAATGGAATACACAGAAATCAAACTGAAGGCTCTGGACAAGACAACAATGAGCTCAAACATAGAACTCCTGTGAGGTAGGCACGGGACCAGGCGTGTTCCATTCTGGTTTTCAAGAGGAGGAACCAACTTGATGGTACCTAAGAACAAAGTCGCCCAAACTGCCATTTCAATGTGGCGGAATCGAAGTGCACAGAATCTTGTGGGGTAAGCCTTAGAAAGATGGAAATATTACCTTCAGAATGTATAGGTAAAGGATTTGTTGAGAGATGATAGCTTCACGTTTTGATGTTTTTGTGTAATCAAAGTATCTACAATAACAAAAAAAGTGCTTCTACAATTTGATTGCAGTACTTTTTGATAGTTGTATCCTGTGTTCCAGTGTCATTTGACAAAGCCTGTGGGAGCTGTCTTCAGAGATATTATCTAGAAAAATATCATAGAGTCCAATCTACCATTATTAGCACACGCACGTGTTGTTTTGAAGAAATAAGTGATCTGAAACAAAATGGTTAATTTATTCATGCAGATTGATATCATATGATGAAAGAACAAATAACAATTGTAAGGGCCATTTTAAAAATTCTGTGATTTACTCTCTGTTTTCTTGATTAATTATTGAACATGTACTAGTATATGTCATGAATCCTCCAACTGAATTGAAACCTCTTTGAGGAAATGTTTGATACATTTAATTTTCAGCTGATCATGCTCACTAAGGAACAAAAGCCATTTAATATACATATATTGATGCCTGAATATGATATTTTATCAATAAGCTTTGATATCCTGATTTTCACTGAGCACCCAAACTCTTGCATACCCTTTAGCTCAATTCCAAACTTCACACATTTGCCAATGAACAGGTATGTAACACCCAACTGCACTGGCAATTGGAGGCATCCATTGTTCAGCATAGTAAATTGCTGTTTTGTTGTTGTAAGTAGAACAGAGTATTCATCTGCACCAGAACATTTTTTTTGGTGATTAGGGCCATGTAGACTATGTAAAACTATTTGGTATTTTGTCTTGTTGCCAAACAACCAGTTTTAATGTGTATACTGAATGATAGGCATAATTAACCCAAAGTTGAAGAGTTATGAAACTTTTATCATTGGCATAGTTGATCTGAAAGTGACCTTAGATCAGGTGGAATGACCCTTTCACAGGGGTCACCTAAGGCCATTGGAAAACACATATTTCCGATGGTCCGGACCCAAGACACAGTTCCTCTATCCATCTCCAGGTGGGTTCATTCACATACAGATACAGCCACATACGAGTACCTGGCGAGACGACATCATCATGCCAACACTATCACATACATCCCATACAAGTATAGGAGTATGTGAAAGGGTTGGTGCCATCATGTACTTATGTGGACCAGTCACATATGTGTAGAGAGCAGCTACTAAGTAGAGAGCAGATACTGTGTTGAAAGCAGCTACTCTGTTCAAAGCAGCTACTATGTTGAAAGCAGCCATATTGGCGGTAAAACAACATTTCATGAATTATCATTACTGGGTAAATGTAAAATCGTGTACTGTAAAATCATCAAATATATATATATATATATATATATATATATATATATATATATATATATATATATATATATATATATATATATAAAAACACCCTTGGAACTTAATCTGGATATGTTTGATGTGAATACTGCCCCTGTGTGATGGTAATAGGTATGTAAATAAAACAATACAGAAGGGTAAATCATAGGAAACTTCAATGAATTATATTGACTGAACTATGCCATGTATCATCTTTGTATTATTCAATCTATTGTTATACATTATTTTCATTAGCAAATCATCCTACGACAATGGATTGTGTAGAGAAGAATGTTAAGAAAAGAAAGTATAGTGGGGATTTTTTACAGTATGGTTTTACCTCAATAATTACAGCAGGAATTGAGAAACTGCAATGTGTTGTTTGTTGTGACGTTCTATCAGCCGAATCTATGAAGCCAAACAAACTAAAATGCCATTTTAATAGCAAATATCTGAGCTTTTCAGGCAAGTATACCAGCTATTTTAGAAGCAAAGTGGATGGATGCCCAAAAGCCAGACTTGACACTGGTGGCAAGTACCACAAACAAAACGTAGAAGCTATTGAAGCTTCATATTTGCTGGACTCAGAATCACCAGAGCTATGGAACCTCACACCATTGCTGAGAATTTACTATTGTCAGCAGCCAAAGACATTGTTCGAGTGATGATTGGAGATGAATTTGTTACAAAATTGAGTGCAATTTCCTTATCTAATGACACTGTCTGCAGAAGAATAGATGACATATCTGCTGATATTCTTGATCAGGTAATCGAGGAAATTAAATCTTCTCCACTCCCAATATTTAGCATCCAGCTTGATGAATCTGCACACTTTGCAAATTGTTCACAGTTACTGGTTTCCGTGAAGTATTTTAATGATGGTGACTTTAAAAATGAGTTTCCTTTTTGCAAACCTCTTGAAATGACAACGACTGTATGTGATGTAGTTGACACAGTTGGTTCATTTCTGAAAGAGCATAAGATCTCTTGGGTTTGTGGTGTTTGCCCAGATGGTGCTCCAGCTAGTCTAGGATGTCGATCTGGATTTCAATGTTTGGTGCTGAAAGAGTCACCCAAAGTCATCGGAGCTCACTGTGTGACTCATCAGCAAATATTTAGGAATGAAGACGTTGCCATGAGAGTTACAAGAACTAATGAAAAGCATTATAAGTCCTGTCAATTTTGTGAACACGAGCACTTTAAACAGTCGACTTTTTCCGCAACTGCGCAACAAGTTGGTTGCTCGGACAATGCTCTGCTATTTCACACCGAAGTGAGATGGTTGCCGAGAGGAAAAGTTTTACAACATGTTTTTGAGCTTTGTGATGAACTCAAAACGTTTTTTAATCAGAAAGCAAGACCGCAGTTCAAAGCACTTTTCAGTGACAAAAGTAAACTGCAGAAAATAGCTCATTGGTTGGCATCTTTGCCATCTTGAATGAGTTAACTTTATCACTGCAAGAACCAAATGCAACATGCCTCGATTTGTCTGAAAAATCTGCTCCTTTCAAATGAATCTTCAGCTTTGGCAAAAAAAATGGACGAAAATAAATTTTACATGTTGCCTACCTTATCTGCTTTCTTTGAGGAACATGCCATTGAGCCAGACAAAAGTATTATGATAATTTCTGTGAAAGAGCACTTGTACATGCTTGCAGATGAAATTTCATCATACTTTCCAAATCTACCTGACACCTCATTTGCACTTGCCAGAAGCCCTGCACAGTCAAAGTTGAAGGTATTCCTGAGACAGCACAAGAGGAGTTCATTGAACTTATGAACAGCGATGCAGTGAGAACTGATTTCTCTACATGCCAGTTATAAGATTCTGGATCAAGTGTTTGCAGTCATATCCTGTTCTGTCTGAGACTGTGTTGCACCTTCTTCTTCCATTTCCAACAGCATATCTTTGTGCAACAGGGTTTTCCAGCTCGTTGGTTATCAAGTCTAAATACACAAGTAGACTTGTTGTGGAAGATGATCTTCACTGTGCTCTTGCAAAGACTGCCCCGAGAATGTCTGATCTGGTGAGAAAGAAGCTACCTCAGCCTTTGCACTGACATTGGCTTTTTATGCATACTATTGAAAAATGTAGCAATGTAGTTTACTGTTGTTATATTAAGACTGATACCCATGCTACACCATGCTTCAGGACAAAATTTCATTTACTTGTAATTAGAAATAAATATTTCACAATGTATAATTACATATTGTTTTTGTGATTAATCACTATGCTTTAATTATGTTCCATTTGAAACAATGAAAAATACATCCTGGATATCAGATATTTATATTAAGATTCATAGCAGTAGCAAAATTACAGTTATGAAGTAGCAACAATTTTATGGTTTGGGGTCACCACATGAGGAACTGTATTAAAGGGTGGCGGCATGAGGAAGGCTGAGAACCACTGCCTTTGATGGTAAGATAATATGAGGATTTCCTTTCTCAGGCAAAAAAAAACTGCACCCCAACCAAAACTTAACCCACTATTGCTGGTGACGCCTAGGGTTTCTGGGTTGACCCTCTTTAAAGAAGCAGACTCACACATCCTTCCCTCGTGGAGTAGCTGGTGGGTTCAGCCCCCCCGACTTCTGGTTATCAGTCAAGTGCTTAACCGCTGTGGTCCAGGACTCCTCATAAAAACAAATAAAAATGCCTACTACCATATTTATATGTCCAATCTTCTTAAGATTTTTGTGGTTTGATATAATATAAAATATTTAAATGGTTGTAAACATAACGGTGTGAGTCCTGTGTCCAGGACAAAAGAAACCTCAGAATAGTAGGATTATATCCACATGAAATGGTGTATGTGGCAGGTTGGGTAGCATGTTTCATATCAGGCTTTTGGAGAAATGGATCTTTGTGCACACAGGCTAAAAAAAAAGATGGAATGTGAAATAAATACGTATAATCAAGTGGGTGGATTGATGGCTAGAAGTGGAAAGCAGTCTTGAACATGCCACGTGGCGATTCAAAAATTGTTGAAGAATGTGTGAGAAAAGACGCTGCCATGCTAAACAATGAGCTGCTTTGACTGAATCGATGAGTACAGACAGGGAAGGAGAGGGATTTGTCAGACCTGGGCGGCAGATTTTCAAGTGTTATCCTTGGAAGCAGGAACTGAAAAGTAAAATGGAAGATGAAAAATATTGTGAAAGTGTTGGGGGCAGATGGCGGAAGCCTCCTAACGCAATGATTTAGAGAAAACAGAAGGGGTTTTGTAAGAAATGCAATAAGGTAAAAGTCTCAATCTATACACGATATGCTTTCATCTCTCACATGTATTTTAAGTAGTTCTTTTGAAATGAAATGTTACCCAAGTGGGAAAAATCAGTGGCCTTGCTTGTTAAACAGGTTTTTATGGTAGTCACTCAACTGCATGATCTTAGGGAGAAAAATAAAGGTTTCAGATAGAAACCTGTGACTATAGAGTTTGTGTGTACAAAGGTGAACCACAGCCTGAGAACAAACTTGGAAGCAGTTTGATACTCTCGTTCTAACGCTGAGCCTCTCAACCACCACACGCCTGATACTTGGTGTGAAATAATTCTGTTTTGGGGTTCATTTTGTGCATTTTTTTTTCATTTTGTGCATGCTAACAACAAAGCATTCTGACACTGTAAAATAATTCCAGGGAGGCAAAAGAAGAGCTAGCCGAGAACTATTGCCTAAAGGAAAATAACTATTACCCCCAAAAGAAAAGTCAATTGACCGAAGTTTAGATTATTGATTTAGCAGACAGAAGTACAAGTCTGAAACTAAACAGGAGGGTTCTGTGCCTAGGCAACGGTCTGTAAGGAGAGAGTCATGAGCAGTAGGAGACGATCTACTAGAACGATCTCAGAATGTTAATGAAGTGAGATATTCCCTTTATATGGGGAGTTAGCTTTCAAATAACTTGGTTTTATTTGTTGTAAAAATAACTTTTCTGTCAAGTTTATGTATCTGTCAATTTCCGTGATCATAAAAGACAGATCGTTTTGGACCGATATTTGTTTTGACCGGTCCCTGTTGCTGTTGTTAGGTCGAGTCCGTTCACAGTCTCAGTGGCCATAGACCAGAAGACACTGCCTCATGCTGCGCTATGTCCACGACCAGTGGTGTGTTTGAGTTCATTATTGCAACCACTGTGTCAATCCATCACGCTGAAGGTCCTCCTTTCTTTTCTCTGACTGTCTACTTTAACAGGCACGTGTCTTCCTCCATAGACGGGCCCGTCTGATAACGTGTGCAAAGTACGTGAGACGAAGCCTCATGATCCTCACTTCTAAGAAGCACTCCAGCGGCATTCCTCAAGACAGAAATGTTGGTGCTTCTGGTGGTCCAGGGAACATTCAGTCATCTTTGTCAGCACCATAATTCAAGTTCATCACTGTCCGGTGTTTATATGCAGATGAGGCAACAGAAGGGCACCTGGTCTGTCAGGTGCTTGTTAATCCTCAAAGTGACTTCTTTGTTTTCTTACACTTTAGAGTCTTTTGCAACAGAGCCTCCCAGTGCAATATGCCATTTGATTTCTTGTTTACTGCTTCCAGTGCAATGGTTGCTGAATACAAGTGGATTCTTAAATAATTTTAATATTGATTCGATCTGGGCTTTTGTGTGTATTTTTAAAAAAAACTATGTCTTAACGTACAATTCAATGAGGAAGTCACCCTTGTTGAAACAGAATGCTCTAATTGTGACAAAAATAAGTGAACATATTCTGAAGGAAGAATAGCAATCCAAGTGAAGAGCCCCAGTCAAGACGAAGCAACATAATCCACATCATCCTCAGGAGTTATCATTTGGTAACTTAGACATAGTCTATCAAACCAAGCTGGGCACGATGAATAAAGCAAGTTACCAGAGACTTTTGGAAATACTTTCATGGGGAAAAAAAGTATTTATATTGATATTGTGGTGATGATTGTACAACTCTTTTTAATATATTTAAACCACTGAATTTTTTGGTATTTGAATTATGTATCAATAAAACTTAAACATTTTTTAAAAATAAAAACTGAAAGACATTACATTTTTTTCTAGATTAAATAATGGATGCATTTCAATTTTTATATTTCATTTCACCTTGTATATATTTTTAAATTATTTATTTCTTTAACAATACTAAAAGATAATGAACTTGAATTTGGAAAAAATTAACAGCTTTTCCATCTATATGGCAAATAAAGTCATCATCAAGGAGGCCCTGAGAGTCAGCACTGAGGAAAAAAGTCAGTGAAAATAGAAGCAAGTTCTCTTGCAGCCTCATGTTTTCATTTAATGGCGGCATAAAGTAGCAGTCACTCTGGGAAGGGAGGAACATGATGTATTGACAAAGCTGTCAGACTGGCATGCTTGAAAACAACCAGGGAAAGAAGTGGTTCAGATGCTTGGCCAGCATTGGAATCAGGAAAACCTTGTCAAGAGGCAACCCAAGCAAGTCCATTCAACTTGTTTCCATGGTGACAGCCTGGGTCACACCAGGAATCATTCTGAACCTTTCTAGTCACAGTGAAGTCAACTCCCTTTCCATGATCTGCTGATGTCACAGATGCATTGAATAGCATGGGCTGTTTCTGGGGCATGTCTAGAAGAGAGATTTCCCGGGATCATTTCCCATGGGGGTCAGCTGGAACAATCCTAGTGGTTGTAAGAGCAGATACACACAATCCTTGATGACAGGTTACTGTAAAGAAGTTTTCGATTGCCAGAGGGCACGGAGGTGTTTTTTGTTTTGTTTCTGAAAAGGGGGCAGTAGGTCAACTAAGTTTGGTAGAGAGAGTTTTATAAAAAATTTATTATAAAGCTTGACTACAATATGAAGAAAGATTTTCAGTGCTTTGCGGAACATTTGCAATGTGTATCTTCGGAGATAAAGCAATACAAATACCTCCAAATGTTTACAGAATATTTAAACTTGGTGTGAACTTCTAAATAACCTGGATCCTCAAATGAGAGGAACCATCCATGCAGCAATTCATGAGGAAGCAAGTCCTAAATTCCGGAACTTAATATTCAATATTTTGGTTGTGAAATAGAAGTCGACATAGTACACTTTCTTTTTCACTATCCAGGCAAACACATCTTTACTTAGATTTATTTTAGTCGATATGTATGTCAACTTACTTCTAACAGAATTCTGTATAGATGAGGAAAGTGAATCACTTTTCACTTTGCTCACTTCCCTAAAATGTTGAGCTGAATGGAAGCAGTTTTAAAAATAAATCTTCAAGGGTTCATGAGGGAGGGGGACAGGGAGGGAGGGGGGAAAATGAGGAGCTGATACCAAGGGCTCAAGTAGAAAGCAAATGTTTTGAGAATGATGATGGCAACAAATGTGATTGACACAATGGGTGGATGGATGGCTTGTGATAAGAGTTGTAAGAGCCCCCAACAAAATGATTTTAAAAAGAAAAAAAATAATGAAATAAAAATAAATCTTCACATTACCACCTTCAAAGAAAACAAATATGTTTAATGTTTTATTTAATACCGAGTATATTAGAAAGTGAATCTTGGCAGATGTTAAACATTGGCACCTAATCATTTGATTTCCCTTTTGATTCATTTTAAAGTTCTACTTTTAATATTTTCTGCTTTTTTTCAACTGAGGTTTATCTCTATTTTATTTTGTTATTGCTGTTAACATTTTTATTTATTTTTTGTTTTTATATGTTATTTCAGTATAGGAAATCCAGAATGGGTGAATCTATAAAGACAATAATGGATTAATTGTTTCTTTGGAGGAATGAAGGGAAAAGTTGGGGGTGATGGGGATTTAATAACAAGGAGGACAAGAAAGAAGAAAATGTTCTAAAATTGATTGTGGTGATTACTGTACACTCTTCTTGATATGATCAAACTATTAAATTGTATGATCCCTGGGTTATATCTCAGAAAACTGTTTTAAAAAAGAAAATGGTCAGGTAATACCCTAAAATTTTTGTAATCACTCACTCATTTAATACTCAAAATAACAGTGTGACATATTACATTTGTAAATGTGTACTCATTAGATCAGGAGAGTAAGGCTCAGAAGGATTTTTGTTATTTACAAAAATATACATGGTTTTTCTAAGCTCAAAGGTAAAGAAAAAATTTAAGGGAATCTAATTTGTCAAATAAAAGTAAATTCAGACTTGGATAGAGAAAAAAATGGTCTTATTTTGTTTTTCACAAAGAAAAACAGGAAAGTGAACCTTACACACCAGATTGTGTTAGTGGTAGAAGGAGACCGCTACACTGGGGAAAACAACAGACCAGAAGAGGTTCAAGTTTCACAACAGTTTAAGCGGGGGGTGGGGGGGGTAGAGGATTGTGTTCTTTTGTGGGTACTGAGAGTAAAAGGGATAAGCAAAAGCAGGTGTGGGGAAGCGGGGTGAATGAGGGATGTCATACACAATGACTCAGGGTGTCTTTCCGTTAAGCCAGCCTTTTCTCCTGCAGGAGCTCCAAAAGATGCACAGTGAATCAGGTCAGGCTGAGAGTGGACCCAGGGTTCACAGGCAGGTAAAGGCCTGTAGCTTCCCTAAAGTTTGGCTAACATCGCTTTGTTTCCGATCAATCAGTGGACACAAGAATTCAGTCACTCATTTTGAGGGAAGGAACGGAAATTTGGAGGTCTGTGTCTGGCCTTGTCATAAGTCAACAAGATAGCATAGTTTTGTCTTATCTAAATTGAAGGGTAGCTACTTGCAGTAATGGGTTTTCTTGATTATGAAAGAAGATTGGGAAGAGATCTGTAACCATTTCTATTTTCCAGGATTACACAGCATTTGGATAAAATGCAACACTAACAACATGATTACCCATGTACTTGAGTTTTTCAAGAAACAGGCCTAAAGATAAGAGACAAGGTCAAGTTGAAGTGGAAAGGGATGAGAAGATGTTCCAATATGGCGGGGAAGGGGAGTCAATAATAGTATATTATTACTCCAGAAGAAAGTATGCTGAGAGCTCAGTCCCAAAAGGAAACTATCAAAACTGAAATCAAGCACATGTCTCAAAATTATCCTACCCAACAAGGATAGGCATGGATTATTTGTCAACAACTCGCAGACAATTGCTATCAAGTTCACTGCCATTTCAGGTAACACCATGTGCATCAGAATGTGTGCCAGAATAATACTGTGCTCCACCAACTTGTATGTTACTAAGATGACAATGACAAAATCCAACAGTGATGAAGGGTACAGTGTCTGAGTTTAAATTGTGAACCCCCGATTTGTGGAAGGTGATGGAGAAGAGTGGGAACACAAATTCCATCTACAGAGTATCTAGTCAGATTAAGCTTCTAACAGATCCACACGCACCGGAGGTGAGGGATTCCAACAGCTTTACTATCAAACAGAGACCTCTGCAAACTTGATTATGGTGGATCGAACCATCGTATAGTACACTTGCGCAGTTGACCTCTCTGCTGACCCAGCCTGAATTGGCTCTAGGCTGAAATATTTCTCACTTGTTCCACAACAAAAATTTCTTCTCTGGCTTTTTTAATATTGTTGGTGATATTTTCTTTCTTATTTTTTCATTTTTACCTTTATATTGTTAGTAGCAATATTCTTCCTTCTGCTCCATTTTTTTTTGTTTCTGTCAGATTTCGCAGTTTATGAAACACAGAAGGAGTAGATAGATAGAGATGGTAGCTGGTGCGATGCTATATAAGGGATGCGGGTGGGGAAGGGAGGGCAATTGGGGAGCAAACAATGAGTGCAAGAAGGGAGAAGGAGTACTAGCCTTGATTGGGAAGGTGTATATACAACTCTTTGGGAAGGTGACAACTTTGGAAGTGTATGATCTAAGAATATTATATCAAGAAAACTACAAAAAAGAAAGGAAACTCATTTGACCAATTGGTACCACAGTGGAAGGAGCAGAGGAAGGAGGAAGAGTTTGTTGCTTAGGGGGCAGTGAGTCTATGTTATTGGTGGTGGAATAATTTGGAAAAGGACATCAATAATGGTTGTACAACATGAAGAGTATAATCAATGGCACTGAAACATATGTAGAAGTGGTTGAGTTGGAGAATGTTTTGGTGTGTACATTTATACCAAAATTAAAAAAACAATAATTATACTAATAAGAAAAAAGTTTTAAAACTGATTTTGGTAATGATTGGTCAACTCTTCTTGATATGATTCAATTACCTGATAATTCAAATGAGTGAAATATCTAATAAAATACCAATTTATTGGATGAAATGCCAATTAAACTGTTTAAAAACAAATTAAAAAACAATAATACCTGGGAGGGTGGAGGGAGGGTAGGTTTGGTGGAAAGGGGGAACTGATTACAAGGATTTACATATAACCTCCTCCCTGGGGGACAGACAACAGAAAAGTGGGTGAAGGGAGACATCAGATGGTGTAAGATATGACAAAATAATAATTTATAAATTAGCAAGGGTCAATGAGGGAGAGGGGAGTGGGGAGGGAGGGGAAAATGAGGAGCTGGTACCAAGGGCTCAAACAGAAAGCAAATGTTTTGAGAATGATGATGGCAATAAATATACAAATGTGCTTGACACAGTGGATGTATGTATAGATTGTGATGAGTTGTATGAGGCCTCAATAAAGTGATTTTAAAGAAGAAGCAGAATACTGTGCTCAATGACTGACTTTTGAAAGGAGATCCTCCAGTATTTCTTCTGAGACGCCTCTGGTGGACTCAAACATTCTGAAGTCACACCACCAAGAACACATTTACATCCCCCCTCTCCCAGGGACTTCCTGTCTTACCTAATAAGGAAAAACTGTGCCCGTTCCAGGGGCTGTCTGCTACCATATTTTGCTGCTAGTTTTGGATGAACTGAAAATGCTCTTGGGTGGTAAGAATGAACTACTATCAAATCGATTCTCATATCAACCCTATAAGGCCTAAGAGTGTAGACTTGCTCCCTGGGGTTTCTGAGGTCATAAATCTTTACAAGAGCAAACAGCCTCATGACTCTCCTGTGGAGCCACTGGCAGGTTTTCAACTTCCCCAGACCTTTCAATTCTCAGTTCTTTCCTGTATCCATATTAAGTTCACTGCTACCAATGAATGCGTTTCAGTGTGGTCGCCATTGACAATGTGTACAAGAGGGTTTACAAAAGCAGGAGTATCATAGAATGAAGTTTCCTGGCTGGTGCAAAGCGCTACACAGTTCAATGCTGAGATGCCAGCCACGAGGTTGGTGGTTCAAGCCTTGCTGGAGGAACGTTCTAAGGGAGGTCTGTGATCTGCTTTGGAAAGGTCACAGACTTAAAGACCCTTTAGAACAGTTCTACTTTGCACACATGTGGTAGCCAGGAGTGGAAATTGCTTGCCTGATGTGGGAATCCAGAACTTTATTCCTGAGAAATGTGAGTCTGTGCTTAGGACATCCTGCTAGGCCATTGATTCTGCAAAGGCTCACTACAGGTATTAAAGGAAAGGACATCATCAAGGCCAGCCAGATTTGTAGGGGCATTCCTCCCTGCCCAATTATATAATAGTAATGTTGTCATCCTTGATAATCAAGGTCAATTATGCAAGCAACTTCTGGCCAACTGGTATGTGGAACCCAAAATGACTTAGTTAGAAGTAAAAATGTTGGCTGTCTGTTGCTATTGAATTGGCTCTGATGGATAGCACCTTCTGTACAAGAGTGGAAAATGCTGTCTGTTCTTCCACTATCTTCATGATCTTTGACAAATGAGTCTAATTACTGTGTCCTCCTGTGGAAACATCGCTCAATTCAGCACCAGGGTCTTGAGACTAACGGGCCACGAGTTTAAGTGATGGAAAGTCAAAATTTCTAGCAAAGCTAAGTGGGTCCGCTACTTCCTCTTCCCGTTGCTTCCTCCCTTTCTGCATTCTGCATGGTTCATACAAGTCATCTGACAAGTAGTATCTCAGAGATAGAAGGAGACAACAGAAAGTTCCAAGCCAGCAAAGGGAGTATTGTCATTGACATTGTTTAGCATTTCGGGTAAGTGGTGAGATTAAAAAGGAAGCCATCTTTTGTTCTGTTTTATTATTGCTTTTAAAACGTCTACAGGTCATGCTGGTGCGATTGTCAGCTGCACTTGC
This sequence comes from Tenrec ecaudatus, assembly GCF_050624435.1. Taxonomy (NCBI): domain Eukaryota; kingdom Metazoa; phylum Chordata; class Mammalia; order Afrosoricida; family Tenrecidae; genus Tenrec; species Tenrec ecaudatus. Next base: position 74,452,414 of record NC_134532.1, read on the forward strand.
ATCAAGTTGACCCTTGGATCATGGTCCCCCCATGTGCACAGAATAGAATTGCTCGATACGGTTCCCATGGCTACCTACGGCAGTGTGTGTGTGTGTGTGTTCGCGTGCGCGTGTGCGTGTGCGTGCTAGGTGAAGATTTACAGAGATAAAACAGTTTTACACTCAACAGTGCTTCCATATTTTGCTTCCTCCTTTACATCTCAATCCTCACAATGTAAGAAGTTTTCATAACTTTATCACCTGTATGCTCCACCATATTCATGGATATAGTTGTCGCATAGGTGATATTCGTAGTGTATGTACACATATCCACCATCAAAACTACAAATATCTTCATGAATAGACTCCCACTATTCTTGCCATACTCAGCCTGCGTTTCTATGCATGTATCAATTCCTATTGTTATAAGATGCCCTCAAGTCAGTTCTGACTCATAGAGACCACATAAACAACAGAGAGAAACACTGCCCAGCCTACGCCATCCTCCAATTGTCATGGTTTGAATTCATGTGTGTTAGGCTGGGCTCTCTAGAGAAGCAAAACCAGTGACACTGCATGCGTTGTCTATAGAAAGAGATGTATATCAAGAAATGGCTTGCAGTGTCTTTGGGATTGCTTGCCCTGCCTATCTTATATATAGACACCATATAAATAGTTCCAAGTCTACCTGGTGTCCTGACCCAGAGTAGATGAGCATCTCTCCATTAAACAGCGAGCAGGCCCTGTAACAATCCATCGCCCAATCCCCTTTTCTTTCAAAGTTCCAGCTCCCAGGACCCACTTCCCTAATAGCACTTAGACCTTTTTAGTCCTCAGCATTCGTGACCGAGGGGCACACCTTCTACAAGACCCCATTGTTCTTTCTGTCATCAGGGATGGAGCCATCTACTATCACTACCCCCCACCCCACCCCCACATACAAGCCTTTACACCTTCAGACTTTTGGTGTTCGCCCCTTGTGGATATTCCCCTACCAGTTCAGATGAGGCGGTAAGAGCTGCCCCCTGAATCAGAAGTCGGGATTCCTCTGGGATTTGTGGCTTTGCTCCCTTGCTGGTCTGTTGCACTTCCCTCTTGGTTTGCCCCCATGTGGGTGCATCAGACCGGCCGCTATCCGCAGACGGTATCTTCAGTGTTGTCCTCTGTAGTGCTGTCATCTAGGGAGCCCAGGATAGCAATCTCAAGGAGGCAGCACCTAGCCTTAAGGTTTGGGTGGGGATGGGGGTGGGGAAGAATGGGAGAGGAGGAGGTGGGGGATAGGTAGTGTTGAGTCAATCATATCAGGGGCAGGGGAATCACAAGGAATTTAAAATTGATGGTGAGGTGGGTGTAGTGTTCCTGGTTGTGTTTGACCAATTGAAATGTATCTTGGAGGAATTACTGAGAGGCGAATGATGGGTAAACATGATTGTGGGGCAGGAGGAAAGAAAAAAAGAGAGGAAAGATTAAGGAAGTAAGGTGATATATAGGTATATAGATACATATATATAAATATACAAAGATGGGTATATTTGTCTACACACATTTACATATATGTGTGTAAATACAACAGGAAGAAGTTGAGCATTGGGCCTCTCCTTAAACCTTACCTGTGACCAATAATGAGAGTAGCAATACCAGAAGGGGAAGGGGAAAGTCCAGAAGAGAGGGGAACGGATCACAATGATCTACATATAACCTCCTCCCTGGGGGACAGACAACAGAAAGGTGGATGAAGGGAGATGTCAGACAGTGTAAGACATGACAAAATAGTAATAATTTATAATTTATCAAGGGTTTGTGAGGGAGGGGGGAGCGGGGGGGGCAAAAAGTGAGAAGCTGATACCAAGGGCTCAAGTAGAAAGAAACTGTTTTGAGAATGATGATGGCAACCAATGTACAAATGTGCTTGACACCATGGAGCGAAGTATGGATTGTGATATGAGTTGCAGGAGCCCCAAATAAAATGATTAAATAAAAAAATTCTTACCTGAGCAGAAGAACCGTTGGTTCTAGGAATGCTTTCAGTAACCGACCGGAAACAAAAACTTGAATGAAAGCAATTAATCTTTGAAATAGAGAGAATACAGATATAGATATGAGGAAGAAGTCACTGTTTGTCATCCTCAGGTAGCAGGTCCAGTTGGAGAGAAGCCTGCTGCAGGTTTACTAGAGAGTTACTTAGGGTCATCACTTAGGAAAGAGAAATGAAGATTGCGTTTGGACACAGAGACAATCGAGTCTCCAATGAAGCCTAACTAGAGCCTACAGGGAACTTTGCACCTGGCATGGCCCTTCAGAACTGTCCCAAGTTAGAAAGGAAAGACCAGGCCTCGATGCCTCAGTCAGCCAGCATTGGGCTAGAAGAACACCTGGGGCAGGAATCCGTTCTTGTAATTAGGGAGTAGCTTTCTCTTGCCGAGGTAATCCTCTCAGACGGAAAGGCTGCCAGCTGGCACCGCTCCCTGCAGCTGGGGTGCTGTTTTGAAGTCTGAGTAATGTATTTCAGCATCCACACTGAAGGGAAGGCAATCTTTCCTGGGCTGTTTATTAAATTAGTTACCACTGGGACTCCATGGAACTGAACGCTGGAAAGTGATTCTAAGCACCTGCTTTAAAGTTACCCCACCCTAGGCACATGGGAGCAAGGATATTTACACGCCAAATCCGGAGAGACATTGCTTGGGATCAACTCCTGGTGTGTTATTTCTCGTTCACTCTCACTGCTGCTAAGTGCTACACCTTGGAGGAGTCACCATAGCAGTTCTGGGGGAAAGCCTCCGACACGGGGCTATGGATACTGGCAGATGGAAGAGAGACACAAAGATAGTCATGCCATTGGATGTGATAGGCATTGACCTAGGCTACAACACCCTTCTAACAAAAACAAAAGCAGTCAAATTGATTTATTATTTTGCTTTACTTTAAGGTATTTTATCACAAATGTATTATCACTCAAGGCAGAGAAAGACAATCTTGAACAAACTTAAGAAACAAGATTTAACAAATTATTGATTTATGGGAGGAATATACTCACGGACTCTTGTGTTAAAAATTATGATCAATTCAATACACTGTTTAATAAACACTTAAACATTGTTAAGGGTTTTGAAATTGGTGAAGACTTAGAAATAAAATAAAATATTAATTCAATGGTGGGAGGGGCCATGGTAAATGAGCCTAATATTTGACCAGATTTTTGTTGGAAGAAAGCTTTTCCTAAGCAGTTTCTCTGCTTGGTTTTAATTGAGCAGGTTTCATTGGATCCTTTAAGACCATTTCACAGAATCACTTTTTCTTTGTCTTTGTCACAACATCTGGAAATTTGGGGGATAGAAAGCAAGTAATTTCTATAAAGGATTCCATACTTCGGTGAGAGTAAAAGCATTTCCCCTTAGTTCACCTTCCCTTACCGACTAAATCAGAATCCTCTAGGACGACAGTGTAAGGTCCTTCTCTCCTAACTTCCTCCTTAGCAGAGTAAGTACTTGGCTTCAGTTGTCTTTGTAAATGAAGGCTGAAAGAGTAAGATGGAGACTTGGTTAGAGGAGGGTCTGAAAGATAAGTGGCCTGGACATTGGACCTTCTGGCATCTGCTCCTGCTTGCTGAGTCTCTACCCTTTTCTTACTTTAGGGTACATCAAACCTCCTGGCATTTTTTGTCCCCTTTAAGGCTGGAGTCAGGACTTCAGTAGGCCAGAATAAAGAAGGAGATAGTGTTTACATCAACTCGTTAGAGACCATTTACTCTACTACCCCTAAGAGGAGCCTAGTGATTCAGTGGTTAAGTGTTCAGCTGCTAAGGGGAGAGTCATCAGTTGAAACCCATCAACAGGATAAGCATGTAGGTGCCTGTTTCCAAAGAATTTACTGCCTTGGAAATCCCATGGATGAGTTCTACTCTGTTCTACAGTAACAAGGAGGCTGACCCTGAAGGAGATGGATTGACAGGCGCTACAGCAATGGGTCCAGCATAAAAACAGGATGAGAATGGAGCAGGACCAGCCCGTGTTTGTTCTATGGACTTGACAGCACCTAACAACAACAACATAATTATAATGAATCTCCTGATGAGGTGACACTCAAAATACGAAGGAAAAATAAAGATGAGCATCCAAAGCATGAAAAGTACATACCTTAGGTATTAATGAGCTGAAATAGATGGGTATTGGCCATTTACATATTCTCTAGGGCAGCTTTGTACCACAACAGCAGAGATGATTAAGAGTTACAGAGACCAGATGGAATTTTAGATCACTTCGTCTGCTCATTGCCCCAAATGAAAACCAATCTAGCACAATCTGATTCCCTGAGCATCTTTTCCCAGAAAAAGAAAAATGAATTTCTTCTATCCAGGTGTATACCATGCTCTCTGTTTCCTCTGCTCCACCAGGTTATTACTCAAGGTGTTAGCTGAGTTGGGCTGCGAACCCGAAGGCTCTCAGGGTTGGTGGTTTGAATCTTTCCGCCACTGGAAGGCAGATAGATGAGGCTGTCTAATCTCAGAAAGATTTACAGTTCCAGAAACCCTAAGGAGCTACTCGATTCTGTCCTGCAGTGTGGCTATGTGTCAGATTCAACTGGATGGCTATACGTTTTTATTCAATCCCACAATATTTGTTGAAATCTATGAGTTAGTAGCAAACCACAGGATACACTGGCACTCAAGAGGTACTGTGAAAGGGTTAGTTGAAAATTTGGACACTCGGTGGAAGGAATTTGGGCGGTTACCCTCGGGACTGGCCGGATGAGCTCATTTTGAGGAATCTATTAAGGAATCGCACTCAAATTACCCACAATACACGAGGGCACTGGTAGTAGTCACATTGGCATCGTAACAAGACAGAGAGGACCCTGATGGTGATTGCTATGAATTAGGATTGACGCAACAGCACACTGAAACAGAACGAAGGCCAACTGAGTGTCAAAAGACAGACAGATAAATATAAGAATTTGGAAATGCTATTGCGTGGTGAAGATTTCTGCTAAAATCACAGAGAGATTCAACCAAGCAGTATGAGCTTTCTGATGAAAGAGCATAGCACTGATGGGCTCATCAAGCCTTTGGGTATGACTATGAATTTACAGCAAACACACAGAACAGAGGTGCCTAGTAAACAGGTCGCCTGTGAGAAACTGCCTGTCAAATATTACACGTTCATAGAGTGTGGGCAAAATAGAAGGATAAAGGAGAAACTATGTCAAAGGCATTAAAATTTTTAATACAAAATCATTTTAAAATTGATAAGACTTTAATAAAAAAAATTGGAGTTCTTTACAGAAAAAGGTTTCTGGGTCCTTACTAGCATTTTAAAATTGGAATTGACTTTTTCAGTTTAGAGAACATGGTGGTGTTTTTCTCTTGATTGAAGTCATTCAGCAATAAACACTCTGTGGGTCCCAGGTGACCAGTCCTTTTACTGAACTTTGTCTTCGGCACAGGAGTCCAAGACCAGTGTCCTTTGGCTTGGTGATCTCACCATTTGCTTTTCCAAACTTTCTCATTCATTATCCCCTCACACATTCAACAACCCCTTCCAGATGGTTTTCAATAGATTATCAGAGTTTGTTGAGTCTCTAAGAAAAGATGCTATTTATGTACAAAAATTTTTGGAATAGACAATCTAGATGGAAGAAAGAAATTGAGTCATTCCCACCATAGCAATACAGAGGAGGAGAAAATACATTATTTTATGTGGGGACCCTTCAGGAAGTGAAAGTTAGTACCTGTTGCAAGAAATCAGGAGTAAAACAAGACTATTCCTGGGGATAGTCGGTCCATTTGTCCTTCTATAGTGGCTTCTGTGTTCCTATGGTGCTGGGAGCTACGTCACTGCTAGTTCAAGTTCCAGCAGGGTCACTTACAGAAGCTTCCAGAAAAAAAGAGACTATGAAAAAGGAAACAGCTGTCCACTTTGGAGGAAGTAACTGCAGGAAACATTACATATAGCAGAGGAATATTGTCAGACACTGAAGGCCTAATAATAAATAAAAGCAGAACTTGACAGGAATCATGCCAGAAGATGGACCACTCAGGTCAGAAAGCCCTCAAAGTGTGACTAAGGAGGAGCTTTTCCTCCAGGTGGAGTCTCCTGTGGGGACGTAAACTGAGGTAAGCCTGTGGGCTTTTCCTTTGATGATGGGGAATGACTCAAGATAAGAAGAAACAGCTGCAAACACCTACCAATTAGTAGAACTTGGAAGGTACAAAATATGAATGTAGAAAAATTGGAAGTCAGCAACAGTGAAATGAAATGCATAAGATCAATATCCTAGGTGTTAGGGAGCCGAAATGGACTGGTATTTGCCATTTTGAATAGGAAAATCATGTTTTACTATGCTGGGAATGGCACAGTCAAGAGGAATGCCATGTTATTCTCGCTCTCACTATCTATCTATCATATATATATATATCTGGAGGGGGTACCTAAGTAGAACCGATGCTCTTTTTTTTTTTATGTGAGGGGGATAGTACATTGGGAGTTTGTTCCACAAGGTCAGACTGTTAATCAAGTTTTCTATTTAGAGGGTCTAAAAAGATTGTGTAACAGTGTGTGACCAAAAAGGCCTGATTTGTGGCAGATAGATGACTGGGTTTGCCACCATGACAGTGCACCAGCTAATGCAGCCCTCTCAGTGTGCCAGTTTTGGGCCAAAAGCAGCATGCCTCTCTTGCCCCATGAATCTTACTCATCTGACCTCGCAATATGTGACTTCTTTTTGTTTCTACAAATGAAGAGGGACATGAAAGGACAGTGATTTGATGACAAAGATGAAGTGAAGGGAAAAAATTGAGGCCATCCAAACAAATGAGTTTGAAAAATGTTTCCAAGAATAGAATCACTGATTTGGCAAATGTATTGAGTATAATAGAGACACCTTTGAAAGTGATAATGTTGTTTTGTAAAAAATACATAGCTTTGAAAAAATTCTATTGGGGCGGTTACCTCCTTATATATCATATATATATGAAATTTCCAAATCTATCTTTGTATCTTAAAGTGCAATGGTGTCTGTGATAGGATTATATCTATCCCCTTTCAAGGAAACCCAATACATACAACTATTCAAATTTGTACACCAACCACAAAACCTAATTATGAAGAAATTGAAGAATTCTGCAAACATTTTCGGTCTAAAATTGTTCAAAAAATTCAGTAAAGATGCATTGATAATTATTGGCTATTGGAATGTAAAGTTGGAAGCAAAGAGGAAGGAACAGTATTGGAAAATATGGCCTTAGTGATAGAAACAAAGCTGGCGATTGCTTGATAGAACTTTTCCAAGATCAGCAACTTGCTCATAGCAAATATCTGTTTTAAAAAAATCAGAAGGTACCATGGATTTATCCAGATGCAAGCTACAGAAATAAAATTGACCGCATCTGTGGTAAGAGAGGTGTGAATGGGAATAGGTATCAGAAGTTCAAAAATAAGCAACCAAAATGATGTGAAGGAGCATGGATGTAGTGGAGACCCAAAATCCACCAGTAAGCAAATTGGACAGTCCATCTTAAAAGGGCCACACACGAGGGATTATAAATTCAGATATAGCCCTGATGAAACACAGCACTACCCTCTAGTTCTTTAATATTTCCTCCCCTTACTATTATGATTGTGTTTTACCTTATTAATCTTGTTAGATTTGCATATATTTGTATGTATAATTAAGATCATTCAATACATGAAAGCTAACATAGATAACCCTTCAGAATCTATAACATGAGGTTATAGGAAGGGGGTTGGGGGAAGGGAAACTGACAGTATCGTATAACCCTACTTGAGGAGAGCAAACCACAGAATGGTATGTGAATGGTGATATTGGATGGTGTAAGATACAATGACAACAACAATAATAAAAATAATAGAGATCCTGGGGGTAAGGTAGGGGGGGGAGGGGCTAAATAAGAGCTGATATTGAGGAGTTCAAGAAGAAAGAAAATGTCTGTGGTAGCAATTGTACAATACTGTTTGATGTGATTAAACTATGGAATGGTATGATATCTGTAAGATCTCCCAATAAAATGATCAATAAAATAAAAAGAAACAGGCAGGGGCTGACTGTGAAACAGACCATCAATTTCTAACATGTAAGGTCAGGTTGAACCTGCATTGAAAGCATTAGCCAAAAACAAAGCTTCAGGAATTGATGGAATATTCACTGAAATCTTTCAACAAGCTGATGAAGCACTGGAAGCACTCACTCATCTCTGCCAGGAAATTTGGGAAGCAGCTACTTGGCTTACTGACTGGAAGAGATCCATATTTGTATCCATTCAAAGAAAGGTGACCCAACAGAATGCTCAAGTTATAGAACCATAACATTGACATCACAAGCAACTAAAATGTTGCTGAAGATCATCCAACAATGGTTGCAGCATTACATTGCTAGAGGTTCAGGCCAGATTCAGAAGAGGACATGTAACAAGAGATCTCATTGCTGCTGTCAGATGGATCTTGGCTGAAAACAGAGAATGCCAGAAAGATGTTGACTTGAATTTTATTGACTATACAAAAGCATTCAACTGTATGGATAATAGCAAACTATAGATAGCCTTGAGGTGTGGATTACTGCAGATATAATTAGGTTAAAAATAAACACGTTGTCGAATTTGTAAGGCGGAATTGGGATCATGATAGTGGGTGGGGGGAGGCATTTAAGAACCAGAGGAAAGTTGTATGTTTCATCATTGCTACTGGCAACACATTTGTACATTTGTTGCCATCATCATTCTCAAAACATTCCTTTCTATTTGAGTCCTTGAGCCCTCATGAACCCTTAATAATTAATAAATTATTATTTTGTCATGTCTTACACTGTTGACGTCTCCCTTCACCCACTTTTCTGTTGTCTGTCCCCCGGGGAGGGGGTTATATGTAGATCCTTGTAATTGGCTCCCCCTTTCTACCCCACTTGCCTTCAACCTCCCGGTATTGCCACTCTCACCACTGGGTCCTGAAGTGTTCATCTTTCCTGAATTCCCTGGGTTTCCAGTTTCTATCTGCACCAGTGTACATCCTCTGGTATAGCTGGATTTGTAAGGCAGAATTAGGATTGGATGAATGCATGCATTTTGATAAGAGTTGTATGAACTCCCAATAAAATGATTTAAATAATAATAATAATAGTAAAAAAGTTAACACCTTATCATTTAATCTCTCTTTTGACCCATATTAAATTTGTTCTAATTTTAATATTTTCTGTTTTCTTTTCTATTGAAGTTTGCCTACATCTTACTTTGATAATGTTGTTACCTTTGTTGGTTTTTGTGTGTTGCTGTGTATGAAGTTAATCCAAGATAGGTAAATGTATGAAACCATTCTGGTAGGGGGTGTTGGTGGGAAATGAGAAGCTAATAGCAAAGAGTACAAGGAAAAGAAAATGTTCTCAAATGGATTATGGTTAGGATTGTACAACTCTTCTTAATGTGATTGAACTATTGAATTATACAATATGTGAATTATATGCCAATCAAACTGGTTTTGTAAAAATAAAGTGGGGGGATTCCAGAATACTTCACTGTGCTCATGCAGAACTTGTACATGGAAGTAGTTGTAGAACAGAACCAGGACACACTGCATGGTTTAAAATCAGGAAATGTGTGTAGCAGGGCTGTATCCTCTCCCCATACTTATTGGTCAGTATACTGCGTAAATCATCAGAGATTTTATGAAGAAGTGTTTGAGACATAAGGATTGGAGGAAGGCTTTTTAGCAACCTATGATATGCAGATGCTTGCAGATTAAGATCCACGATTAAAATCTTCAGTATAGATTACAACTCAATGTATAGAAAATCAAAATTCTCACAACTGAACCAATAGGAGCCATCACAATAAATAAAGAAAACATGGAAGTTGTCAACGATATCCTCTTGTTTGGATCAACAAGTAATGCTCACAATGGCAGGAATTGAGACCAAAGGACAGCTTGCATTTGGTAAGTCTGCTTCACAAGACATATTTAAAGTGTTGAAAAGCAGGGAGATTACCCTGAGGACTCAAGTGCACTTGACCCAAGTCATTGCATTTTCAACTGTTTCATATGCATGTGAAAGTTGGACACTGAATAAAGAAGACTGAAGAATAGATGCAGGTGAATTATGGTGCTGGCAAAAAAGTATGGAAAGTACCATAGACTGCCAAAGAACAAACAAAGCTGATTCATAAGAAGTACAACCATAATGCTCCTTAGAAGTAAAAATGCAGGTACTTCATCTTACATTCTTTAGACATTGTGTTAGTCTGGATAGACTAGAGAAAGAAATCCATGGGCATACATGTGTTTAAGAAAAAGATTTCTATACAAGAGCAATTGAATATTGAGAAAACATCCCAGCCCAGTCCAGATCAAGTCCATAAGTCTGATATTGGCCCATATTTCCGATATCAATTTATGAAGTCCTCTTCAGACTCACGAAACACATGCAATGACGCCGAAAGCAGAAGATCACAGGCCAGTGGGTAGAAAATCCTTGGATCCAGTCTCATTGGAAACATCTCAGTGCTGGCAGGGGTCTCTGCATCAGGGTGGGTCCATGTGTCTTGTCAGCTGCTATGTCTCCCAGGGTGTGTGCAGAGTCTCCCACCTCCAAGGAGGAAATACCGGATATCCAAGAATTCTCAGGAGAAGGCCATGCCCACAGAGAGGCCTTATTGTCTATGATCTGATTGATAGGCTAGACTCCACCCCTACACTCTTAATCCTTAAATTGACAATTATGTAACCACCACAGACATATTATTAGGAGAGAGCAGTCCTTGGAGAAGGAGCAGGAGGGCAGTGGGAAAAGGAAAGTCCCTGAAGGAGATGGATTGACACGGTGGCCGCAGCAATGGCCAGCAGCAGGGAACAATTGTAGGGATGCTGTGGGACTGTGGGAAACCCTAAGCAAAGGAAATCTACTAATAGTAGAGCTGTGTTTGCTTTTGGAAGAGCTATGTGTGGTTTTAGAATTACATCATATAATCGCAATCTGCAGTACTTCCTTCTAAGATTGTTTCTGCCTCTGTGTTGCGTACCTCTCTTCTCTTGGCTGGTGTATTCCATCACTCCCAACAAACTGCAGGACATGTTTCTTGAGGAGGCCACCACCGCTGGTAAGCCATTCTATGTTGTAAAATTGGATTTCTAAAAACTGTGCAAACTGAACATACTGCGATTAGGACACTCGGCCTACGACTAGCAAATGGGTAGATATTGTGCAAGATGTCTTTTTAACTGTGTCATACTGTTTACAAGCCTGTAAAATAAAGAATCCAGACCACAGCATCTTAAGACCTTTTAATCCTCCTGTCCTTGATCTCAGTGTCATATGTAAGTACAAAAAAGCATGAGTTTAAATCACAATGAGTACTGGTAACAGAAGAGTAAAGAAACTTTCATCTCTAAATAAAATTATTTTGGTACAAAGAATCGTACAATGCACCTAACCTATCAGCCAACTGTTTCCCTCCCTTATTCTTCAATATTTCTGGATAAAACGCTGCTGAAGTACCATGCCAATAACAGAGACCCTGAGAACCAGCAAATTCTAACCTTCAATTTAAGTTGGCTCTCAGAATAGGACAAGGATGGGAATTCCAAAGAGGATAAGCAGATTGTAACTCCAGAGTTTAGGATGCCTCTTCAGGGTTAGCTAGCTATCCACCACGCTATCACTTTCCCTTGCTTTCTTCATTTCCTTTTCCTGGAGGCTGTGCAGAGGTCCAAAGGGACTACTGTTGAAAAGTTCTAAATAGCTTTCTTCCTGTAACAATACCCAAAGGTAAGCAGTATCTGACTTCTTGGAGAGGTTATCGGTATGATGCTGAAAGTTCTGAGCGGCAAGATGAGAAAAATTAAGAATCATTGATTGAAACCCCTAGCAAGTATTTCGAAGGTCTGTAAAAGAGCGTAGGCAGCCATCTCTGAGAATTGACAGAAGTTTAAATCAGACTTGAGAGCGAGACCCAGAAACCTAATGAAAACAATTGACAAATGCAGGAAGAGACACTGAATTGGCCCTTAGAGTCAGTCCATTACCGACTTCAACAACTCACAAAAGCCTCCCCTAAATACCCAGAAAGTATGTGTTGTTTTAAGTACGAACTTAGTTTCCGATTAGCCTCTTCTTTGCCAAAGAAACAATGCGCTCCTTCATGTGACCTCTTCAGACTAGACCTGACATGGCAATTGCTGAGTTCCATATCTGGGACGTGACTGCCCCCAGCAAGTCTCAAACACAATTTGGCTTTCCCACAATAAATTTCCTTGTGTGTATTGGTAAGGAAAGGAGGAAAGAAGATCAGAATCTCGTATTGGCCCCTCTCCTTCATCCTTCTTCCACTTAAGAACAATTGAATGAAGACAAACTATTATTCTTAAAATATGTCTCCCTTCTTAACACTTTACACACACACACACACACACACACATCTGTAATCGCATTTTATTCTCACTAAAAGTTCATCTGTTTCCTTGTAGTTGTTTGAGTGTGTATGTTGACAAAATTACTTCCTTGATTCCATATCCTTTGCAATATAACTTTACAGCACCCCCCTTAAAGAGACAGCATGAGTTTTCTGTCCACATTGCTGTTACCTTGAATGTAATTGATTTTTATGATACCCTTAGGCTACTAGGATATAACTGAAGTAGTTTTATATGGGTTCTAAACCTATACGTCGATCTTGGAACATTGCCACCATCATGTGAGCAAACCCAGGCCAGTCTCCTGGAGAAGATGCCCCGTGAAATGACTCTAAATAAGCTCATCTGTCCTATCCAAGGCCATGCTAGATGCGTTAGTCATGCTGTCAGCTGACGAGACGGGCAGCGGTACGTCCATTCATCTGAGGCAGGGCTCAACTAAGGTCAGACAAGCCTGGTCGAGACAGTAAACACCACCCATTTGCGTCGCAGACTCATCAATAAATATTTGTTGTTGTATGATACCGAGGTCTTATGATAGTTTACAATACAGCATTATTACGGCAACAATTGACACACCTCCCTACCACATTCGTTTCCACCCATTAAATCTTCGTGGATACTAGACAGATTAATGAAAGGGCAGTTTAGACAATGAACAAATGCGTAGGATACCATAACAGGAGGATTTGAGGTGAAAATACATTCTGCTGCATGAAATCCAGAAATGATGACTCAGTTATCATCTTAATTATTCCTCTGTCCCAGCCCTTCTGAGATATCGGGCACTGATTTAGTCTCAAGGCCACTCCAATCACCCCATGTGATCACATAGCCTGCTGCGACTGTGCGTGTCTGACTAAAGGTCATGTAAACAGGGGAGCAGCACCTGAGAAAGGATGCACACAGATGGGTGATGCTGATCAACCTTCCTGATGTTGTAAGGGCTTAGTAGTAGTTATTCCCTGATGTCTCTGTTCAAGTGTGGGAAGATGAGTGGCTAAGCAAATAGGCTTTGAAATTAAAGAAAGGAAACTTCTATTTTTCTCTCTGAACATACACACACACAACACACAGCATAGATGCTGACATACATGAAATTCCATGAAACAATTACAATTTTGTGATGAATACAATGAAATAAATAGCCTGGGAGTCCAAACTCTAATTAAGCAGACATCCAGGCACAATCGTTGTTAGTTGCTGTTGAGTCACCTCCAGCTCAGGGCAATCTCATGTGTGCGGCACAGGTTGCCTGGACCTATGTTATCACTGTCACCATGACCATTAGTTTAATTGAGACCTCCCCTGTGGCTACTGCATTGTGCCTTCTCACCTAGGAGACTGCCAGCACTTTGTCAGCCAACATTTTCTTGTGAGACATACGGTTTTCGGGGGTTACCTGTCAGAAGTACATCAGCAGGCCTTCTCTGAAATCTGTCTTAGTGTGAAAGCTCTATTGAAACCTGCCCACCATGGGTGATTGCACTGGTATCTGAACTACCAGCAGCATAGTTTCCAGCATTACAAAAGCATGCAAGCCACCACTGTACAACACCCTTACAGAAGAATGTTGGCCATGACAGAGGAGAGCAGTATGGTTTTGCAGAGTGCTATGTGAAGGTGATCCAGATTTAGAAAAGGAAGGCATTTGAGTAAACTAGATGAACTGAGAGAGACTGTGCTATGGGGCAGTGACCCAAATTTTAGCGACCCCACTTAGATGACAACACATAAGAGGCAAGGGCTTTGAGGTGAGGTGAAACATGGTCAATTTTCAAAACTAACATGACCACAAAATTATCAAAAAGTACTATGACAAGGTTAGATTGTATAGATGGGCCCTATCTGACAGAGTTCAGGGAGAATAGTGGCAAAGAAGAGGCAGAAATGGGTGTACAACAAACACACAAGAACAATTTGTTCTAATAATCCAGCATTCTGAGATGCTCACCTTCCCAACACCATCGCTGATCACAAAGTGGGTGCATAAGCAAGCATGGTGAATAAAGCTGATTGTGCTGGGCTATCAAAATATATAAGGTCTGGGGTCTTAAAGGCTTGAAGATAAACAAGCAACCATATAGCTGAGAAACAAGAAAGCTCACATGGAAGAAGCTCACCAGCCTGTGTGATCATGAGGTGTTGATGAGATCAGGTATCAGCCATCAAAGACCCAGAACAAATTATCATAATGTGAATGAGGGGGAGAGGGCAGAGTGGAGACCCAAAGCCAATCTGTAAGCAATTGGACATCCCCTTACAGAAGGGTTGTGGGGAGAACTGGCCAGTCAGGGTACAGTGTAGCATTGAAGAAACATACAGCTTTCTGCTTTCGTTAATGCTTCCTTCCCGCCCCACCACCACTATCATGACCCTAATTCTAACCTTGCAAATCCATCTATACCAGAGCATGTACATGGGCACAGATAAAAGCTGGAAACAAAGAGAATATAGGACAGATAAACTCCTCAGGGCTAATATTGAGAGTAGCCATACTAGGTGGGTAAGGGGAATGTGGAGGGAGAAAGGGGGAACTGATCACAATGACCATCTATAACCCCCTCCCAGGGGGATGGACAACAGACAAGAGGCTGGGGGAGATATCGGAGAGTGAAAGACATGAAATAATAATAATATTTTGTAAATTATCAAGGGTTCATGAGAGAGGGAGTGGAAGAGAGGGGGGAAACGAGGAGCTGATACCAAGGGTTCAAATAAAAGAAAATGTTTTGAAAATGATGATGGCAACATATGTACAAATGCATTTGAGACAGTGGATGTATGTATAGATAGTGATAAGAGTTGCATGCACCTCCAATAAAATGATTTATATATGTGTCTGTGTGTGTATATATATATATGTGTGTGTGTGTTATATGTGTCTGTGTATATATGTGTGTATATGTGTGTGTGTATATGATTGAGGCTTTATTCTGAGAAATAAGGGATATGATACCTGCACACAGGGTTGGATTATCCAATAAACAACGCATTTGTAAGCCCAGTTACGTCTTCCCACCTATCTGCAGTACACAATTTCTCCTGTTCCCTCAGAGCAGAGGTTGCTCATCACTGATTAACAAGTAAGCACAATTAAGCCTTTGCTGCCCCTGCTCAGTACAAGCCAGTGCATACCGTGCTTACTGCTTAATGCACCCCTGCCAGTAAGGCAAAATGAATTTAAATGTGTCAAGAATAGGAACCATCTGAACAGGGGATAAATTGTTCATATTGTGCTGGACTCACTCAGCAAGTACTTAATAAACATGAACTCACCAAATATAGTTTCCCCTAGAGATCCTGGTTACAGTGTGCTCTTCTTGGGTTTTAAACTCTCTGGAGTTGGTGAGCTCTTCAAAAGCAGTATTTGCAGGGAATCACACTTCACACTGCATAACCTTTCAGGTTAACAGAGGCAACGGTAAGAGGCACTTCCCCCCATCCTCTTCCAATCCAAAAACCAATGGAGTTTCTGTGCCAACAGCTGCATGTTGAGGGCTCACTTCCTTCTCCCTTATATTGATAATTCAAGTTTCTGTACTGTCTCTTGCTTCCCTCTATTAAAGCATCCCCACAAATCCACTGCTGCTGTGCACATTCTCTCCTCTTCCCCCAAGAAAAGGTGGGTGACTTGGTCACACACACAGGAAATCCTTGTATTAATTCTTTCACAATTTGGAAGCCAAGCCTTCTTTTTATCTCTCATGTATGCTTCAGCGAGATGCCTCATGGTGACATTGTCTAGGGAACCCCTGGGACCAGAAGCCCTGGGGGTGCCCTGGGGTAAGCGCGGGACTCTGCTCACCACAAAGTTGGTGCTAAGAACCCACCAGCTGCTTCGAAGGTGAAAGATAAGGCTCTCTGCTCCCGTCACAGTCATGGTCCCAGAACACCAGAGAGGTTCACTCCCGGTCAAAATCAGCTCCATGGCAGTGAGCTTTTGTTTTATTTTGTTTGGATTTGGTTTGGGTTTTCCCTAAAGAGAGAGAATCCATCGCTGCTCAGAGAGTTTCTTTTAATGCCGATCTCTTTATAGCCTCCGAAAGAGCTTCTTCGTCAGATTGAAGGTATAGTATGTCACTCAGTGAGCCAAACAAAAGTAGAATACAACTCACATTGACGTTTATGGCATTTTGTACTTAATGACTCTTATACTACACTTCCTAAATTACTCTCGTAAAAACCGAATTTGAAAAGCCATTTTTCTCAACTGCCACTAATACGCTCATCTCCTTGTGCTCTGTTGCACAATTGAGCATGGCGGATTTAGTCAGTTTTGACATGGTAAAAAAATTCCCTCTACTTCTACTTTGCAGTGTAATTTTTTTTTACAACTGGGGGTAAACAAAAAATTCCCACAGTTTTCTTTTCTTTTTTTGAAATGCATTCTCTGGTGATTTTATAGAGTAGGATACTGCAGGCTTGAAAATGGATCTTCCTTGTGAAAAAGGAAGAGCAATTTATTTGGTTTTGTTTTTAAGACATGAATGTTGGCTGTCCATCTGTCAGACAGTCCTAAGTCAAAATTAAAACAGGGGCAAATACTTATGTGGCTATAAGATTAAGGTTTTGAAAATGCTAATATTATATCTATTTTTACTCAGTGCCACAGACATTCTGCAATAACTTTTATTTAAGAAAGAAGTCCATGTAGTAACCTTGCTCTGTGTGCCTTTTTATCTGTAAGCCTCAGGCATTTTCATTAAGTCACCCGACCCAAACAGCACTGACTAGACAGAAAATCTGGGTTTTATGAGCCAAAGCCTCAATTCTATAAATGTCTTAACCTAACTACATTTGTAAAACAACATGGGCTTCATTCAAGATCTCTGCTACCTTGTTTTTAAAGGCAAACATTATTATCTTCAAACACAACATTGGTATTGCAAAAGGTGGTGATGATAGTAGTAGAAAAGCAATTTCCAGATCATTATTTTTTTAAATTTTAACTATTTCGGAGTCTTAACATATAAGAACGCAGACTGCTCCAAGTGCATATTCTCAAACAAGTCAAAAAGAATGCACTTATTTATTCATTTTACACACAGCCATTGAATATACGCTATATTTAAATACTAGGCACAATGCTAAATGCGGAGACTGTGGACATAATTTTGAGGAGATTCAGACCCTCCAGTTCTCACAGTCAAGAGGAGACATAAACAAGTATAACATACAAATATGGACAAAATTAATCATATTTGAGTGCCTCCCAGTTTTCTTTTGCCTATTTATTCAATCTTATGTTTACTCTAGTCACATTGATTATTATGCAGGCCTTCTTTTTAAACATGGGGAAACCACATCTTATAAGAATCTAACTGAAGGGTCTTCTCATATGTTAGGGAAGAAGCAATTTAACAGGCCAATTGCAATATAGCGTGAGATGTGCTATTAACAGTGTTACCATGAAAGAAAACTCCTTGAGTGGTGCCTGTGTTAGACAGGGTCCTCTAGAGAAACAAAACCAGAACACTAATAATTTTTATATATTTATACAGATAGATAGATATAACATAAGAAATAAACAATTAAATTATAAAACAGTACAAATGGTTCAGTGCAACTCACTCCATGAGAGAGTTGTGAGACACTGGCAGTCCTTCGAATCTTGAGGGCTGCCAATTCAGCCTATCCAGCCACAGGCAGAAAACAGCAAGTCAGGTCACCAACAGTCAGCCAGGTGACAGGGTCTGACAATCCCCAACTCGAGATGTAAATTCCAATGGTGTAGCGAAGCAGGTCTTGAAGGAACCTCAAATTACAGCCACACCATCAAATTACAGACACACCTGTGTTCCACAGGTAGTGTAGCTTGCAAATTGAGGCAAAGAACACACAAGTTACTGGTCCGATGTTCAAAGAGCAAGAGACTAGAAAGGAGAGGCCCACCGAGCTATTTATCTCTCCGCCCTTCAATTAATCCCGCATGTGTTTATCGGCCAGGCTGGCACAATAAACTAACTACCTCAGTGCCAATGCTTAAAGTTTATGGCTGCTACCTGAAAGGGTAACAGTTGGAACCTACCCTCAAGCACCTTGGAAGAAAGACCCGGAGATCTGGTTTTTAAAAAGTAGCCAGAAAAACCCAACGGAGCACAGATCTACTCTGACACATACGGGGTTTGCGATGAATTGGAATCAACTCAACTGCAACTAGTAATACAACTGCTGGTACTACAAAGAATGGGGGGAGGAAGGGGTGCGTAAGTCCGACTGCATGAACTGAGTAGAGTAGTGAGCGTCGTGCTTTCTTTTGACTGTTCGAATACCCTCATATAGAGAACACATTTGTTGCAGGTAAGAAAAGTGAAGAAATTTCATACTATGCTGTTGTGTGCCATCAACTTGATGCAACTCACAGTGACCCTAAAAATAGAGTAGAACTCCCCGTGGAGTGGGCCAGGCTGTGGTCTTGATGGGAGAAGAAGTGGAGCTGCTGGTGGATGAAACAGGACAGCCCGATGAGCGCGTACCCATTGTGCCACCCGGGCATCTTATTTAGTGTTTCTCATTTGTGGTTTTTTAATCGTCCTATGTTTGGTGTGTGTGAGAGGGAAAAGATGAGCACTCTGGTGCAACTGTGTGAGCTAGCCTTTGGCCTACTGATCCCAAGGTAAATATTTGAAGTCCCCAACTGCTACTCAGGAGAAAGAGGAGACTGTGTGAAGTAATTTTGTGAACACGGACATACATCTATATGTATGTGTGCGTGCACAAAAACACACAGAAGGGGATACCAAAACAAACCCCTGGTATATGTGCATGTGTGTGTGTGTGTATACAAAAAAACATACAAGAGGACACCAAAACAAAACCGAATTTTTTTAAAGCTATGTATTTAATTTTTTATAAAACAACCTTATCCCCTTCAAAGTACTCTCCATTAAACTTAATACGCTTGTCAAATCATGATTCCATTCATGGACACATTTTTCAAACTCATCTGTTTGGATGACTGACAACACCTCCCCAGTTTTTTTCTTTACCTCTGAGTCATCAAATCGCTATCCATTCATGTCCCTCTGCATACAAGGGAACAAAAGTAGTTGCACTGAGAGAGGTCAGGTGAATAAGGTGGGACAAGAGAAGCATGCTGTTTTTGTCAAAAACTGGCACACTGAGATGGCAGTGTGAGCAGGTGCATTGTCAGTCACAAGTCAAGCCTTTTTTGCTCACACACTGTTGCACATTTTTCTTTCAGAACCTTTAAATAGAAAGATCGATTAACAGTCTAACCTGGTGGAATAAACTCCAAATGCACTATCGCCCTCACATCCCCAAAAGGGGGGAGGGGGCATTGTCTTGATTTTTTATTTCATTTGATGAGCTTTTGTTGGGTGAGGTGATGATGGCCTCTTCCGTTGTGTTGATTGATATTTGCCTTTGGGCCGGCAGAATAGCCCATGTCTCGTGACCTGTGATAACCTTGGGGGTGGGGGTGGGGAGTCTGGGTGATTTCAAAACTCTTCTTTCAAAGCACCACATGCTTCCAGGCAATACTTTTTCCTGGTCAGTCAGAGCCCAAGGCACACATTTTGCAGTGAGCCTTCATTAACATTCCCTGAACTGAGCGCCAGGATAGGCCAGAGAGCATCCCCATCTCTTCCATGATCATCTTTGGTCTTCCACCACCACAATTGCACAAAACTTGTTCACATTTCTGTCCATTCGGAGAGTTGAGAATGTCTAGAATGAGATTTGGCATCAATTGACATTTCACCTTTTTTTAAAACGAGAAAATCACTCATACACTTGAGTTTTTCCATAGCGTTGTCCTTGTAAACTGTGTTCAATATCACAACAGTTTCTGCGGCATTTTCCCGGAGCAGGAAACTAAATTTCATAAGCGCACACTGATCTCTTAAATTAGCTATCACAAAAAAACGAGTTTTGAGCAAACTGCTTTTATGAAAAAATTCACGATGACTCAGAGCAAATTGCTTGATGCTCACCTAGCAGGAAAAATACATACTATGAAAGCATTGCCCAGTGAAGCTTTTTTCCTTTTGTGGGGTTTGCACACACACACACACACACACACACACACACACACACACGCGCGCGCGCGCGCGGCCCAGTCAGGCACTATCCTCATAATTATTGTTGCATTTGAGCCTAATGATGCAGCCGCTCTGTGTCAATCCATCTCCTTGAGGGTTTTCTTTTCCACTGACCAGCTTTACTAAGCATGACAACAACATACAACACACACAAATGCAAAATGGAACTTCAACCATACATGAAAAACAACAAAATTGAAATATAATGAACACTTTCTATGAGCTTTTTGAAGCCTCGCCTTATGTATATATGTACATTTACACACCTACATGTATATAAAGCATAAATATACTTTAAATAAAAGAGCCATATATTTCCGAACTAAAGTGACAATTTGGTCCCAGCCTTCCTGTCCTGTTCTTGATATTGAGAAATATTAGCATGTGGCTAACTGTATAGGGCTGACTATACTTGGGAGAATGTTGAGATTTGAGGAATAAATGTGCCAGATATGAACTAAGATTGGATTTGAGGTTTCCAATTTAAGAAACAGATAGAGGAAGATCCTATTAACATGCCTAAGCTTTCTTTTTAAGATTCAAAACAACCAAAATCCTTCATGGTAATGCTTTTTCCTTAGCTATTTTTGATATTTTGGTATAGGTAAGTATTTTTTAAAAGCCATTCTGCAAGTCCATTATCTCTATACTTCTTAAGGGAAGAGGAAATGATTTGCCAAAAGTAGGCAAAGTAATTTTCCTTTCTATGACTTTCGTTTAATTTGGAATTTTAAATTGCTTAATTTCCAATTTACCTATCATATAATTGGTTTCTTTGTACCTTTAGCCAACTTTTCCTCCAGTCTTCCACACAGGTATAAAATCATTGTCTAATACAGTAGTAACACAATGTTAAATTGGAAATTTCAGCTATCTCCACCATGTATTGGATAAAACATTCCAAAGAGATGTGTCAAATCAAAATACACATTTATGTCGGAGATAACAGAAGACCAGCCAGGCAACTCCAGAACCACAGGAGGGTATGAAAGAGTTATGACATTGGAAATAAGGACAAGATTTGTGAAGAGTTGTGTGTGGATGGTCTGTGTGTGAGAGGGTTGGTGCTAGTCTAGGATTCTACACGGTTATCCTTTGCAAACCAGGCTTCATCAGGAACTAGGACAGCCTAGTGCCATCCATGCCTCTCCTAGGTTGCAAAAGAAGCATGCAGAGGACTTCAGTCTGAGTCCTACTGCCTTTTCTAGAAATCAGGGGGACAATTGGGGAGCTATATGGGGAGTACAGGAGATGCAGAATCTGGGACTGAATATTCTAATTTCCATTCTTATTTCAGCAAATAGCTTCCTGTACCACTAAGCTCAGATTCTGGAGAAGAGGATGGAACATAAAACATATTGCAACAATCTTTTTTGTAAACTAGACTCCAAAGTGTCATAAATAATTTTCTCACATTTCATTATCTATAGTCTGGTCACATGACCACATCTAATTGCAAGACAGACTGCGAATGCAATGTATGTTTGTGCAATGGAAGTAAAAACAATCCAGTCTTTCTCTATCCCTACAGCTTTTAATGTTCTAAAAATGAATTAATAAACTCTGTGGCCACCAAATAATTTATTGTGAATAAAGGGGAAAAATTATAATTCCACCATTGGAATGTTTTAAATGATGATAGGAAGCAAAAAAAAATGCTTCAGCTGAGATTGTGGAGAGTATAATTTTCAGCTGTACAGATAATAACCAGTTGTATAATTTCTTGGTAAACATAAAAATCTGTTCTATAAATTTGGATATCATTTGGGAATTCAAATCATGTTCGTTTAAAATCTTCTTTTAATTTGTGAATTTAAAAAAAACTGAAGCAGACAAGATTGAGACTGTAGGGTGGAAGGCGTAAGGTTTCCCAAGTCTCATAGGATAGCCCTTTACCCTCAGAATGAGTAGGCTCATGGTCATGATAGGGAAAAAGTTCCTCTGAAAAATGTTCTGGCTTTTTTATCACCAATAAAGATCTCAGATTTCTTAAAATGTTTTCTGATAACCGATTTCCAAGTTGCCATTTGAGAAAAGCTATCGAGATTGGGATTCAAAGCTAGTTGCCACTGATCTCTGCCTTGCATTTCACTGACACAGCCCGCCCTCCCTGAAGCCATGGTTTTCAGTGCTCCCATCTTTGGAAGATACCCTAATAAGAAACAAATAATTAGACTGCTAAGAAACATATCTGCACTCATCCACTGACCACAGCTCCCACCATATGTTTAAGTGCATTTCACTAGGAATCATCCCTCACATTGTATGAACCAGAACCAGCAGCAACTCTTTTAGACTTCCTGTGTATTCCTGTGTAAGTCTGGGTACTTTAAAGAAATAAATCCACAGAAACTCATGTATGAGAGAGAGTTTTATAAAAAGGGTAAGTACACATCAAGAAAACATCCCAAATCAGTGCTGCCCAAGCCCACAAGTCCAACATTAACCCATATGTTTGACACCAATCCACAAAGTGCTCCTTGATCTCACAAAACACACACAATGATGCTGACTGCAGGCGGAAAGCCAAATCAGTGAGTGTGTAAGCATCTCAGCTCTGGCAGGGGTCTCCACATGGCTGCCCCAGCACCCAGGGCTGCATCGGGGTAAGCCCATTCAGCTTCTCCTTGGGGATGTCTAGCAGGAAGTGAGCCTTGCAACTGAAGCAGGGAACTGGCTAAGGCAGCTGCACCCTGGTCCGACCATCAGAAATCAAGAGACCAGAGAACTAGAAAGGCGAGGCTCAATGAGCCATTTATCCCGCCACCTTTCAATTAACCCCACATGTGTCGATCAACCAGGTTGGCACAATAAGCTAACTACCTCAATTTCCTTAAGCCCATATACATACTGATTTTCTTTCTTGTTGTTGCTCTTTAATTTGCATTTAACATTAAAATGTTCTTTTTCACATTGATATTCTTTTTCTCATTTTTTATTGTGAGTTGGGTGACTTTGCATCTCATCACTTTTATGGCAACAACTTTAAAAATTATTTTGGTCCCTGCCCCATACTTTTATTTTTTTTTCTTCTCCCTTTTGTAGGATGTTACCTAGCTCTTCACCCAAGTCAACGCCTGTCTGTCTTCTGGCCCAGGGATTGGAATTCCTGTCCCTCACAACAATTTAAAATATATTCAAGAGCCATAAATACATATTTTAGAAACAAATACAATCACCATTATCTGAATAATATCCTTTAAAATGTTTCCGTGTTACTTCAGAGCTACATGCACATCCCTAAAGAGCCCCATATCTCTCACAAGCTGCAGTTTCTAACCCCTTCTCTAGCCTGCAGGGGTTCTAGAGGAGGAATACACCAGGTGGCAATGAGTCTACCCTCCAGCTTACTGCTTCTCTTCCACTTTCTTTCCATCCCACACCTGTTGTTGTTAGGTACCATCAAACGAGTTCCAACTCACAGCTACCCATCTATGCACAACAGAACAGAACACTGCACGGCCCTGGGCCATCCTCACAACGGTTCCTGTCTTGAGCCCATCAGTACAGCCACTGTCCCATTCCACAGATGTTGAGGGCCTTCCTCTCTTTCACTGTCCCAGTATTTTACCAAACATCGTGTCCTTCTGCAGAGATTGGTCTCCCCTGACAAAATGCCCACAGTATGTGAGACGCAGTCTCACCATCCTTGCCTCTAAAGAGCACTCTGGCACCTGAGAACAATTAACCACTTGGACATTCACAATGCTACCTATATTTGGTGATGATCCACACAGTCAAATGCTTTCACATAGTCAATAAAACACAAGTAAAGATTGTTTTATATTCTCTATTTTCAGTTCAGATCCCTCTAATGTCAGCAAGGATATCCCTTTCACGCCACATCCTTTTCTGATCCGGCTTTGAATCTCTGGCAACTCCCTGTTGATGTTTTGCTTTAACAATATTTTCGAATTACCATAGCTGATTTCACTTGCATGTGACAGTAATTTTATTGTTCAATTATTTCCACATTCTGTTGGATCATCTCTCTTTGGAACAGGTACAAAGATGGATCGCTTCCCATCAGTTGGCCGAGGAGCTGTCTTCCAAAGTTCTTGGCATAGAAGATGCATGTTTCCATTGCCTTGTCACCTTGTGGAATCATTTCAATGAGTACTCCATCAATTCCTAAACCCTGGTTGTTTGTTAATTCCACCAGTGCAGCTTGGTGTCCTATGGAATCATCAGGTTTGTTTTGTTGTTTTTTTTAATCATATCCCACCTCTTGAAACGGTGGACAACAGCCAGTTCTGTTGTGCGACAGAGTCTCTGTCTTCTGTATCCCTTCCATTCTTCCTGCATCATTCAATATTTTACGCAAAGAATCTTTCAAGAATTCTGCCAACTTGAAGGTTGTTTTTTTTCCTTCAGTTTTTGGTGTGTTCTTCCTTTTGGGCACTCTGAGTCCAGGGTTTTTCATATTTCATTATAATGCATTAGCTTCATGAGTTGCCCTTTGAAATGTTCGGTTCATTTGTTTACCTTCATCTTTCTTCCATTTGATTTTTCTGCTCAGCCATCAAGAGAATGCTTCAGAGTCTCTTCAAACATCCACCTTGATCTTTTTTTTATAGCAGGTTCAGCATTTTTTCTTCACAAATTTGTCTTATATTCTAGCATACTTAAATTTCTCAAGACATTTTCACATCTGTATTATAAAGCAAAGACATTTTAATATTTTTTAAAGCTTTAAAAAGATAAGACATAGAATAAAAAAATTGTGTAGACCTGAATTTTGTCATTCAGAATGACAAAATATGAGCTTAAATGGATATACTCTAAAGAAAACACAGGCCGTGCTACAATCCCACATGATGTAAAAACTATTATGCAACAGAATCGCCTACAAACTAAGTAGCAAAGAACACTTACTAAATCTAAGTGACGATCTCTTCATTATAAATATTATAAACTAAGAAGTGAGAAAGGATTTGCATGTATCACTCATGTTTTCTTTTATTGATTTTTCAGTTTTCTGTTTTCCGTAGCCTATTTCATCTTTAGAGGACAAATTCAACTTGTCAGAAAACCAGAGACAGGCAATGTCTTTCCCAGTAGTCTGCTGTATTTGTTCTGATGTGATACAAAACAGAGACATCTAAGATAATGTTTAGGAACTGAAACAAGCATAACTAATAACCAGCCTTAGTGATTAGTTCCTTTTGCAATAAATTGTCTGATTTGTCACTAAGAAATATCACTTTGTAAAATTAAATATACAGCCAACAACAAAGCCACGTATTTGCGGAGCAAAAGTGAAGAGATGACGAGAATGATAACACTTTGAGTGAATATCAACCCGAGCATCGAGATGCACTTGTTGACTCTAAAGTCACTGCAAAAAGAAATGACCGATGAGAAGCTACTTCTTTTTTTCTTTTCTTTTATAAAAAAAGCATTTTATTAGGGGCTCATACAACTCTTATCACAATCCATACATCCATCCATTGTGTCAAGCACTGCTGTACATTCATTGCCCTCGTCATTCTCTAAACATTTGTTTTTTACTTGGGCCCCTGGTATCAGCTCCTCATTTTCCCCCTTCCTCCCCACTATCCCCTCCCTCATGAATCCTTGATAATGTATGAATTATTATTATTTTGTCATATCTTACACTGCCAGACATCTCCCTTCACCCACTTTTCTGTTGTCCATCCCTCAGGGAGGAGGTCACATGTAGATCATTGTAATCAGTTCCCCCTTTCTACCCCATTTTCCCTACGCACTCTCAGTATCGCCACTCTCACCACTGGTCCTGAGGGGTTCGTCTGTCCTGGATTCCCTGTGTTTCCAGTTCCTATCTGTACTAGTGTCCATCCTCTGGTCTAGCCAGATTTGTAAGGTAGAATTGGGATCATGATAGTGTGTGTGGTGGGGGGAGGGGAGGAGAAGCATTTAGGAACTAGAGGAAAGTTGTATGTTTCATCATTGCTACACCGCACCCTGACTGACTTGTCTCCTCCCCATGACCTTTCTGTAAGGGGATGTCCAGTTGCCTACAGATGGGTCTTGGGTTCCCAATCTGCACTCCCCCTCATTCACAATGATATGATTTTTTGTTCTTTGATGCCTGATCCCTTCAACACCTCGTGATCACACAGTCTGGTGTGCTTTTTCCATGTGGGCTTTGTTGCTTCTCAAGCTAGATGGCCGCTTGTTTGTCTTCAAGCCTTTAAGACCTCAATGCTATATCTTTTGATAGCCAGACACCATCAGCTTTCTTAACCATATTTGCTTATGGACCCATTTTTTTCAGCGATCGTATCAGGGAGCTGAGCACACAATGATATGATTTTTTGTTCTTTGATGCCTGATAACTGATCCCCTTGGCACCGCATGATCACACAGGCTGGTGTGTGAGAAGCTACTTCTTGTTGTTAGATATTGTTGAGTTGATGTTGACTCATAGAAAGCCTGTGTGTAGGAGAACCAAGAGATATCTAATCCTATGCCATCTTCATACTCCTTAATCTGCTTGAGCCCATTGTTGCAGCCACTGAACCAAGCCATCTTATTGAAAGCTTTCCTCTTTTTTTTTTTGCTGGTTTTTCACTTTGGCAAATATGATGTCCTTCTCAAAGAGTCTGATCCAAAATACATGTACCATTAATGATATTGTTCAGTAATTTCCTCATTCCTTTGGATCACTTTTCTTTGAATAGATTATTTCTAATAATGCTATTTTATTATATTTAATAGTGATGTATGATATAGATGCCTAATAAAAAGAAACAAATAGATAAATTATTAAAGTCAACTACTTGATTAACAAATTTAGGAAAAATGTATTACTCAGTCATTTTTCTATTTGATTCATCTTTAAGTAGTAATTTCCAAGGCCCAACTTTGGTAGACAAGGTTTAGAAACAGTATGAGAGAATTGTTTGGGCAACTTTAAAATGTTAATGCACACAATAATGACATTTATTCTATGGGTTTTGCTTTTCCACTGTGGTTAAGAAATAAAATTGAAATTAAAATTTTCTTTTAAAAATGAGTTTAGACAAGGCCATCTTAGGTGACAAGCTTTGAGTTGTTAAAAGCTTTCTCTGAGCCATTTAATTGACGTAAAAAACCTCTTCGAATTGCTTTTCCTGGAAAGCCAGGGATGAGCCCCAAGGCCACAGGAAAGTCAGATTTAAATGTAAAGTTAAAAAATAAATAGAATGAGTGGTGGCAAACTGCATGACAGATTTTCTTTTATGACATGTACCACACACTTTTTAAAATATTCCTGTCCTTTTTCACTTTAATTTTAAAATAGATTCTGGTTAGTGTAAAAAAAGGAGAAAAATTAAAAGATGTGACAAAAAAGGAAGAATGTTCAAGCTCACAATGCTCCCCAGCATCCTCAAAGCAAGTCCTTAAGTATCAAAGCACAAGTCAAGATAAGTGAAGAGCACATCAGGTGTGGCATTATTTCACTGCCAACTTGAAGTGTAGGGGTGGAGTTTAGCCTGTCAATCAGGTCACAGCCTCATGGTGCCTTTATTGCCCTTTTCTATTGGCCTAAATTAAATTCATTTATAGGGCTATGATGTTAATTCAACAGCCTAAGGTATCAGTAAGCAAAAGTGAGCAATGAGTCCAGAACGACCACCAACATCTTCAGAATACCTTTGTCTGTATATTTTTATGAGCTATTAGGGAAGAGGGGATTTATGCATCCTTATGTTTGAAAGAAGCTGCTTGGTATATAAAAAATGCTTCCACAGAAATTAACATTACGTAATGTGTGTTTTGGTATATCACCCATCAAGTTATAGGGCGTCTGGGTCTGTAGATGTTTTCAAGAAGCAGACTACTTCATCTTTCTCCAATGGAGCACTGAGTTTAAACTGCCTGCTACCTATTAGCAGCCCAATACAAAGCCCACTATGTTACCAGGGGTCCTTAAATGAACACAGTCAGAGTCAATTCAAAACAAAGGCATTGCCCCCTGCCCTACTCAGATCATAACTTCAAGGAAATTGTGGTCATCTGTAGTATGGAAGATGAGGGTTACTTATAAATGTATAAAATAATATAAACTTCACCTGACCCTCTTGAGGGTAAACCACATAGCTCAGATATTGGTTGCACTTGAAAATGAACTCTGACAAGCAAATCATTTCCATTAAGTTTGTGTGCGTTTTTATTTATTTATTTAAATCATTTGATTGGGGGCTCGTACAACTCTTATCACAATCCATCCATCCATCCATTGTGTCAAGCACATCTGTACATTTGTTGCCATCATCATTCTCAAAACATTTGCTTTCTATTTGAGCCCTTGGTTTCAGCTCCTCATTTTTCCCCCTTCTTCTGCGCTTCTCCCTCCCTCATGAACCCTTAATAATTTATAAATTATTATTATTTTGTCATATCTTACACTGTCCGACGTCTCCCTTCGCCCACTTTTCTGTTGTCCATCCCCCAGGGAGGGGGTTATATATAGATTCTTGTAATCGGTTCTCCCTTTCTACCCCATCTTCCCTCTACCCTCCAGGTATCACCACTCTCACCACTGGTCCTAAAGGGATCCTCTGTCCTGGACCCCTGTGTTTCCACATTCCATGAAGTTTTAAAGTCTAAAGCTGGTGACATTATTCATGAGCTTCTAGAAGCCTGAGTATCTCCGGTTAGAAGTCAAAACATCTCTGGCCTACAAATATGAAGATACCAGCTTTCTCTTGCGTGGATTCCGACGCCAGGCAACCCATAGTGTGTGTCAGAGTGGAACTATGGTCCAGAAGATTTTCAATGGCTGATGTTTTGGAAATAGATCACGAGTTCTTCCTCAAAAGTGTCTCCGGGTCAACTTAGATGGCCAACATTTAGGTTGGCAGCTGTGAATAGTCAAGGTTGTTACTTTACAGGATCACCCACAAATTGGAAAGAGCATGTAGTAAATCACAACTTGTTGAAATTTTATTCCTCTCCTTTAACCTACTTGAACATGTTTGCCACATAAGAAAAGCAATACCCACTTACCCAATGATATCAAGTCAATTTGAGCTCACAGTGACTCAATATAGGGTTTTCAAGACTGTGCCCCTTTACGGGAGCAGGCAGCCTCAACTTTCTCCCAAGAAGGTGCTGGTGCATTTGAACAGCTGACCCGAACATCAGCACAACATCTAGCCCACAAAGCCACCAGGGTCCACTATTTTCCAAATTATCTGAGGAAAATAGAGAAACTTAAAGATGCTGACCTTTGTAGAATTACGTAGAGAGATATTATTGAGTGGAGGAGTCTTCGAAAAGCAGTCCTGCTACCATCTGTAATATTGTATTGTATAGGAAATTGCTGTATTTGACCTTGCTTAAGAGAGATTTCAACCCAATTTTGCAATAAAAGACCCTGAATCAATCTTCAGATTCCCTGTCCTGCCGTAATATACCTGCCAGAAAGCTATTTACACCAACTTACAGATCCTAGCAGGTTAGGCCAACAAGTACTTTGTTTCTTCTGCTACTGAAATAACTTCTTGAATGTCTCCAGAATTACCAGATAATTGAGTAGATTATCAGAAACATTTATATCCTGTTCCACATTTCTATGTAATTATCCAAATCCCTAAATTATCTTACACTTGCATAAGATATAATTATGTATTTTTCAGAATCTCTTTAATTCGGGTCAAATTAATCCAAAATTGTTTTAATGGATTTAGTGTTTACCAAAATATGATTTTAAACAGTCCATTAGAATTTAATATATGAAGAACAATGTTGGTTATAAAAACGTAGTTGTTAATTAAAATAAAACCTCTACTACGCAATATTAACTTAGAACACATAATTTTATTTCAGCCTGAATTGAAATAACAGAACAAAAAAAATGCTGTATCTCAGGCCAGCATTCTCTCGAGAAGCAAACCCAGTGAAGCTTATATCCATCTATCGAGAGAGAAATCTATGTGGAGAATGGCTTGCACAGGTGTAGAATAGGGAAAATCCATGTCTGTGGGATCGATGTTACGCTGGAGGCTCATATTTATCCCATTATATCATTTCCCTTCATAATACTCTTCAATGACCACTCATGGCCTACAGAAAAACTCGCAGGCTCTTCATTCCAGTGCCCTCAGTACTCAGTCATTGTCTCCCTTCATCAATTTTCTCACGTTCACAAGTAAAAGTTCGCTCATCACTGTCTCTCTGAGCCTGTATATATTCCACTGTCTGCTAATAAATACATCATCGGTGTGACTCATGGCCTTCCTGACCACAACACTTAGTGGATGCAATGGTCCGAGAGTGCTGCCTGTACATGACAGGATGTCAGCTTCGCTTCTTCCTCTGCGGATGGCCTAGATGTCTGGTTCTGTTCTGGTACCTATGTCTTCAGCCTCTCTGTGTTTCTTGTGCTGCGTTCATTCTGTCTCTTGGTTGTGTTTCTTAATCATTCTCAGACACCATGGTGAATCTTTCCAATATAATCTATAGCATGGCTAAAACCTATCGTATTCTCTATTTTGATCTTCAGTAATGCCATGGCATCAGACTTCTTCACTACTGCCACCTGGAGGCTTCAGTGATCTCCTATATTTACGTCTCTGATTAGGAAAATAACTTCTTTTCCTCTAATGAGGATACAAAGAGTAATAATTTTTCATTAGTATTATTGGAGCCTCTAGCAACACATTTTGTTCAGTGTTCCAATAACACCCAAGAACAAGGGCCTGCAGGGGCAAAGTGAAGACAGAATGAAATATGACCTTACCTTGGACTCAAGTCACTGTGCTACACTCCTTCTTGAAGAGAGTTTTTTGTAATTTCATAAGACTTATATTTTCACTCTGCTTCATCTAATTGGCTTCATCTTGGGCCTATCACTGGGTTTAAACAACAACAGCTTATTGCTATAAAGTTCCTATGTTCAATAGAATTGTTAAATCATGTATTTCTCTGGCATGAAGCAGGGAACCAGTAGAGAGGTCTGAGGGGCCGGCCCCAATCCCAACTATGTGGACAGTTGCCCCTGCCCCCAAAAGAATTTACTTCAGAGGACAGTACGGAAGCTCTAGCTCAGGGAGAGGGACATGGCTGATCAGAGCACATGAAGGGGGAGGGAGAGGGAGTGGAGCATATCCTGGCCCACACGGGAGTAAGTGAAGGGGGGGAAAGACATAGTGGTGTATACCTAGCCCACCAAGCCCTGAGGATGATATTCCTGCTCAGAGCAGCCAAGCAGATAAGACCATAGACCAGCCCTACTATGAGACACAACATTCCTCATTGACACATAGTACCAACACTGGAGACAGTGTGTGAATTGAGCCTGATCCAACCCGACCACACCGAAGCAGAACACTAAGGACGTGCAACAGAACAGCAAGGGGAGCAGAGAAAGGAAGTCTCAAGGAAGTACCAAAAATAGACTTTGGGACCAGAGTGTGACACCCAATCAGATTTGACCAGAAAACACTCCTAAAAGTCCACAAACAGTCCTTGAACTATTTTCAGGTTTTTCTTTTTTTTTTTTTTCATTGTTTGATCTTGGTTTATGTTGCTTTGCTTTGCTCTGTCTTGTTTTTGTGCATGTTATTATCTCCACAGGTCTATCTAGATAAGATAGGCTGGATAAACAATCTAGAGGAGAAAACAACGGTACCAACGGTTCCAGGAGGACATAGGTGAAGGAAATCTGGGGGAAAGGAAATCGTGTTAACAAACCCAGGGGCAAGGGAACAGCAAGGGATCCAAATCGGTGGTGAGGAGGATATAGGAGACCTGGTAGGGCATGTTCAAGGACAATGTAACCCAGAGGAATTACTGAAACCCAAATGAAGGCTGAGCATGATAGCGAAACAAGAGGAAAGTAAAAGGAAATAGAGGAAAGAACTAGGAGACAAAGGGCATTTACAGAAGTCTAAATAAAGGCAGGTGAATATGTAAATATATTTATATGAGGATGGGTAAATAGATCTAGATGTATACAGTTATTGATTTAGTATTAGTAGCAGAAGGACTTTGGGCCTCTACTCAAGTACTCCCTCAAGGCAAGAACATTTTGTTCTATTAAATTGGCATTCCATGATGCTCACCTTCCCACCATGATCACTGAAGACAAAGCAGGTGCATAAGCAAATGTGGTGAAGAAAGCTGATGGTGCCTGGCTATCAAAAGATATAGCATCTAGAGTCCTAAAGGCTTGAAGATAAACAAGTGGCCATCTAGCTGAGAAGCAACAAAACCCACATGGAAGAAACACACCAGCCTGTGTGATCATGAGGTGCCATAGGGATCAGATATCAGGCATCAAAGAACAAAAATCAAATCACTGTGAATGAAGGGGAGTGCAGATTGGGGAACCAAGGTCCATCTATAGGCAACTGGACATCCTCTTACAGAAGGGTCTCAGGGAGGAGACCAACCAGTAATGATGATACATACAACTTTTCTCTAGTTCTTTAATTCTTTCTCCCCCCACCCCACACACACGATCATGGTCCAAATTCTACCTTAAAAATCCTGCTAGACCAGTGCATGTACACAGGTACAGATAAGAACTGGAAACATAGGGAATCCATGACAGATAAACCCTCAGGACCAACAATGAGAGTAGCGACACCAAGAGGATCAGGGGAAGGTGGGGGAGAAAAGGGGAGCCGATGACAAGGATCTACATATAACCCCCTCCATTGGGGACGGACAACAGAAAAGTGGGTGAAGTGAGACATCAGACAGTGTAAGACATGACAAAAAAATAATAATGTATAAAGTATCAAGGGTTTGTGAAGGAGGGGGAACAGGGAGGGAGGGGGGAAATCAGGAGCTTATAACAAGGGCTCAAGTAGAAAGCAAATGTTTTGAGAATGATGATGGCAACAAATGTACAAATGTGCTTGACACAATGGATAGATGTATGGTTTGTGATAAGATTTATAGGAGCCCCCAATAAAATTATTTTTTTAATCATGCATTTCTAATGGTAAGTGATATGACATTCCACACGGTTTCTTACCCCACCAAAATAAAGATCATGCTCAATTTTATAAATTAATAAATGTGGTAAGCCTTAATATCTTTGTTAATGTTTCCTTTTTTAATGTTGTTTTAATGTTTGGGGTGTTAGGGAGTTTGGGTCTTTTTTAGTCCTTTAGTTACAAGCAGCAGAAAATTACTATAATGAACAAAATGTGCATCAGTCAGATCCCAGAAAATATGGTGGGATGAATTGGGGCTTACGGTGTCTCTAAGAGCTTCCCTTCATAATTGCAGCCATTCATAAACTGTCATTAAAGTCACCCATTCATAGGATTCAGAACCTCTCCTGGTGTCTCCTTCTTACTATCCCAGGACTCATGACTTCATCATTCTCCAACACAGTGCTTCTCAAATTATATTTGGAGAAGAATCTCCTATCCACTAATGCTCCCATCCAATCTTGATGAATTCTTTATGTTTCAAAAATTGCACAATTGTATACCATGATATTGTTAAATTGTTCTACACATCTACCAGCTTAGCTTCCTTTCCTTCCTTCCTTTGTTCTACAAATCTACCACCCACTGATCGCAAAGAATACCTGGACAAGCCACACAGGCACCATCTCTGCGTCTGCTTTTCTTCTAATGCTTCTCATTTTTGACTTGCAAATGGTTATTTTTATGGATTGAATTGTATTACCTCAAAATATTAGCTTAAATCCTAATCCTTTTACCTATATAAATATGACATTTGGAAATAGAGGTTTCCTTTTAAGTCAACAAGGTCAAAAGAGAGTAGAATGAGGTCCTAAACCTAATCACATCTGAGTTATAAAAAGATCAAATTATACACACAAAAGGAGCAGAAAAATATAAGCAATGGAGACAGGCGAATCAACATGCCCAAGAGCTCCAAAGACATAGGCAACTACTAGAAGGTTAAATAGACAGAGAAGGATCTCTTCCTAGAGCTACACCCTGGATTCATAGTTTTAAGAAAATAAATTACATTTTTAAACGCCACTTACTTGTGCTATTTCTGTTACCATTGTATTATGGCATTGACAGCCATTATAATTGCTCCCTGTCATCCTACAGTTCACTGCCCTCCCTCTCTTAGTTGATGTTCTAGAAAAATAAAATGGTATTGACCCATGTCATCTTCCCTTCTGCTCCTGCTGGCTGCCCTTGACCCACTTCCCCACGTGTCCAGTATTTTGGGGATGTACAAGCAGCATCAAAGCTACAAGACATGGATGAAAAAAATAGCATCCCTTCAGACACCACAGACATGGGGTGGGTACTCTGACTGCAACATAATTTTCAAGGGAGTTTTGAATTAGTTCAATTTCTCCTAAAAGGACAATGCAGAGCAATATGAAAATCCTGTAGTACCCAACTGACTACTAGTTAAGTAATAAATTGTACTTTCCTCTTATTAGAGGCTTCTCTGGGCAAACCCCAAGGTCCCGGGAGACTGTGGTCAGTAACTGTCCTAGCAACACGCCATATGCCCTTCATAGTGCTCTCCTTAATTGGATGTGCCATTACTGTTTGTACAATAATACGACCTGAATGAAGAGGTAAGTAAACATGTCCTTCCCAGAGTGCACACTAATGTGTTCATCTACTTTCTCTGTGGTAGGTCCTGGTTCCAGGGAGCATGCTTTAGAATTGAGCTTCTCTTGAAGAGAAAAATAAGTGACATGGGTCTTTAAGGTTTTTCCTCTTACTTCTGCCCCCATCTGGTCTCACTACCAACAGGAAGTAAAGTGAAATGGTAGAAAGAGGGCTGAGAGAAAGCAATAGATAATGCCCACTCCTAGCCAACCATTAGCTTCAGGTTATCAAAGACACAGGGCTCTATTAGATATGATGCTTGGGAATACAGGAATTGGAGGAGTCTGGGAATCCACAGGCAAACCACTCATCAGAATCACTACATGAGCTTTGTTAGATCCATCCAAGATCAGTTGAGTCATAAGCTTCAGTATTATGTAAGGAAATGACACATTCTACTCCGCTGTTATAGGTGAAAAGTAATGCTTGTTAATTATTTTTAGCATCTCTTTTTTTCTCTATAAGGATCCTAATCTGGTTGGTATGGTTCTACTAGCATGGGTGTTGGATTTTTTTCACATTTTCCCAGGTTCTTTGATGGTGCACCCCGGCTTATAAATCACTGACTTAGTCCACACACTCTCTTGTGGAAGTTAAAAAGTGAGGGCCTTAGCGCTTTAAAAAAAATTCTGACTAAAGGCACCAGATAATTAACAATTGAATCATTATCACATTTACCTATCTGGATCCAATTTTACCCTTTCTCGCCAGAAAGACAAACAATTTTCAAGCCTCAAAGAAAGAAAGTACAGTATTTCTTCCTGACCTCTTTCTGGATGAGTACAAAACTAACACTCTGGTCCCAGGGAAGTAATTAATACAGAAGTGAAAGGAACAGAACATGTATTGAATATATTAGTGTGCCAGGCGTTCATTATTTAAAACACATAGGATGGAGGTTGGCTGGACTGAAGTGAAGCTGCACATCACTACAGAACGGGTAGAGATAGCTAATACAACTTCCTCACCCACACATGCTCACACACAACTACTCACTTCTAGTGTATTTGTGTACGGGGCCAAGAAGCCTTCGGGGAAAGGCATTGGCAAACATTCAACATATGTGTCTCTTTACCTGACATAGAGGAGAGGCAATAGCAATGCAATTGCCAGGGGAGCCAAGATCTGGAGGCTTCTGTAAAAATTAACACTCAGGGGAGGGGAAAAAAGCATGTAAAAATGAATGGCATTCAACAGAAGGGACTGAGAGCAGAAGAAGAAAAGTTGAGTACGGTTCAGCACTATAGTTACTATTGGAAACTTGGGGTCACCAACCTGTAACCCACTTTTGATAAACCCTCATCTTTGGTCCATTCTTATAAGGCTGTTAGTACTGACCCAAATATTTGGCCCCACACAGTAGTGCTTATATTATGAATGGCTTTCCTCCCTCCAATTCAGCACCGGAAAGGAACCACAGAGCTCGGCCCACTAAGATCACGCCTTGTTGTGCAACAACATGTATTTATTAAGCACTATCGCCATAGCACACCCCTTGCCAGGAGACCTGTGCCATGGGGTTTTCAGGCTGTGGCAGCACCCAATGACCACTGTGTCGGCACACACAGGACAGAGGTCTGACGTGAATCAAGACCACACATCCAGCTACCTCCGTCTAAAGCCCTGTCTGAAACCTATCTGAATTAAGTCAGGACCTCAGGCCTCAGTCAAGACTGTTTTAATACTTGAGAGAGGCTTTGAGGAGATGACTTGTGGGTCACAACTGACTTCCTCTGGGTATACCATGAGGAAGGAGAAATCAATGTGATATCTATCTGAGAATGAGACCTATGGTACAGAGGTGAAAAATGACTCCACTTTTCATCATCCTTTATTCCATTCTGACACCAACAGTCCCACCCATGGCACCCCACTGGGTTGGATAATCCATTGTAACAGGCACAGAGAACTCGCAGTTGAGAAATTTTCAAAAGGCAGTTTGAGAAGAGAAACTACCACACTGAACAAAACAGTGAAGCCCAGAAGTTAGGATGGAAAGATAGAATAAACTCAGCATACCAGTACTTCAAACTGAAAGAACTGAGGGAAAACTTCAAGCCTCAAGTCTCAATATTGAAGAATTCTGGAAAGAAAATATTGAAAGATGTAGGAATCTTCCAATGATGACGGAACCAAAACGAAGCTGTAGACATTCAATCATGTCAAGAGGTAGCATCTGCATGAGAACCAATGGCACTGAAGAAAGAAGTCCACCCTGCCCTGAAGGTATTAGCAAACAACAAGCCTCCAGGAATTGGTGGAGTAGCTTTAAATGTTACAAAATTGCAGGATTACCATTCTTTTGTCTATGGGCCTTTCCGCAGCCTTATGGAGATGTAAGTCTCTCTGGTCCTCAGGAACCTGGTTGGGCAAATACCACAAAGCTCCTTGAGCCCTGATCAATTGACTCAAGGGTCCCTCACTCTGAAACCAATCTCTTGCCTTAAGGCCCTCAGCTTTACTCCTTCCGAGGGCAGAGGAGCCAACAGCTCTATCTCAAAGCCTTGGTGAAGTGGCCTCTATTTCTTCTGCTGCTCACACTTCTGCATGCAGGGCTCTGGCCCAGGTTCCACTGATGTCTCCTCTTTCTTGATAAGCATGAGGTTCCCCTATTCTTGCTTCTGCGCTGACCTAATTTTATACCAAGAAAAATGGCAAAACTGACCAATCCCCACTTGGAGTACGCTACACCTTATTTGCATAGTTCAAAATCTCTGTGTGGTGTAGAGGTTACACATTGGGCTGTAATCCACATGGTCAGCAGATCAAAACCACCAGCAGCTCTGCAGGAGAAAGACTGGGGTTTCTACTCCCATAAACAGTTACAGTCTGGGAAACCCACAGAGAGTCACTATGAGTCAGCATTGACTCAATGGCGGTGAGAAGTGGATAGAAGAAACATACTGTGCTTGGATGGGGTGATGGTATTTTTGTGCCAAAATGGATCCCATTGGAACATGTAGATGGTATTTAGCCTGTCAATCAAGTCGCAGCTAGACAACTTGATTGGAGGGTGAACTGCATAAATGGCTCTCTGAGGCTGACCTCTTCCTCTCTCACTGGTGATTGGCCCAGTGTGCTGCTGCCCAAGTTAACTGGTCTGTGCCACCCGTGGGCCAAGCCAACCTGTGCATTTACACCTGAGGATCCTTCGCAACCTACTTCACTCTGTTGCTATGCTACTGGCCTCCACTGTGCCTGTCTCAACATCTCATCTTCCTGCTGTTGCCGCCCACCTTGCTGTGTCTGCTGTCTTTGGCCAACTCTGCTCATCTTGCCTTCGGGCAGACTCTGCACCTTCTGCCAGCCCCTTCACTCTTTGCTTCCTTGACCTTGGACCAGTGGCAGCTGAGTTGGAAGTACCTTCAGTAAATTAACTGTCCCATGAAAGTGAGTTGGACTGAGGCTACTCCACTCTACTCCCTATGCCAATCTATACTTACCTATATAATCATAAGTGTCCTGGTTTTGTTTCTCTGAAGAACCATGCATACCATAGATGGGTTCTCTGGAGAAGCATAATCAGTAATATATAGGTGTTAGGTGTGTTAAAATAAGTTCTGACTCATAGGAAACCCTTTATTAGTTTGGGTTCTTTAGAGAAACAACTCCACAGAAACTCGTGTATAAGAGAGAGTTTTATACAAAGGGTAAGTACACATCAATAAAACATCCCAACCCAATGCTGCCCAAGCCCACAAGTCCAACATTAACCCATATGTCCAACACCAATCCGCAAAGTCCTCCTCCATCTCACAAAACAGACTCAATGATGCTGACTGCAGGAGGAAAGTCAAGTCAGTGAATGTGTAAGCATCTCAGCTCTGGCAGGGGTCTCCACACGGCTGCTCCAGCACCCAGGGCAGCATCCGGGTAGGTCCATGCGACTTCTCCTCAGGGATATCTTGTAGGAAGTGAGCCTTGTCAGTTGAATCAGGGACCTGGCTAAGGCAGCTACACCCTGGTCTGACCATCAGAAAGCAAGAGACGCAAGAACTAGAAAGGTGAGGCTCACTGAGCCATTTATCCCTCTACCCTTCAATTAACCCCACATGTCTATCAGCCAGGTTGGCACAATCAACTAACTACCTCAAACCCCATTCACAGCACAATAAACACTGCCTGGTCCTTCCCATCCTCACTATTGTTGTTACGTTTGAGCCCATTGCTGCAGCCGCTATGTCCATCTCTTCTTTTCTGCCCATCCAATCTACCAAACATGATGCCCTTCTCCAGCAACTGATTGCTCTTGATAACATATTGAAAGTTCATGAGACAAAGTCTTACCATTCTAGCTTCCAAAGAGCATTCTTGCTGTACTTCTTCCAAGACTTATTTGTTTATTTTCTGGCCATGCATGGTACTTTCAATCATCTTTACCAGCACTGTAATTTAAATGCATCAATCTTTCTTTGACTTCCCTATTCATTGTCCAGCTTTCACATGCTTATGAAGCATTTGAAAATACCATGGTTTGGATCAAGGGCACTTTAATCCTCAGAGTGACATCCTGGTTCTTCAACACTTTCAAGAGGTTTGGTTTAGCATATTTACCCAATACAATATATCATCTGATTTCTTGACTACTACTTCTGTGAGTATTGGCTGTGGATCCAAACAAGACGAAATCCTTGATAATTTCATTTTTTCTCCATTTATTGATATATCCAGTTGGGATTTTAAAAAAATATATTATCTTTATATTGAGTTGCAATCCGTACTGCAGGCTGCAGTCTTGTCTTCATCAAAAAGTGCTTCAAATCTTCAATTTTAACAAGGTTGTGTCATATGCAAATAAACGTTATTGGCAAGACTTCCTCCGATCCTTTTGTCGTGGTCTTTTTCATCTAGTTCAACTTCTTGGTTTATCTGTTCAGTATAAAGATTCAGTAAGTATGATAAGAGGATACGACCCTTACCCAAATATTTCCTGATTTTAAGCCACATTGTATTTTCTTCTTCTGTTCTTGTGAGTGCCTATAGGCCTATGCATAGCATCCCCATGAGAACAAGACAACGTTCTGGAATTCCCAGTCTTCTCAATGCTATCCATAGTTTGTTAGGATCTACTCAGTTGAATGTCTTTGCAGGCAATAGAATACAAGTAAACATCTGGTGTGTATTTCTGGCTTTCAGCCTGGATCCATCTGAAGTTAGTAGTGATATGCTTCATATCATCTCCTCTTCTGAATCTGGCTTGAATTCCAGGAAACTTCCTGTCAATATACTGCTACAACCCTTTCTGAATTACTTTCAGTTATCTTTACTTGCATGTTTACTTGATAGAAAATGTGTGGAGATCATACCTGACCTCCTGTGGCTATACAAGGAGGAAGGATAATCCAGCTCCTCCCAGCCCAAGACCTAGTGGTATGCAGCAGAGGTCAGCCATGCCTCCACTCTGCATCCTTCTTGTCCCTATTCTGAATCCAACTGTTCTAAACACAACATTTACTTCTCCGCTGCTTTCCAACATCCATTGCAAGGGACACACAGAATTCAGACGAAACTCATGAGTATGGGGGTTTATTAAGGAAATTCATATGTTACAACAAACAAGAATAAGAAAATATTAAAGATATAGTCTTTTTCCATAGCAGTACCTCTCCTCGGCCAGCATCCAAGTCTCTGTCTAGTCTTTAATCTCTCAGTCATGTAGTGTCTTGGCTCCCTGAGCCAGCAAATCCACCCATGACTCTGCCTTGCAGTTGACTGGTCTCAGCTCTGTCCCTCTGTTTCGCCTCATGGTCTGCTGGTCTCTGCCTCCAGTCATATTATAGAATGACCTCAACTGCAAACACTCTTTCAGTCAAGGAAGAATCTCAAATATGCTAGGTTAATGATTCCTCTTCCTTGATAGCCTCAGGAATTCTCTTTCTCCTCTTCTGAGATGCCTCTCTTATACACCGAGAATTGACTTTGACGGAGGTGTGGTTTTTGTTTTTCAGCAGACCAAACCCCTAAGGAAATGCATGATGATAACTTGATTCGCCACCACCCCCCTAGTAAGGTGAAGACTCAGAATATTCCCACCTTAATCCTGTCCATCAGCATACAGAAAACATCCTACAAAATGGGGTTACAGATACATAGAGGCTAGAATTTATATTATATCACATAAAGTATTGTAGTTGGACAT
This sequence comes from Tenrec ecaudatus, assembly GCF_050624435.1. Classification (NCBI taxonomy): domain Eukaryota; kingdom Metazoa; phylum Chordata; class Mammalia; order Afrosoricida; family Tenrecidae; genus Tenrec; species Tenrec ecaudatus. Next base: position 74,493,548 of record NC_134532.1, read on the forward strand.
CCCCTATGAATTAACTACATCTCAAATATTTATAATAAGAAAAATTTACTATCATTGAAGTGATTCTGGCCATAGTCACCCTATAGGACAAAGTAAGCTTACTCTGTGCTCTCTGAGACTGTGAATCTTCATTAAAGTAGAAAGCCTCATCTTCCTCCCACTGAAGTGGTTTCAGATTTCTGAACTTACGGTAGCAGCCCAATGCATAACCCATAATACCATCAGGGATCCCTATACTGAAGCTCTTGTTCAATAATCCCTATCACATTCTATCATGTCACCTTTCTTTGCTCTGGGTACAAATATAGATCTCCACTAGTTAGTTGGCAAGGTAGCTGTAGTCTATTGATATAAATAAGTGCTTTGTCGGTGTGTTGAAACATTTCCGTTGGTTGCCCATCAATTCCTGGAGCTTTGTCTTTCACTAATGCCCTCAGTAAAGCTTAGACTGTTTCCTTCAGTGCCATCAGTTCTTCATCATATGCTACCTCTTGAAATGTTTTACTGTCTGTACGTTCTTTCAGGTACAGTGCCTCTGTGTTCTGTGAAGCTCATGTGTTGTCTCCAAGAGAATTCTTAAATATTGTAACTGGGGGGGTTGATTTTTTTTCCATATCATTCAGCTTGAGATATGCTGAGTATGTCTTTCCTTTTTAGGCTCTTTTAGCTCCAAGTCTTTGGACACTTCATAATACTCCTCCTTCTTAAGCTGTTCCTTGGTGCTTTCTATTCATTTATTTTACCTCCACTTTCTTCCATTAGATTTAGCTCCTCTGTGACCAAAAGAAAATTTCACATAAATGATACCTGGCTATCAGAAACAATAGAATCTGGGATCTTAAACGTTTGTCTTAAAACAAGCATCCACCTAAGTGAGAGGTCAACTAAGTCCAAATAGTAGAAGCACCCTAGCCTGTGTGATCCAAGGATGGTGAATAATAAATGCAAGCCAGAAAGAGAGAATGGTATCAGAACTTGAATTATGAGTGCCAAGTTTGTGGAAGACTATGGATGACAGTGGAGGCATAATTTCCACTTTCAGGGTCCCCACCTGGGTGTATCCTCTGATAAATCCCTCTTACCATAGTTCAAGGGTGTGAATAGCTTGACCACCAGATAAAGAAATTATAAAGTTATATATTTTTATATTATATAATAATCTTAAAATGTAGTTTGCTTAAATACCATTTGATCTCTTCTCCTGAAAATCAAAGTGTGTCGAGGTCACTGTATTCATTCTATTGCTGAATTAATAGTTAATATCTCTTTTTAATTCTCTCCTCTCAGTTTGCTGTCTAGTATTCTGTTATTCACTTAATATGTATTGAGTAGATGCTATAAAAGAAAAATATACTCTGTGCTGTGGAAACCATAAAGCTGTTAATCAAACTTTCTTTCCTAAACATTCTGATAAGGTTTTCTCTTTCTTTGATCAAACACACTGAGTTATCTAAGAAGACAATCATACTATAAACAGAAGGTCCTTATGCACCAGGGAGATGAGCCACAAGATTCTGTACCATTAATTAACAATGATATCTCTAAGGTGAACCAAAGGCAAATAATAAATAGAGATTGAGGGATGGATTTTGAGCTCACATTTCACTCTAGCTCCAGTCTAAGAACAATTAGTTCTTAGGACATGGCCTTGCTCGATCCTTGCCCTCATGAAGAAACTAAAGAAGACGTGGGTGCTAGCAAAGTGTGGTGAAGAAATTAGATGGCACCCCACTATCAGAATAGTATCTGGGATCTTAAAGTCTTGTTTCCAAACAAGCAGGCATTTAAGGGAGATGTCAGTTAAATCCACAATAGAAGAAACACCCCAACATCTGTGACCTAAGGATTGTATATTACTTAATCCAAATACGAAGGAGAGAATAGTATCAGAGCTTCAATTGTGAGTTTCTGATGTGCAGTAGGATATGGATGACAGTGAAATCCCAAAATACATTGGCAGGATCTACACAGGGGATCAACCTCCACTGATTTCCCTCTAACCGTAACTGAGGGATGGGAATAACCAGGTTATCAAATAGAGAGTCTTGGAGAGACAACTATAGCAAATTAAATTGATACATCTGACTTGAACAGTTAAAAGCTTGTCACTTCATCTGCATTCAGACACACTTTAGACCTGATCTGGTTTTTAATAAATTGTGTGTTTATTTATGTTTTTTCCCTCTGTTGTGTTTTGTCGTTATTAGTTGCATTTTTGACTTTCTGTTTTGTGTTTTTCTATGTTTTTCAGCAAGACAGGTGAATCTCTAGAGACAACAACTAAAATAAAGGCTCCTGGGGGCTGCTAAGGGGAAGGTGGTGAGGGGGTGGGGGACAGGAGAGGATAAGCGGAAACAGATATCAAGGAATTCAAGAATGAAAGAAATGTTCTGAAACTTATTTGAGTGTCAATTGTACAACATTGCTTGATATGATTTCTCTTTGGAATGGTATGATATCTGAATTAGCACCTAGTAAAATTTATTTTGGGGGGAAAAGAAGAAACCAGTCAGTGATATTTACAAAGTTATAACATTTTCAGATGCCAACTGTAAAATATTTCTTTAAAAATAGGATTTTTCTAGTAAATGATAACTTACATGAAATTCAAGACATTTTAGTAAGGAACTAAAAGACATAATTTATATCAAGGAAACGTGATATGCTTTCCACTTCAGTACACGTTATAACTTTTTGGCCACATTCCTGGACTGGAAAACAAGAATATGATAGTAAATTTCCAGGATAAATTCCCAAAACAATTTTACTTAGACACTCATCAGAGTCTAATTACAACTGTACCAGTAATGGGTGAGTATTAATAGATCATTTTTGGATATAAAACCATGGTGTAGACATATTAAATGACTTATCCAGCATCAACACAGAAGTAATGGCAAAGCCTTTTTGGAAGGCATCCTAGTACAGCAGGATAAGAATAGAATTTTTAAGGCATAAAATATGGGTTTAATTCTTTCGTAATTTGAGAAAAATACTCCATCTCCATAATTGTCTGCTTTCCTCAATAAAGAGAGGATAAGCTTGGGTTGAACCATTTGAAATATTCTATCATTTTGCCCAATATTCAATCAATTGCCCAATCAATGGAAATTTCATTTGGTTCATCTTCATAATACAGTGAACTGGAAACATATAATATTTATTTAAATATTAAATTTGAGACCCTATGTAAAGCAACAAGTATGGAACCTGGAGCAGAGAAGCTCAAGGGGATAGCTACCTTTGCCCTTTCACTGAAAAGTCTAATTATAAGCACAGTTCTATCTATCACTCATTCATCAGGACGTGATTCCAACACTAGTTTGTTTCTTTCCTTTTCTTATTTTTGAAAGTTTAAATGTGTTATCTAAATGTATTTATACTATGTTTTCCGAAATGTTAACATGCTTTGAAATTTCAGAAGATAAAATACAGAATTATGTTCACAACTAACTCCCAGTTTAAATCAACATTGTACAGAATTTTTTTCTCTCTCCATTTCCATGAAAGCTATTTTATATTATCCATAATGAACACCTATATAAGCAGAGCCATGCCCTCTTGAACTTGAAACTACACTGACAACTCTCTCAACAATAGCATTACCATCCAAGAGAATCTACATTTTTCTGACCATGAAATTGCTTTTGATTGGACTTAGCTGCTTCCTTGATAATCATATCATTTCTTTATATAAAGTTCCTTTTAATACATGAATGAGTGTCACTGGTTACCTTGTTCTAGAAAATCCAGTCTAACCTACTACTCCCTTATATTTTTTTCTACTGACACCACTCTAAATCTTAAGATGCACTAAAAGACAAAAATAAATTGCAACCCTAGACCCAAGAATGGTCTCCTCTGTCTGTATGAATTTTTCATCTGTGAGCTCAGCTCCCAGAAGAAATTTAGATCAAAATGGTAAAATAAAAGACTATCTTGGAAATTCAGCTAAATCAACCCAGATGAGAAAAAGAATGACAAAAATTACCTATTCACATTGTAGAAAGGATTACAGGGGTCTTGAACATTAGAAAACAGGGGGGAATGAGAGCTGATACCAAGGGCTCCAGTACAAAGCAAATGTTTTGAGAATGATGAGGGCAATAAATGTACAAATGTGCTTGACACGATGGATGGATGTATGGATTGTCATAAGAGTTGTATGAGCCCCCAATCAAATGATTTAAAGAAAGAAAACAGTGTTTTATACAGCAATGCATAAAAATATCCTATTTAGTCACCTAAGGCATAGATGTTATTTTTTTATTCAAATTATTTTCACTTTTGTTTTAACTTCATTTTTCAACTCTCATTCCTAATGCTTTTTTATACTGTAACAAACTAGTAAAACCAGTTGTCATTAGGTAATCACAGTTCATGAAGACCTCATAAGTGTGTGCCAGATCAAACAGTTTGGTTTGTGATAGTTAATTGCTCGGAACTAGATCATGGGATTTCTATCAGTTTGGTTGGAAGATATTTTTTGTTTGGGAGACTACCTCACTTCTCACCCATGTGCCTTTGGGTGGACCCGAACGTCTAAACTTTCTGATAACAGTCAAGAGCAGAAACAGTTTGGATCACCGAATGAATCATTGAACTATTTATTGAGTGACAAACCTCGACACAATATTAAAGGCCTAATAACCATCATGTTTCTATTGTGTTCCTTATTTAAAGAAGAATCTTGTAGTTTTACAACCTTGCAATGTCCTCCAACAATAGCTGTCTGATCACAGTTGCTAAATGAAAAGTTGATGACAGGAGGGGTTAAAAAATACACACAGGGCATGTGTACATGAGCAAATGTGGTGAAGAAAGTTGATGGTGTCTGGTTATCAAAAGATATAGCATCTACCTTCATTGTTTGTGTAAATAGTGTCTACTCACTTGAGTTTATAATCTGTACAAGTTAACAATCTACGTACCTTAGTCTAAAATGCTGTCCTATACATGTATACTTTTCTTTTCTCAACAATGTTTTAAATTCTATACCAATGACTAAATTAATGCATTATCAATAGAACAACCTTATGCCCCGTGGGATGATTTATGATGTTCTCCAATAAAGTTATTATGATATATTTAAAGAACACCAAGAATATATTTAAGCCAGAGATATATGAACGGATTTTGAGCTTGCACTTAATATAAGAATGGCTAATTCTTATGCTATGGCCCTGCTGAATCCCTGCCTCATGAAGAAATCACTGAAGATATGAATGTTTCAGTAGTGTGATGATAGTGCCAGCTTCCAAAAGGAAGAGTATCTGGGGTCTTGGATGTTTGTCTTAAAACCAGCAGTCATCTAATCAAGATGTCAGCTAAGTCCATATAGAAGAACCAAGATAGAGCAAATACTAAAATCCAAGATTAGAAGAAGGAACCATATAGGAGCTAAATTCTTAACACCTGGTTTGCAGAAGGTTATGGAATGCAGTGGAAGCCCCAACTCTCTTTATAGGGTTCCCCACATGCATTAAGCCTCTACTGAATTCCATTTGACTACTGACGAGGGATGTAAATAGTCTTGCTATCAGACAGAGTGTATAAGTGGACTAATGCAAATGTAGTTAGGTTAAAATTTACCACCTTACCATTTGTTCTCCCTTTTAACCCAGTTTTAATTTGTTCTAGCTTTTATTACTTTCTGATTTCTGTTGGATTGAGATTTTTCTCTGTTTCATTTTGTTATTGTTGTATGTTATTTGTCTGTTTGTTTTTGCATTTCTCTGAAACCTAAGATAGGTAATCTATCGCTAAATCTATAGAGACATTGACTGAATCAATAGTTTCTTAGGGTTATAACAAAGGAGGTTGGAGGAAAATGGGGAGTTAATAATAATGAGCCCAAAACAGAATTAAATTGTTCTAATATTAATTGTGGTGAGTATATCACAACTCTTTTCAATATGTTTAAACCATTAAATTGTATGGTATGTTGGTTTTCTTAATAAAACTGCTAAAACTTTTTTAAAAATCCAAGGAAAGTCTCTGGAGTAGTCCTACATGGGTGCCAGAAATATAGATTTGTTTAAATATCTTATAAATATAAAATATTATAACTAAGAGCAACAAAACAAAATTATTTAAATTAAATACACAAAATTGTGTAAATAAGGTAATTTCTTAAGAAATGCTATAAATAGGAAAAAAATCAATAGCCCAAAATAATTTGCTCTATAGTCCTACAACCTAATGACAAAAATAAAAAGGAAGATAAAAAGTTGGTAGAAGAAAAATTGGTTTTTTTCCCATTATTTTACACTAGAAGACTGAATTTCATTGGAAAAATCCTTAGACCACTGATAGAAGTAAAATTTAGAATCACCTTTAAGGATAACAATATGGTAATACCTATATATATATATTTTTTAAGTTACTGAAATTGATTACAAGAGTGATCGTGTTTTTTCATGCCATAATCACTGCCCTCCCATGTATATTGGCTAGGTAGCTTAAATTGGCCAATAGGAGAACATTAAACTTGCCAAAAGTTTAATGGCCCTTTTCTCCCACTAAGCACATCCTTAGGCTAGGTCTATAGAAAGGATTCTAAGAGGCCCTCTAAGAGAACACAGTCAAGATCAGCAGATGACCTAGCCAAACAAAACTGACTGCGTTATATAATTAGCCTAGTCAAGATTACAGGCATCACTAATCCAACATCGTGTTTGGTGAATAATAATAAATGACCATTTAACCTGTTGCCCAGAAATGACTTTTGCTTACTCTTTGTAAAGCAGTTCTTCCTTTGGGGTTTTATATAAAGGGCATACTATCCTCTGCAAGGTTTATAACTCTTGTTTTCCTTTCGCAAACAATGGTACATGAGCTTTCATTGTAGCAATTCTGCTCCAAGGGATATTATTTTAACATTGCTTGCATTAAGAAAATAATTTGAAACGGCATAAATAATCATCAATGAGAACAAGGCAAAAATATTTCAAGTTGAAGAAAATATGTGGACGTTAAAAAGAATGAAATAATTTTATATTTTTCTAATATTACAAGATTTCTAAAATAATATATCAACTTTTTATTTTATAAAATACACATATACATATGTAAGAAAAATGTTGGCAAATATATAAAAGCAAAATAGTTACTACTTCTGTGATGTGTGATGTGAGGTGTTTATGTGAACAACTTTTATTTTCCTTTCATATATTTTAGGAAACTGGTAATTATATGTAATGCTTTTATCATTTATAACATTAAAAAAGAATAATTTTAAATAAAAAGCAGAAATTTTCCATGGAACCACAAAGCAACCAATGTATATTTAATGGTTATGAGAACCTATTATCCACACATCTACTTACATTCCTGCATTAGCATGCAGCTTTTGACTCAGGCGTTGGCTGCTCCAACATAAACTCACTTCTCAAAATTGGCTATAAGTTAAAGATTATCAACACAGTCACTGCAAATTTGAGTTTGTTAAATGTGTCCATATTGTTTATGAGCCATAGAAAACATGCTCATGTTCTTGAAGGACTGATGAAACATTGTTTAGAAATGTTCTGTATTCATATGAAAATATGTTGCCAGTATAAACCACCATTGGTTACCATATATGTATACATACTCACGTGATAAAAATCTGAAACGTACTTTCTCTTCCTTGATCTTTTTGTAGCAGTTCGGGAACAAACGCTCTATAGAGCTTGACAGGGAAGCTGAGAGGAGAGTTGCTCCTGCTCTTGATGGCAGATCTTGTGTGATAGCAGACACCAACCAAGGAGGCAAGTCAGTTAGACAACAACACAACACAGAAACCAAAAGACGCTAATGTGTGTAGAGGCCTGTAACGGAAGAACGAGATGTGAGACAGAAAGGTATCCTTAGCCTTACGGAATTGCAATAGTCCGTTATGGTACAGCCTCTACTGCGCCAAGGTTTTTTTGTTTGCTTTTTGTCACTAACCTTTCCTTACTTAGTCATGTTTCATGAAATTTCCGCATACCACAAAGAATTTGTGTTAGTCCAGGTTGATTAGAGAAACAAATTCATAGACACTCATGTGTAGATAAGAAAAAGCTTTAGATAAAAGAATGATTGTTTATTAAGGAAATATCCCAGTCCAGACCAGTTCAAGTCTGTAAGTCTGATATTAACCCATATGTCTAATATCAGTTTATAAATTCCTCTTCAGACTCACACAACACGTGCAATGAAGCTGAATGCAGGAAGATCACAGGTCAGTGGGTGGAAAGTCTTGTGGATCCAGTGGCGGTGGAAGTATCAAAGCATTGGCATGGGTCTCCATGTGGCTCCTTCAGCTTCAGGGTTCTGGCTCTACTAGTGTAACTCCATGTGGCTTGTTAACAGGAATGTCTTACAGGAAGACAAGCAGAGAATGTCTCCCACCTCCAGGTAGGAATACAGGAGTTCCCAGAAACCTCAGGAGAGGCCATGCCCACACAGTGGTCTCATTGGCTATGGCAAGATTGACAGGCTAGACTTCAATCCTTCACAAGTTAACAGGAGATTATGTAACTATCACAGTATTCTTCTCTTTTGGTAAATAATGTTCAATGGAACTAAGATAGATCGGTTCCATGCTGCTTACTAACACATTCTACTGAGTTTTAATGAAAGAAATAAAGAAAGAGGGAGACGAATAAACTAATGAATGATATTCTATGCTCAAAGGACTGCATGTATCTCAATGACCAAAGGAGGACATTTAAAATTTGAGATACCAGAATTCTTGAGTTGTTTTTTTTTTTGGGTGGGGGGAGTGTTAATCATTTTATTGGGGTCTCGTGCAACTCATCACAATCCATACATACATCAATTGTGTAAAGCACATTTTCCCATGTTGCCATCATCATTCTCAAAACATTTGCTTTCTACTTAAGCCCTTGGTATCAGCTCATTTCCCCCTCCCTCCCTGCTCCCCCCTCTATCATGAATCCTTGATAATTTATAAATTATTATTTTGCCATGTCTTACACTGTCTGACATCTCCCTTCACCCACTTTTCTGTTGTCCATCCCCCAGGGAGGAAGTTATATGTTGATCCTTGTTATCAGTTCCCCCTTTCTACACCACTTTCCTTCCACCCTCAAGGTATCACCACTCTCAGCAATGGTCCTGCAGGGATCATCTGTCCTGGATTCCCTGTGTTTCCAGTTCCTATCTGTACCAGTGTACATCCACTGGTCTAGCCAGATTTGTAAGGTAGAATTTGGGATCATGATAGGGATGGGGGGTGGCCGCAGGGGAAGCATTTAGGAACTAGAGAAAAGTTATATGTTTCATTGTTGCTACACTGCACCCTGACTGGCTCGTCTCCTCCCTGAGACCCTTCTGTAAGGGGATGTCCAATTGCCTACAGATGGATCTTAGGGGCCCAATCTGCCCTCCCCCTCATTCACAATGATTTGATTTTTGTTCTTTGATGCCTGATACCGGATCCCTTTTAAACTTCGTGATCACGCAGGCTGGTGTTCTTCTTCCATGTGGGCTTGATAGTTTCTGAGCTAGATGGCTGCTTGTTTACTTTCAAGCCTTTAAGACCCCAGACACTATATCTTTTGATAGCCAGGCACCATCAGCTTTCTTCATCTCTTTTGCTTATGCACCCATTTGTCTTCAGTGATTGCATCAGGAAGGTGAACACACGATGACATGATTTTTTGTTCTTTGATGACTGATAACTAATTCCTTCAGCACCTCATGATTACACAGGCTGGTGTGCTTCTTCCATGTGGGCTTTGTTGTTTCTGAGTTAGGTGGCCACTTGTTCACCTTCAAGTCTTTAAGACCCTAGGTTCTATATCTTTTGATAGGCTCCATCAGCTTTCTTTAAATCTTTAAGACTTTTAATTAAATAATGCTTTTCTTCTTGTCCCCAAATGAATACCAATGACAGAAAACATATCCAATGGAAATTTATTTCACACATTATCATTTTAAAGCACATCTGGCATATCCCTTATATGTGTGGGATCTAGGTATTGTTGAGTTTAATAGTAATCCATTAATTAATTTGGACTGCAGATTTGGTGTAAATGAAAAGGTGCAATAATTATTTCCAAATTTACATCTACCCTTTCTGTTGTTATTAGTTGTTGATAAATCACCTCCATTTCACCTCCGTTGATCTTATGCACAATAGAATTAAATATTGCCCAATCTTGTGCCACTTTCATGTTATTTCTGTAGCGGCACACAGATCAAATATTCAAGGATCTTGAATTTGCACTCATTGTTGCAACTATTGCAGCAATCTATCTCATTGAAGGTTTTCCTCATTTTGTAATGATGCTGTACTTTACCACACAGGATATTCTTTTCTACAAATTGGTCTTTGTGAAAAATGTGTCCAAATTTCTTTTTTCCCTTGAGTTTTATTGACATATAAATCATATGTCAAAGTTATTGTTTTGTGTTGTCATGTTGATTCTCACTCACTTTCATGAAACAGTTAATACAGTGAAGATCCTTCAACTCACTTGGGCTGCTGGGTCCAAGTTCAAGGAAGCAGACAGCAGTGGAGTCTACCCTCAGGCAAGATGGACAAAGTCAACTCTCAGGCAGCAGACAGCAGGGTGGAGCAGCAACAGCCAGTAGCTCAGGAGCTTAGTGAACTAGGCCCTGATGGGGTCTCAAGATGTATGTACAGCAACATAACCCATCATCCTTGAGCTTACACGTGGTGAAGCAGATCTAGATGGAACTTCAGAGATGCAGGCATATATATATATGGTCATAATGTCCTGGTTTTGTTTCTCTAGAGCAGCAGTTCTAAACCTATGGTCGCAACCCCCAAAGGGGTTGAATGACCCTCTCACAGGTGCCACTAACACCACCAGAAAACACATTATGATTTACATTAAAAATCATAACAGGAGCAAAATTACTGCTTTGAAGTAGCTACAAAAATAATCTTATGGTTGGGGGCCACCAGAACATGAGGAACTGTATAAAGAGTTGTGGCATTAGTAAGGTTGAGAACCACTGCTCTAGACAACCCTACCTAACACAGTTAGCAAGTTGAATACTCCCCATTTGTGCTTCCAAGAAATGTTTGGTTGTATTTCTTCTAAGAATGGTATGTCTGTTAGCAAGCAACAGAATAGTCGATATTTTTTGCCAACTCCACATTTGAATGAATCAATTATTCTGCTTGCATCCCTTTTCAGAGACATAATTAATCAGTCATTGATGAGGGAGCCCTTTAAAAATGACTTGGAATGTAAAGAGTTTGAATAGAGAAAAATGTCTAATAATAGTGATTGAGAAGGAATACAGGTTTTATATCGGACTAGTTTGGGGACATAAATTTGACCGTCGGTGTGCCAAGATTTGCATCACAGGTCACACAGTCCTTGGGATTCAGGTAATTAATTTGAAATATGAATTCTAGAAGCACAGAATGGAAAGAAGAGGTCAGAGTCATTGTTGTTAGTTTCCATGCAGTTCTTCTGGCCCTTGTCAACACTTTATACAATAAAACAAAACAGTGCTATATTTGAGTCCGTTGTTGAATGCACTGCGTCAGTCCTCCTCATCAAAGGTCTTCCTTTTGTTCATTGACCCACTTTACCAAACATGATGCACGTCTCCAGGAACTGGTTCCTTCTGATAACATGTTCAAAGTACACGAGATGGCGGCTCATTTCCTCTGTAGATCCCACAGGTGCATCTTGGGCTCTCATTGTCATTCATAGCCTTCTGCAAACCAGAGTCTCACCATGTAGGCTCTGCTACTGTTCCCTACTTTGACTTCAGATTATATGATTGACAATTCTTTGGTGACGGATGATAGCGTGCTTCTTCCATGTAGACTTAATTGATATCCCACTTCGATGGCTGCATATTTGAAGACACCATCTAATTTCTTCACCACATATTGCTGTAGCACCCATATCTTCTGTGTTCCCTTCCTGAGGGTGAGTATTGAGCAGGGCCATGATGTAGAATAAACTGCTCTCAAGTTGGAGCTAGTATTTAGTACCAAGTCCCAAACTCACTCCTGGATATATGCTTGTTTGTTTGTTTATCTACCTTTCTCTCCTTTTCAAAACCTCCTTGATAATTTATGGTGGAGAGTCTTATCAATCATCCCCCTGGGACATAATGATCTTCCATTAATATTGTCTTCAGTTAGTTCCTGGTACTAATATTTTAAAGCCAGTTGAGAAACGGACATTGGGCCAATGTAGGCTAGCTCCCTATCACAGAACATGAATCATTCACTTGTACAGAATCAATGTTTTCATGGCTGGATGCTATTTACACAAATAATGAGGATTAATAGTTAGGAGAATTTTACAGTAATATTCACTGCCCATGTCAGTCACAGGTTTGCTGGAATAATATAAATCTAATACAGCCTATAGGGCATTGATGTAGGAAGACCAAGTTTATCCGCCTACCAACAGTTCAATGTTCTTTGTACAACTGACTTCTGCTTCCTCAGATGCCATGAATTTTCTGTCTTAAATCTTCAGGTTACAGGTGTGTCTGAGGAAGAGTCCAGTTCACCCATGGATTTTCCACATCAGATCTCACTGAGGAAGTGTGCTGTAGGTCAGGTCATACTTTCCATGGTTAATTGTTCCATTTCCAGTTTCCAACAGTACCAGCAATTATCAATGCATTTGTTTGTGTGTGTTTATCAATTTCAGACTGCAGAATTGAATTAAAATTTTTCATTTCTTCATCTTTGATGATAGCGGTGGTACTTGAATTTTAATTTTATATAGTCATGTTAACTGGCTTCTCATGGAGGCATGATAGTATTCTGTCATTGACCATGTTGCATTTCCACATATTTCTTGATTTTTTGAGGTTCATGTGACAACTCTCTTCAATTTGTCATTCCCAGCACAATAGACCATACCTCAAAACCCATGTTGTCCATTATGACTCATAACAGCTCTGTAAGACAGAGTAAAACCACCCCTGTGGGTTTCTAAGTCTGTAGATCTTTACAGGAACAGAAAGCCTTGTCTTTCTCTCACTGAGCATCTTCTAGTTTCAAACCTCTGACCTTGTGGTTAGCAGCCCAATTTGTAATGTGTAGCCCAACTACTAAGCCACCAGGGTTCCTTTTATACTAGACCATATGATTATCTGATTCAAAATTGCCAATAGCAGCCCATTTACAGTCCAATACCAGACTCATTAATGCCTTCTATTAATGTTTTCCATTTCATTTTTGATCATTTATATTTTCCTATTTTTAGTGTCTATGAGCTGATCTTTTTCTTCTTAGACTACTTTGGGTCACACCCACAAATGAAGGCCTCAGAAACGTTGCCCCGTTTTCATTGGTCATATTGATAATGCCTTCCACTATGGCAGAAACGTTGCCCCATTTTCATTGGTCATATTGATAATGCCTTCCACTATGGCAGAAACGTTGCCCCATTTTCATTGGTCATATTGATAATGCCTTCCACTATGGCAGAAACGTTGCCCCGTTTTCATTGGTCATATTGATAATGCCTTCCACTATGGCAGAAACGTTGCCCCGTTTTCATTGGTCATATTGATAATGCCTTCCACTATGGCAGAAACGTTGCCCCGTTTTCATTGGTCATATTGATAATGCCTTCCACTATGGCAGAAACGTTCTGCTGTTATTCATAAGCTTTTCAGTAAACTTTCCTCCCCTCTCCCCCCGCTCCCACCACCCAGAAGTAAACTTCCACATGTTTCTTCCTGGTCTGTCTTAGTCTGGAAGCATCCCTGAACAGTATTTGAAGTCCGTTGGTGTGGTTTCCAGCATTACATCAACATGCAACACCACAGTAGGGAAAACTGACAGGTGAATGATGGAAGTTATTAGGTATCATCGAGTTGACGATGAGTCATAGTGACTCTACATACAACAGAATGAAACATGGCCTGGTCTTGTGTCAACCTTATAATTGTTCTTATGTTGGAGCCCAATGTTGCAGCCACTGTGTCAATCCATCTAGTTGAGGGTCTTCCTCATTTTCACTGCACTGCTACTTTATCAAGCTTAATGTCATTCTCCAGGGCTTGGTCTGTCCTGACAACATGCCCAAAACACATAAGATAAAATCCCTTCATCCTCACCTCTAAGAAGTATTTAGATTACACTTTTTCCAAGGCACATGTTGTTGTTGTTTGTTCATTTGGCAGTCCATGGCACTTTACATATTCTTCACCAACACCATAATCCAGCGGTTCTCAACCTTCCTAATGACGCAACCTTTTAATACAGTTCCTCATGTTGTGGTGACCCTAACCATACAGTTACTTTCGTTGCTACTTCATAACTGTAATTTTGCTACTGTTATGAATCGGGTGACCCCTGTGAAAGGGTCGCTCGACCCCCAAAGGGGTCTTGACCCACAGGTTGAAAACTGCTGCCATAATCCAAATGCATAAATAATTCTTCTCTCTTCCTTATTAAATACTCAACTTTCACATACAGCTGAGGTAGCCGAAAATATCATGATTTGTGTCAGGAATACCTTAGTCTTCACAGTGACATTTTTACTTTTTAATACCCTAAACAGGTCTTGTGCTGTTACATTGATTTACCCAATGCAATGTGTCCTTTGAGCTCTTGCCTGCTACCGCCAAAGGTGTTCATTGTGGATCCAAGCAAGACACAATACTTGAAAATTTGAATCTTTTCTATGTTTATCATTATGTTACTATGGACCATTTGTGAGGATTTTGATTTTCTTTACATTGAGCTAGTGCAACAAGTCCTCCTAAGGTTAGGTGTCTATACATTCAATTTCCTTTCCAGGAATTTTCTGGGTAATCTTAAATATTGTTCTAAACTATATATTTCTGTAATTCATTTGGGAGTAACACAAAAAAGACTAATACAAGTTTCATTGTTTTCCCTATTGCCATGTCTTGCAGCTTGTTCTATAATTGAGGAACAATTTATTCAATTAGATCTTCAACTAAATTTTATACCAGTCTGGCAATTTATAATAAATATTTTTCTCACCAGAATACATCTGTCCTTTCTTCCACTGACCCTCTCACCCACACACCCACCAATCCTCAGACCTTAGACTTCTCCCAGTTTACAAAGTAAAACTCTTTCATAAAGACTTAAAACTCTTTGACCATTGGTTGTTCTAAATGATCAATAGTTCCAGGGGTTGATATTCTCCCAAACAAACACGAAACCCATTGCTGTTGAGTGGATCTGACTCGTGCAACTCCGTGTGGTGCAGAGGAGAATTACCCATCGAGGCTTCCTGGCTATAAGCTGCATATGAACAGCTTGCCATGTCTTTCTCCCACAAATCCATTGGCTGAGATGAAATCATGATGTGCACAACATTTGTGCCACCAAATAGAGTATGATTGGAAGAGGTACCAAAGTCTTAAGTTCATCACTGGACTCGGTTCTTGGGTAATTTTAACCATAAGCTAGTGGCAAATAGAGTTTTAGTGGACTCCGGGTAGAAAATGAAGACATTAAGATTTACCTATTAGCCCTGAATGCAGCCTATTTCACAGATCTAGAGCAATTCTGACTCACCTTCTCCTCTCTGTCCATCGAACTCTTGGTAACAAATCTATAAATACACAGCTCTTTGGCAGGACTTCTAAATTTGAATATAAGGAATGTAAGCTTCTGGTGGCACCACACGGATGGACCACATCCTACTCTCCACCCTCCTCTCTGATTCCCCTGATAAAATTCTGCCGAAACTCCTCCGAACCAGAAGTCAGAGGACAAATAATCTTTTAATAAATGTCTCTAAAGGCCAGCCTTTAGTGCTACCAAGCAGGTGGTGCTAGTAGAGATTGGCTCAAAGAGGAGGTTATGTAGCACATTTTGTGAACTTGAATAAGTCACTGAGTCTCCTTGAATCTTATTTTCACATGTTTGGTTCTTAGCAAGAATCCCGGGACTGACCCACATTAGGTGCTCATAAAAATGTATTGTATAAATCATCTATTATCATTATTTGTTGTGGTTATGTTCTATGCAATTTGGCAAACACTGAATTATGGGTACTGAACCATTATTTCTGGAAGAACCACAGGATTGGGTTCCTGAAAGCCTCTGATCATAACATTTTCATCAGTCAGTAAATGTATCAACTAATCCTGTTTCTATGTAAGTATGTCTTATTTGAGATATATTACTGATTCAAAAGCATTAAAATTATACCCAATAGCACTATAATTCATGGCTAAGCAAAATTTACTTAAACTTATTTTCTCTGTAAGACACATCACAATCTTCTTGCACAGAGGGAGAGCAGGCAGCGGCGGCACTATACTTTGAAGGCATTTCTAAACAGTGATAACACCAGCAAAAGATGCAAAACTAAAAACAAACAGATGTGACACTAAAAAGAATATGAGAGCGCACTTGTTTACACTATAATAACTGAAAAAAATAAAGTGATGCATCACCTTAGGAGACTTTGGCTGAGAATATGTGTGACAGGTAACGAAGGTTTTTCGCATGCTTTCTACGTGTACATGAATGAACATGAAACTTCCATGAATATGATTTCTGGATTAAGAATAAATTTTATAGATTGGGAAGTGATTTTACCATAATAGTAGGATACAGGAATATTTCCAGAAATAATAACTATCTGGAAATAATAACTTCTAATAACCTAGACATTTCCAAACAACTTCAAATTTTGTACTGCAATCACTCCATTGTCGGTATGTTGATAACAAAAAAAGAAAGAAAAACTCAAAAATGTTTGAGTCATTCTAAGTCATTTAGCAACCATCTCTTCAGCCTAATAAATCTTAAGTGCATATTTGGAAGTTCATCACTAAGGACTTGTCGTCAGCATATGATGATCTTCATTTGACCAGGCCCTGTTGGCCTTCATGGGAGCCAATGCACCTGCACTCTTGAACTTTCTGTTCTAGTTGAGTGTTTGTATATTGGAAAAATTACTCCTCTCAAATTCTTCCAGTTACATCGCTAACCATTTTAATACCTCTTCATTTTCCTTTCCGACTCTCCAGTCCATCCTTTCCCTTGTTCTTTAAATAACAGTTCACACTGCAGATCTTCAATACAGAACAGAATAAAATAGTCATCGTATTAATTGGTAAAATTGTCAAGAGTTTAACAAAGCTTTCCCCAAGTGTCTATCCATTGATTGCTTTTCTCTTCCTCCCTTTCCCAGTAGCTCTCTTTTCCACTGGGAAAACAGTGTGCTGGGAAATCTGAAATGACTTTATTTGGCGCTCACTGCTCTTCCGTTTCACAGCTGGGATCAATTCCCTGGAGCTCTGATTTACAATTAAGCAATTTAACTTCAATCCCCCTGTTCTGTAGTAAATAGTAAACAAAACCTGTACTGCATTAAATATTCTAATCTGGAACCAAAAAGCAACCAACATGCCTGAAAGTCAGTCCTCGATATACTTGATTTCTAAAAATGTGGAACGACTATTTTATTGAGTGTGTCAGCAGCTCAGAGCCAGTAACTTGTCCTCTGAAATCATTAAAAATGCTGTTAAAAGCCAGGTCTGACATCTTAATAGGAAAATGACAGAACAAAATGTCAATACCTCTGTGTCCCTACCTAAGGCTCTATTAGACTTAGACGCACTCTAAATGGCAATGACTAACACCTGCTGTCAAGCCTTGTCTTAACAGGCTACCAGAATAACTCCTCTAAATAGCCTCAAGAAAGTTAGAAGGGTGTGTCAGTCATTGGTGTAATCATGGATTTAAAAACAAATCTGTTATTGTTTTTTTTACCACCTCTTGGGATATATTTCAGTTTCAACTCTAAGTTATCTCCCTCCTTTTCCTTAAACTGGTCTTTGGGTGAGTGGAGAAGACCAACTAACTGGATATTTCCATCCCACTGGGAGCATTTGCACCAAGGTATAAAATCAAAGCACTTCTCCTGGACACAGACCGAGAGCTCTCTGCTGGAGCCTCACACACCATATTTACCCCAGGGTTCTACAAAAGCATTTACCATTGAGCCCTCTGCGTGGTGCTTCAAGGGACATGCTGTCTCCCCTCATACTTGAGAGAAGACTGAGAAGTCAAGTCCAGAGCCAAAAGCGCCAGGTCATAGGATGCATCACACGGCTGGTCGACTTTCTATTTCCGCTCCGAGCTTTCCAAAGGGTCTCTAACACCGTCATGCCCCAGACAATGTGTCGTGAAGCCTGAACCCCCATAGCTTTTGAGCTATGCTCATTTTGGAGCAGCACTTTATTTTGTCAATGAGCTCATAATTGTGTAGGGGGTGCCTTTAATGAATCACCTTTAAGACACAGAAAGGTCAGGCTTGGCTCAGAGAAGAAAACACAAATGGAAGGGGAGATACACACAACATGAAGATCAACAAGAAACTGGACAATGTTAGCTGAAAAAATACGAGGGATTTTCCCTGAACCAACCCAGAGAGAAAGCCCTCCTCCAGAGGTGACACCCTGACCTTGAATGTCTGTCAGGGCATCCGCTGTGTTTCTGTTATAGCAACTCTAAGAAAATGATATTAATACCATAGAAGTAGACATTCTTGATCTGTGGAGAGTGAAAACAAGAGAAAGGATAAAGTTAACATTCAAACACTGAAAACGACAGTTACAAAATCCTTCAAGCAAACAAAACAACAGTATGAAATATTGCAAGGAGTCATACCAGCAGCTAAAACAGATGTCCTCAAGCCATAATCATTGAAGGACATATCTTTCACTGCTTTCTCTATAGTTGTATATAAATAAATAGAGTGAACTGCATGGATCTCTTGAAAGCAGGCTATTTCTATGTTTTCAATAAATCCTTGAGCGATCTTTGTAGAGTACATTATTGAATATCCTTGGCATCTGTGGACTTTATCTGAGTGCTTATCTGAGTATTAGATTCAAGATTTAGGTGTCTGGTAGGAACAATCCCAGGTCACTGTACTCAAGAATATCAGGGTAAAACCAGGCTACTTCTTCCTAGACATGGTTATCTTCAATCTAGATCCAGAGGAAAGAAAATGTTGGTATCTCTATAATTACATGTGACATTATTGAAGGAGCCCTGGTGGCATGGTGGGTTAAACACTGGGTTGCTAACTGCAAGGCTGTCAGTTCCAACCTAGCAGCCTATTAAAGGGAGAGAGATGAGGCTTTACACTCCTGTTAACATTTTCGGCTTGGAAACCTAGAGGGGCTATTCTTCAATGCCCCATGGGGTTGATATGAGTTGAAATCTACCCAATGACAATGAACTTACCTCATCATGGCCTTGAGGACTAAGACGCACCTGCACCAGACAATGGAATGTTCAATTGTCTCACATACATTGGGTACAATGGATAAGGAAGGCAATGGAAGAATGGATGTATTTGAATGATGTGCTTGAGCACAGGAGCAATTGTAGGGGTGGTCTAGCGCCAAGAAGAATGT
Source organism: Tenrec ecaudatus (assembly GCF_050624435.1). Classification (NCBI taxonomy): domain Eukaryota; kingdom Metazoa; phylum Chordata; class Mammalia; order Afrosoricida; family Tenrecidae; genus Tenrec; species Tenrec ecaudatus. The sequence continues at coordinate 74,512,919 of NC_134532.1, forward strand.
TATGAGTTATGAATTGGAGCTCACTAATGACATTTAATCATACTTCTCCATATTATGTGATCCCTTTTTAAATTATCATAATATGTATTTGAAAACCTACTGTCATTAAGTCCATACTGACTCACAGAAATCCTATGGGACAGGATAGAACTACCCCTTGTGGGTTTTGGAGACTCTAAACATTTACAGGAAGAGAAAGTCCTGTTTCCCTCCCCAGGAGTAACTGGTGGTCTTGAACTGCTGACCTTTTGGATCACAGCCCAACTCTTAACCACGAAGTTGTGTAATCATAACACAATCAATATTAGGACATTTCTTCTTCATTGTCCTTAGTGTTGTTACCTCCCCATTTTCTGCCTGCCTCTCCTGCCCTTGTCCTAGGAAACTATTAATCCGGTTCCAATTTCTTTCCTTTTTTAAAATAATTTAATTGGGGGCTCTTACAGCTCTTCTAACAATCCATACATCCATCGTGTCAAGCACTTTGTACATACGCTGTCATCATCCTTTTCAAAACATTTTCTTCTTACCTGAGCCATTGGTATCAGTTCCACATTTCCCACTTTCCTCCCCCACCCTCCCAACCTCATGAACCCCTGATGAATTATTATTCTTATATCTTACACTGTCTGAAATCTCCCTTCACCCATGTTTCTGTTGTTCATCACCCTGGATGGGGGTAGGGGGACGGTTATAAGTCAATCATTTTGATCAGTTCCCCTTTTCATTCCCCCACCTTCTCCCTACCCTCATGGTATCGCCCATTACTGTTCCTGAGAGGCTTATCTGTCCTGGGATCCATGTGCCGAGAGCTCAATCTGTACCAGTGTACATGCTCTTGTCTAGCTGGATTTGTAAGGTAGAACTGGGGTCATGATAGTTGGTGGGGGAGCGTTAAAGAACTAGAGGAACGTATGTTTCCTACGTGCTATGCTGCACTCTGACTGGCTCATGCCTTCCTTGTGACCCTTCTGTGAAGGGATGTCCAATTGTCTACAAATGGGCTTTGGGTCTCTATTCCACATCCCTTTGATCACATCAATATGATTTTTTGTTTTGGGTTTTCTGATGCCTAATACCTGATCCCATAAACACCTCATGATCATACAAGCTGGTGTGCTGCTCCCATGTGGACTTTATTGCTTCCCAGATAGATGCTTGCTTGTTTAAATTCAAGCCGTTAAGACCCAGATGCTATATCTTTTAATAGATGAGCACCATCAGCTTTCTTCACCACATTTGCTTATGCACCCATTGTGTCTTCAGTGATCTGGTTGGGAAGGTGAGTTTCACAGAGTGCCAGGTTATTAGAACATAGTGTCCATGTGTTGAGGGAGGATTTGATGAGCAGAGGCCTAATGGCTGTCTGCTACCTTAACACGTAACATATATGTACATAGATCTATGTCCCTATCATTATATATAAATATATTTAGATATGTACATGCCTATATTTATACCTCTATAAATGTTCTTTTCCTCCTAGTTCTTTCAATTATTTCCTTTTACTTTTCTCTTGTCATGCTATCATGTTTGACCTTCATCCAGCTTTCAGTAATTCCTCTCAGCTACATTGCACCGGATCACGCCCCACCAGGCATTCTACACCCTCCTCACCATCAATTTTAGATCATTGCTGTTCCCCTGTCCCTGGTTTGTTGGCTCTCCCTTTCTTTCCCCCCACTGCCTCCCCTCCCATGCCCCCCACCCCCACCCCATGGAATCGTCAATCCCGTTGTTTTCTCATCAGGATTGTTTATCCTGCCTATCTTATATCGATAGACATAAAACAAAACAAAACCAAGAAAGCCTATAAATAGTTCTAAGTCTGTCTGTTGCCCTTTATGAATATTTTATGATTGAATCTAATGTGGTGCCAAGCCCTGCCCCCAAAGTCTATTTCTGGGATTCCTCGCGGAGTTCATGGCTTGGCTTCCCTTGCTGCTCTGTTGCACTCCCTCTGTGTCTCGCCCTGGTGTGGGGTTGCCAGTCCAGGCACAATCCCCACACTGTGTCTCCAGTGTTGTCCCCGTAGTACTATGGATCAGTGAGGGGATGCCATGTCTCCTGGTGGTTGCTGTTTCTATAGACATACTTATCCTGGATTCTATATACAGAAAATTATTTTAAAACTTTAAATCCAACAACAATGACAGAAAAATAAAAAACAGAAAAATCTCACTAGAAGCAAAAGCAGAAAGTAATAAAATGAGGACAAAGTAAAAATTAGTCAAAGGGGAGAACAAATGGAAAGGTGTTAAATTTAAACCTAACTTCATTCGCATTAGCCTACTTTCCAACTTTCCAATGTAGTCTGTCCAATAGCAAAGCTGTGCACATCCCCGTTCTGTGGTCAAAGGGGATTCACCAGAGGCTTAATCCATGAGAAGACCCTACACATGGATATGGGAATTTCACTGTCATCCATAGCCTTCTGTAAACCCTTTGCTCAGAATTTAAACTCTAATATTGTTCCCTCTTCCAGTCTTGAATTTAACAGTTTATAACTATTGGATCACACAGCCTTCTTTTATCTGAAATTATGTGGCTACTGAATTTAAGACAAACCTTTAACAAACACCATTATTTCTGATGGTGTATGATCTGACTTCTTCACCACATATTGCTATAGCACCCATATCTTCAGTGATCCCTGCATGAGAGCAAGTGTTGAACAGGGCCATGTCATAGAATGAATTGTTCTAAGATTTCAGCTAAGATTAGGTGTGAACTCAAAGCCATTCATACAGCCGTGGTTTCTATCTGTCCCTCATTCACTTTAGAGACATAATTATTATTTTATTGGAGAACATTGTAAATCACCCTTATAGTTCTATTTATATGACCCATCATTTAGGCAGTGGTCTAGAATTTAAAACACTGTCAGGAAAAGGAAATAATATAAGATAGGACTGTTTTCTAGACCAAAATATATAAATTCTTGATTTGTACAAATTAACAACTTACTATGAAGACTGCAGAAAGGGCACAACTTTCGATAACATTCTTTCACAATGGCAGAAGTGTGCATGCTGGGGAAAGACATCGCATACAGCAGGAAAGAGAATGTGAACTGAACAAGTACATGGGCGTCTTGAGTTGCTGTTGATGGAGCACCATCAACGTAAGAATTTTGAACCCGAGTCCGATGACTACCACATCCAAAGCCTTGGGTCGCCAATTATCTGCTTGTTCTCATCCTAGGCCATTTCAGTCTTATGCCTCAGGGAGAATATTAGTTCCTTTAGTCTGCTACAGATGTCTAGGTAAAGCCAAATTTGCTTTGCTTTTTAGGCCCTCCAAATCAGATCCTTCTGGGGTGGCCTAGGAAGGATGTTGTGCACCGTGAAAGGACTAGATCCCCAAGGGCTCAAAACCTAGGTCAGAGTGTACAATGAGGAACATAATACTGGGCACATTCTTTCACTGGGGGTTCTATATGTTTAATATTGAGCATTTTCCCCAGTGGCAGTCAGCCATTCCTGGCTTACCCACCAACATAAACATATTTGCTGTATTTGCCTTCTCCAAGGCAGACATGCCCTCACCCTGTCCCATCTCTTGTCCTGAATTTCCAGTAAGTTTCCCTAATCAGTTTTGTAGGAGTGTCTGCTAATTTGTGGTGACAGAAGAACAACGTCATACATATGGTGGGAACTGATTGATCTCCCTCTCCCCCCTATCATGGGAAACTGACCACATTGTGGTGACATCTCTCCTGTCTAAGTGGTTTTAAAATGTACAAATAAGGATGTGAAATTATGGCTTGTGAGAATTAGGCAGGGACACTGCTTCATTGCCTGGGAATTAGAAATAGAAGATTAGAGGAAGCCTGCCTTTGCTTCCCCGTCCCCCTCTCAAAAATGTTATTCAGAGCTAATACAGATATCATGTCAGTCCATAGTTCAATCACATCAAGTAGTATTGTACAATTGCTACCACGCTCTATTTTAAAGACACTCTTCCTTCTTGAATTCCATAACATCAGTTCCCTTTTAATATCAACCCCAAACCACTGTACCCCAGCCTGCCTTTATCTTGGTGTTTATACCTATAGTCCTCTTCACATACAAGATTTGTCCTTTTGTGATTGACTAATTTCAATCACCATAATGGATTCCAGGTCCATCCATGTCATGAAGTATTTCCTGTTTATATCACCTTTTAAAAATATACATAGTATTCCATTGTGTGTATGTACAATAGTTGCTTTACCCATTTGCCCACTGATGGACATTTGGGCAGTTTCCAGCCTCTTGCTCTCATGAATGGCATACAATGAACATGGGAGAGCATACATCTGATCATGTTCTCTCACTTCCTTCTTTGGGGTACATGCCTACTTGGGTATTGCTGGGGCATACAGCAATTCTATTCCCAGTTATTGTTGTTGTTGTTGTTGTTGTTAGGTGCTATCAAATTGGTTCTGACCCACAGTGACCCTATACACAACAGAAGGAAACGTTGCCCAGACCTGTGCCATCCTCACAATGGCTCCTGTCCTGGAGCCCATTGTTGCAGCCACAGTGTCAATCCATCTTGTCGAAATCCTTCCTCTCCTTCGTTCCCCTCTACTTTATCAAGCATGATGTTTTTCTCCAGGGACTAGTCTCTCCTGACAATATGTCCAAAGTATGTTAGATGAAGTCTCACTATCCTTGCTTCTAAGGAGCCCCCTGGCTGTACATCTTCCAAGATAGATCAGTTTGTCCTTTCAGCAGTCCATAGTACTTTCAATGTTCTCCTCCAGCTCCACAATTCAAAAGTGTTGATCCTTCCTTGGTCTTTTTTTATTCAATGTCTAACTTTTGCATGCATAGGCATTTGAAAAATACCATGACTTGGGTCAGATGCATCTTAGCTCTCAGTTGTTTTAAGTCTTTCCATCTCACTTTCCACCATGGTTGTACATATTTACCAGCCCGGCAGCAGGGTGCAAGACTTCCAATCTCTCCATATCCTGTCCAACATTTTTTGTTTTCTCTTTTTTTCTGAGTTGGGTTATTGTGGGTGTAAGGTGATATGCCATTGTAGTTTTGAATTACATCTCCCAGATAACTAGTGATCATGAACATTTTTTTCTTGTGTTTGCCAATCATGTGAGTGTCATATTTGTGAACTGTCTGTTCTGTTCACATATTTTGCCCACTTGTTAATTAGATCATTTGTTTTTCTTATTGAGCTCTTGTAAAATTCTATAGATTTTGGTAATGAAGCCCTTGTCTGGCATGTCACTGCTAAAGATATTTTTCCCCATCAGTGGGCTCACGTTTTACTCTTTTGGTGAAGCCTCTTGATGTGCATAAGTGTTTTATTTTTAGTAGGTCTCAGTCATCTATTTTTCTCTTCCACTGTAGGTGCTTCCTTTATCATACTTGTTGTCATGTATGCTTGACAACAGAGCCCTGAAGCTTGTTGCTCCACTCTTCTCACTGATAATCCTTATAGCTGTGTTTCCTATTCAGCACTCTAATTCCTCTTGAGCTCATGGTTTGTGCCTGGGGAGAGATATGGGTCCTGTTACATTCTCATGCAAATGGAGATCCAATTTTCCCAATACCAGGCCGTCTCTATCCCATTTAATATTTTTTGGTCCTTTGTCAAAAATCAGTTGGCTGTAGGTGCACACATTTACTTCTGGATGTTCTATTCTGTCCGTTGGATTATATATCCATCAATGTACCAGTATCACGTTATTTTGAGTACTGTGGTTATGTAATAGGTTTTGAGGTTGGCTGGTGTGACGCCTCCTACCTTTTTCATCTTTTTAAAGAGTTCTTTGCTTATTCTGGATCTCTTTCCTCTCCACAGGAAGCTGGTAATTTGATTTCCCCTTTCTATAGAGAATGAAGTTGGGATTTGGATGAGAATTACATTGTAATTACTAGCAATGGTGGCCCTTGAGGAAAAGATGTGCCTAGAACAAGGAGGTGTGATGCAAGCCCTGAAAACAAGATTTGATATTATATGTTGCTCTGGCACCTGACGAGATGAAGAGGACTTCAAATGATCGAACCACATTTCATTCGCATTCTGCTTCTGTGGATAAAGTTCCCCCACTAAATAGCCCTCCTTATCAAAGAGAACAGGTACAGTTCTTGCTTATCCCTAAGTAGTAGGTTTCAATTATCTGCCAGTCTGTGGAATGATTGAAACAAGCCTATTACATCCTCCCATAGGAACGAAGCTCACCCCACCAGTAGATACTGCAAAGCCTGCTTCCTACAGTCTCTGGTTACTGAGCATAACCCCCATGTGGTCATGTACCAAAGTTCTAATCCCAATGGACTAGACCCAAGGAGTTGGAAATTAAAGATGTCTCACATGTCCAGCTTTTCTAAGATGCTAGTCTGCTCCATTTTCTCCTATTTTTTCCTCAAATATCTTCCATCTCATTCCTGGGTTTTGAGATTTGCTTCAACATCTCACAAAATACTCATGAAACTTTGAGGAAAGGTTTCATGGGGTGGTGGGTGTTTTTTAATCCCAAATCTGAAGGTCAGGGAGGGTCAAGCAAATGCCGGGCCAGAGTCAAAGGCAAACATGTCCAGAAGTCATAGCAGACCTTCTTTTTATACCAAGTCTCTCTCAGGAAATAGAGGCAGTCTTTCCAGATGGGGTGGTGTGTGTTGGAATTGTAGGTACCAGTATATATCCCATCCAAAGAAAACAAAGGATGGTGTCTATGGCAGTTCGATTTTATGTCGACCTAATGGTACTTGTGTGGAGGTAGAGCCTGCGCCCAACCTGTCAATCCAGTGGTAGGCCTTCCGGCTTTCAGGGATTGACTCTGTGCCTGTCTCCAGGGGTGGCTCCCTTGGAGCCTTCCAATCCAGAGGGCTGTTGGCGCCCTGCCATGTTTCCACCAACCTTGGATCCACGTGACTCTGCACCCACCGATCTGTGATATCCCTGCTTCCCATTTCACCTTGTGGCTGGGCGAACAGTCTCTACGAAGCTAGATTCTAGGCTGTCCCTACAGAAACAAAGGGTGACTTGGTTCTCAACCTCTAGAAAATCAGGCCTGCATCCTCATCCTGTCCAGAGCAGAGACGAAAATGCCCTCCAAAATGGAACCTTGGCCACGGGCATGAAAGGTCCAGAATCACATCCCATTAGGAGCTATGATTGGAAGCGCCATGTTAACTGACTCTCACTCATCCTCCTTCACCTGTGGAGTGAAAACAGAAACATAAAAACTCTTGGAATCAACTCAAACTGAGGGGAGCCCCACGTTCGTCAGAGTAAAGCTGTGTACCTAAGGAGCTTGGGGGCTTTGTTTTGTTTTGTTTTTAGTAGTTGTTATCTGCTTCCCAGACGAGTGAGGGTACGTTGTTCAAACCTTCAGCCTTTCCGGTAACAGGCAAGTGTATTAACCCCTACGTACCACCTAGGGAATATAAATAAAAAAGCTAAACCACTGCCACTGAGTCGATGGCAACTCATAATGACCCCACAGGCCAGAGTAGAACTGCCAATGTGTTTCCAAGATTGTAACTGTTGACAGAAGCAGTAAGTCATTTCTTTCTCTCACAGCAGCTGGTGGCTTTGCACTGCTGACCTTGTGGAGCAAAGCCCAATTCATAATCACCAGATCACCAGGGCTCCTCTGGATTAGGGGGTGGTTAAAACAGAATACAAATGGGAGGCCTGCATGGTTGGGTCAGCACTCTCCAGTAGGATTTCATCTTTTGTAACAATACTGCACTTACACATATTTTCTACTTGACGCTTTTAAAAAGGAAAAAAATGTAGAAATAGAATCAATTTGAGAACATAGAGGACTTGCTACTTTTGAGTTTTAACAAAAATGTCCTAAACTTTCAGTGTGGTTGTTATTCAACCCTCTCGTCTCGATATTTCTGACCATCTTTGCTGATCAAACCCTAACTAGCCTCTAACGCTCCCTGGAGCCTCGCAGGTGGAGAAAGCAGGCTGACATTCCAGGGGTAAACCAACTTTCCATCTTTGCTAGGTTGGTGTCAAATCTTTGGTGTCAGCGGAGTAAATGACTCCAGTGGTCCCCACCTGGTCAGCTGGAACTTTGTAAAGCTCGATGATTACTGGCAAATCGAAAGCTTAACAGGATTCGTCAGGCTTGGTTGGAGATGCGGCCACCACCATTGTGGTCAGCGGACCACAAGTGGGAAGGAGCTGTCCCTCACAGCAATTGCTCTCCCTAAACTAGTCAGGATTTCCTTCTCCTCAGGACAAACACACAGTGCCCTCTACTGCCCAGCAGCAAGACTTGTGGGAGGGAGTAGCCACAGCCTTGTGGAATACCTGGAACCTTCGGTTGGTTGGAATGTGTCTTGCAAACTGGGCCAGGGTCTGAAAAAACAGCACTGATGTGCCGTGCCAGGGAGTCATTTGTAGGAAAGCTGTCACTCGGACTGTGCCCTAAATTCCTGCCCCAATTTCACAAGCATCCTATGTCACCCACAGAAAAAGATGATGGAAACATTTAAATAATGGGGGCAAGTCCCCTCTATTGATTGGAATACACACGCAAACATGCAAGTAAGTGCTTAATTTTATACTGTTATAATGCAAAAGAAATGTTATCCGTGGCATTAAGAGTCAGTGTAAACTTTCTGAGAACAATCTGGGAGTAAGTTACAATTAAAAACAACAACAAAACTTTTACTACATGTTTATCCAGTAATCATACATTTGGGAACATTTCGTAAGAAAATAGCTCCAAATAAATAAAGTCGTTTATACATTGTTTAGAGCAATGTCAGATTTTATTATTATATAGTGAAAAACAAGGAAAATTCAAATTCGAATGGCAAGTAGTAGAGGAATAGCTATATAGCATTCTATTACAATGCTCTAGTATAAAGCCATTAAGAATTGTAATTTCAGGGATGGCATGATACATGTACCACATGCGAGATGAAATGGAGAAACCCAGCATACAAAGTGATGTGCACACTCTGATTATGAAGCAAGTGCTTACCATGGTAAAGACGTTTAGAGCAAATAGTTACCATTCAGGACTTACTCATTTCTATGATCGACTCAGGGGCAATGGGTTATAAAAATGTCAGATTATAAACTATGAAGAAATAAAAAAAATACCTAACTAAGGGAAAAACGGGAAGCAGAAAGCCAAGAAGAAATGAAAGAAAAAATGTCTTGTAATTTTCTGACTTATTCCTCATTGTCTGAGTATCCTTTCATCTCAGTTTTTAAAACTCATGGGAATCCATTCTTTGCCTTGCTAGTATAACAGGGAGCTTGTCACTTAATTAAAATTATAATAAACCAAAAGAGCCTCAGAGAACTATGCCAAGTCTTCCTTCTCCTAAACATCACATTTCACTCTGGGCTTATATATACACAAGTTTAAGAAAATTGTAGGTCCACTTGGCAGCTTTTATAATCGCTAATCTACAGTTAAAAATCAAGTTTACCTGGGAGGTTAAATAATTTGACGATCAATCAAAATGGACAGAAAGTTTCATGAAACTTTCATGGAAAAGCTCAACTGTGACAGGTCACTGGAGGCACCCCCTATTGAGAGCTCAGGCAAAAATAGTGATCTTTTGCAATTCTCATTATTAAACTCATGCTATCTTCTCAACCCTGGCCTGCAGAGATGTAAAACATCTCACCAGACACAAGCCTTTCCCAGAGTTCAGACACAAGCCTTTCCCAGAGTTCCACACTCTCTTCTGTAAGGACAAAGAAGTGGTTCCAGATTTATTTGGCATAAAAATCGCAGGAGGAGGACTTAAACAAAAATGTTAAACAAAAATCTGCATATTTTATTCCCGTTATGGGCAATGCTGCAAAGTGAGGGGGACATTCTTTCACATACCTTTCTAATTTAGCTAACCTAAATTTGGGAAACCCTGGAACAGATATATTTGTGTGTGTGCATTTATATAGAGAGATGTTTTCAAATTTTAGTCTCACCAGTCTTCCTATCTTTATTGCATTTTGATCTTGTATAACTATCCTTAAAAGTTATCAAATGCATCCTAAATACTTCTACAACTGTCTCCTCATCAATCATGTCATACTGTTTATATTGAATTCAGGTTGTATGTTAACCACTTATGCAATTGGTCATTATAAGATGTGAGGGGGGAAATCTTGAATGAAGGTCTACTCTGTTTCAGTTACACATTGCTTGGTTTTTCATCACAGTTTGCAACTCCATCCATCTTGTAGTTCCCTGGGGCACACATTTCAGCTTCTGGTGCCGTACATATCTTTATCTCCTGGACAGCACTGCCCATGGTCCATGAGGTTGGAGTCGGGCATAATCTGTGATCGGTTCTGATTTGGTCTTTGTTTCAGAGTTGAGTTCTGGTGGCAAAGGCCCTGAATGGTTCAGGACTAGGATTGCCCCTATAGATCTTTCTGTTTCAGCAGAACTTCCTGCCTTAGTTGTTTTTTAGGTTCAGTGATTGATTTTTTTATTGTTTTTAGCCCACAATGATTTAATTACTTTATGAATTTGCTGGCTTGAAAGAATAGGCCTTCTTCCCTGTTAGCTTGGTCTTTATTACTGACTAAACTGGGTAGCAAACCATAGCTCATAAAGTTGCTACTCACAATGGATAAGCAATTTTCTGAAATCTAGAACCCTTTCTTGCTGAAACCAAGTCTGCCCATCCTGACATGGTAATCACTCCAATTTCAGAAGGAAGCAAGAAACTATTGCTCCATCTCTATATTGCCCACCCTCACGCTCTAGTTTTAAAGTAAAGGAATGAAGAAATAATTTAAAATATAAGAGGTGTAAGAAGATGAACACCATTGCTGTGTGTGTGCTGGTGATGTCTTTTTACATTGTCTGAACATTTAAACTAAGTGTGCTCAGTGACAGACACACAGAGGAACCGGTGAAGCTAGCGCCCCAGGACTCCTCACCCTCCCAGGATGAGCTGGGATCCCTGGAGTTGCTGAGTGTTCCAGGTGGGTGGGGAGCCAGGCTGCATTCACTGTACATTTCTGTGTAAGTAATTCTATTAGGTTGCTTAGAAAGATGTTAAAAGAAACGCACTTAAATCTCCACCAAAGCTCTAGTAATTTATCACAGTTTTCTTTTTCCCTTTTTTCCCCTTTCAGGCTATAAGTATTCTCATTTGTCTCAACTTTTCTATTTGTCATATCTACTCTTCTTTTCCCTCAAGGGAGCCTGGACTGCACCCTATCCTTGGGTATATGTCGGTCTTCACTGCTCACTTGAACTGGAAAGTCCATTTAGCCTGAACTGTGTCCTGTACTTTTTCTATTTTCCATGTAACTGAGAGAGCGCTGAAATCACAGTAGAAATGCACAAGTTTCTCCATAAGAGGGTCCTGTCCTGCAGGGACTGAAAATGGCTTAAGAGATCATAAAGCTTTTAGAAAATGATGTGTCCCTTTGTTGTACTGGGATCTGAGAAGCTAGGGTGCCAGTCCCAATCAACTGTTAAAACTCAGCTATACTTTTAATAGAAAAAATGGTTTGTGTTTGCAATACAATATTTATCTATAAATAAAATAGGTCTTATTTCAATTAAAGATTTATAAGTAATGAGTCTTCTGATTCAGTGTTTTTACAGGGAATCTGTCAATTAAGGGTACAAACACATTGATTCTCTAAAGCAAAGATGAGAAGATAAGGGAGCAGGGAAATTAGAGAACAGAAACTGGAGCAGCTGAACATGCAATGAAATAGAATGCTGACACACTGTTAAAAATGAAACTAGTGTCACTGAACAAATTGCGTAAGAATTCTCAAATTGGACCTAATTTAATATGTAAACATTCACACAACCACAATAAAATATATTAAAAATCATTACATAAAATGACAACAAAACATAGGGGGCAAGATTCCTTATTTTCATGGAAAGAAGGAGAAAAAAATTGAGAAATACTTTATGAAGATCGAATTCAAATGTAGATTTAAAAATGACAGATCAATGATTATATCTTGCATTTCTCATCTTTCATCTATATTTAACTATCAGTATTCAAAATCTGTGTACAAAAGTTATCCACATGCACTGAATGTTTTGGTTTATCTCAATTGGATTGTCTTTAAGACCATAAGTAATTTTCATTTGTGGTCAGAGATAAAAACCTCAATTGCTTAGTTTAATGGAAAATTTAGACTAAGCCCAATATTGATGCAAAAGCAAAATCTCTTTTGTTATTTTGAAAACATGTTCTCATAGAAAATATAATATAATATATCCCAAACTGAATTTTTCAAGTTCGAAGAATTTTAAATAAATTATTAATGCCTATACAAGCAGAAAACTATAAGTAAACTCCACTAAAAAAATCAATGTCAACAATGTAGATTAGTATCTAATAGCAATAAATTAATTTTAACCTAATTTTAATGTTTAACAGACTCTCACTACACCAGACTTGATTCTCCTTCATCTCTGAGAGCATAGAATCAGAGAACAAATAGACATCGTCACAATTATGACAAGTCATTCCATATGGACGACTTGTAGAATTCCAGTCAAATAATAAATTTGGTCAGTAAATGTTCTTCGGACAGAAAAAAACAAAGTTGTGAGTGGATTATTTAAGTTAATTAGCAAAGAAAAGAGAGAGAGAGCGGTATGTGTTAGAGTGCATGTACCACAATAAGGATTCATGGTTTAAATAGCTGATTTTAAAGCATTTTTCTTTTCTAGAAGAAGTAGTGAGAGATAAGTGTTGTGTTAGCAGTTTCAGTTCAATCAGACCATGCCATGAACATGTTGTCGCTGTGTGTCCAGATGGTTCCCACTCTTAGTGACCCTGTGCACAACAGTGAACCCCCCCCCCCCACCACCACCAGGTCCTGCCCCATTGCAACAAGTATTCTTACGTTTGAGCCCACTCTTCCAGCCACTGGGTTAATCGATCTTCCTCGCTTTTGATGCCCACCACTCTACCAAGGATGATGCCCTTCGCCAGGTTCTATTCGAAGTCCAAAGGACTTTAGATGAAATCCCGCCATCCTAGCGTCCAAGATACATTTGCTTGTTTGTTCCTTTGGCAGCCCATGGCATTTTTAATATTGTTCACCAGCACAATAAGTCAAATGCGTAGATTCTTCTCCGGTCTTATTTATTCAGTGTCCAACTTTCACATGCAAATAAGGCAATTGAAAAGACCATGACTGGGTCAGACTGGTAGGTCCCATGCACCAGATTTGCCCGAATTCAATCTGTCATTTTACCTCTTGACTGCTCCTTCCATGAGCTAAGATTGTGGATTCAAGCAAGATAAAAGACAGGGCAACTAGGACTCTCCTCTGTTTATCATGATATTATCTATTGGTTCAGTTGTGAGGATTTTTATTTTCTTTACATTTACATTTCTTGACTGAAGGGTGCAATCCTTGAACTTCATCAGCAAGAGCCTCAAGTCTTCCTCATTCCCAGCAAGCAAGGTTGTGTCATTGCATATCACAGGTTGTTAATAAGCCTTCCTCCAATCCTGATGCCACATTCTTCTTCATACAATCCAGGGTCTCCAATTATTTGCTTACAGAATGAATAGGTCTGGTGAGAGGACCTAATCCTGAAGCATATCTTTCCTGGTTTTACACCATGAAGTATACCCTTGCTTTGCTGGCATCTCCCTGTCAACGTACTATTGCAACCTTTGCTGGAAAATCTTCAGCAGAAATTGACATGCGTGTGATGCCAATGATATATTTCTATAGTTTGTGCTTTCTGTTGGATCTCCTTTCTTTTCCAGTCAATTGGCCAAGTAGCTGTTTTCCAAATTCCCTGGCAGAGATGAGTGATTCCTTCCACTGTATCATCAGCTAGTTGGATGGAACACAACTTTAATGGGTATTCCATCAAATCCTGCAGCCTGATTTGTTAGTTTTCAGTGCAGCTTGAACATCTTCCTTTAGTCCCATTGAGCCTTGATCTTATTCTGCCTCTTGAAATGGTTGAATGTTGACTAGTTGTTTCTGACACGGTGAGATTTTAAAATACTGTTTCCATCTTCTTTGCATGCTTCCTTTTTCATTTGGTATTTTGCTCATAGACTCGTTCAACATTACAACTCAAGGCATGAATTATTTCTTTAAGTCTTTCCATTTACGTTATGCTAAGCGTGCTATTTCTTCTTGGTTTTCATTTCATTACAGGATTTTACTTTGTCTTCTCAAGCTGCCCTTTGAACTTTTCTGTCAGGTTCGTTGACTTCATAATTTCTTCCGGTTTCCTTAGCTACTCTAGGGTTAAGTGCATGTTTCTCTATCTCTAATGACATCCACTTTGATTTTTTTCTTTCTTTCCTGTCTTTTTAATGACCTTTTGCTTTCTTCGTGCATGATGTTCTTGATATCATCCCACAGCTCACCAGGTATCCTGTCAATAGTGTTCCATGTATCACATCGGTTCCTAAGACATTATCAAAATTTAATTGGAATACCTCAAGGTCATATTTTGACTCTTGTGGGCTTTTAATTTTCCTGAGCTTCAAAATGAGCTTACATGTTGCCAACTGATGGTCTGTTCCACAGTCAGCCATGGGCCTAGTTTTAGCTACTCATATTGAGCTTCTCTGTCGTGTTTCCCACATATGTAGTCAGTTTGATTTCTGTGCAGTCCTAGAGAAGCCTACATGGATATTCACCACTAAGGTTGTTGAAAAAAGGCATTTACTGTGAAGAAGCTGTTGGTCTTACAAAATTCTACCATGCAATCTCCAGCTTCCTTTCTATCACAAGGTCATATTTCCCAACGACACTGTCTTCCTCTTTGTTTCCAACTTTTATATTCCAATTATCATTAATTATTGATGAGTCTTGATAATTATCAATGGGTCTTGATCGCATGTTTGATCAGTTTCAGACTGAAGTCAAAATAAGGCTAATGTTTTAATTCTGAATAGTGGCAGTTAAGCATCTAACTGATCCCGAAGTTTCTGAAACTCCTGCCAGATTTTTTCACAGGGGCATGCCAACAAACAACATTAAACAGCTGTGACTGAACTTCATATACTTCTCATAAAGACGACTGCCAGTCTGAGAAACATACACTTGAAATCTACCGAGGAGAAAACCTGTATATACCCTATGTCCAAAATTAAATATACCAAAAATCAATAATGTTAAGAATACTTTTAAACGGGGATCTCACATATTCAATTCAGGTGATGAAGTGTTAACAATTTTTTAAGAACTAGAAAGCCCCAGTCAGTGTAGAGGAGCATTACCCTGTTCCCCCTGGCAGGGTTACTTGGGTACAAAGACTTTGCTTAAACTCTTGAGTGAATGACCATTTGCATGTGCCAAGATGTTGGCACAAATGATGAGTGATAAGGAGATTCCTTGTTGGAACCAGCAGGATCTCCCTTAGAGCTGAATGTGCTTGTATGAGACGTTTGATAGCTATCAGCCATGAGAACAGTTAACCAGATTTTAACATTGGTAAAGCGGGACACTATTGATAAAACTCATATCCTGGTGAAATAGCCACATGGCAGCCAAAAAAAGCAGAACGCCCTGTGCCCCAGTCTAGCCCGTCTTCGAATTTTTGTAAACTTCCTCCTCTAACATGCTAATAAAAACCCAGTGCACAGAGAAGCATGGGGGAGGGGTATCTTCTCTCTCTAGAGTCCTCTCCCTTTCCCTCATGACTCAATTTTGTGTTCTGAGTAGTTATTTCGTGTGTCTGCGGGAGCCCCCAGCTGGCTGGAGTGCTAGACATCAGAATTGCATTAGCATAGAATCTTCACACGTGGTGTTAATTAGTTTCGTTTCCGTTTTGAAATCAGCTGTTCCACATGAGAGCACGTTGTGTGTGTTGTGGTTGTTGTGTGCCGATTGTGGTCCATTGCAACTCCTGGGGACCTTAGAGGACAAAGTAGGACTCCTCATCGGGATTCCAAGACTGTACTCTCTATGCCAGCAGATCATAGTAGCTTTCTTCCATACAGTGGCTGGTGGGTTTGAACCATCAACCTTTCAGTTAGCTGGCAAGGGCTTAGCCCCTGCGTCAGTAAGGCTCCTTAAGAGAACATTACTAGAAGACAATATGAGAAGGTCCGTATCAAAAAGCGTTATGCTTGTCACATTTTAAACTGAGAGTCTCTCTGGTAACCAAACGTACCTGCAATCCATATGTGCAGAATCGCATTCAAGCCAGGATCTGTGTTTATCAGAATACCTATTAGTAAGATCTCCCACAAGGTTTCATTTTACTGGATGGCTTGGGGTAGCAATACCACACTTATGACATTTATATTTCATAATATGTTCAGTGGCCTCTTTAATACTTTCTTCTGGCATCTACCTCTGTAACCTGGGCAACATATTTTAAACTGAAAGTCTTTTTGAACAAAGCATTATGTAAAGCTATGTCTGTATTTGTGTAATGCATAGATGGAAAAAAGTAGCATTTATTTTTCACCATTTCATTGATATGAGATTTAAAGTGTGTGTGCGTGTGAGTGTGTGCATAACTGTGTGCACGTGGACATACTTCCCTAAGGAACAAATGGTTCTTAATGGAATTTTACTACTTTCGTCTCTTCTCACGCTTTCCAATTACACAAACTCATTAGCAAAATTACAATGCCAGGAGAGCTTGTGTCAAAGATTAAAATGAAGGTGACAGATGATTTTTATCTCGCTAAAAATATTCACCCTGAAATGGATGGTGAGGAGGAGAGAGGCTAATTATGGTAGTGTGCTCTCTTAGAGGTTGCGCCAAATGAAAACTTGTCCTGGCCAGCAGGACATCTACAACGTGGACACCTGAAAGAGGGACTGGGAATGAAGATGGGCAAGGGCGCAAGAAATGGAGGCAAGACAGGAATCTGATCAAGCCTCCTTTATTGAGTTGAGAGCAGAGGTTTAAATAGCCAGCGAGGGGCTGGCACCGTTACGTCACAGGTAAAATAGAGTACAGCTGAGGTAGCCAATAGTCGTGCATCTCCAAACAAAGAAGGAATGGCGGGCAACTGATCAAACAGGTAAGTATACTAATGAAGGATTCCTGGTGAACCTGGGGGGGAGATGCCATCAGGCATGTATTGACCAATGAGCATAGCAGCTGCTAGTGAAAGTTCACCAATCCTAGCAAGGGTCAGGGCAGCCACCTTCTGGCGGGAAAGGAACAAAGGGCAGAAAAACCTCTGGGCAGTTTGTATGGCGAGAGTAGATTCAATGGCTAAAATCCCGGGTGGGGAGACACGCAGCTCCCAACAAAAACTATCATTTGAGACCACACAACAAACTAAGACAGGGGGATTTTTGATATGAGGGACTTCCTATAATGCTGCCTTATGAGATGGCTTGTTTCTAATCATCTTCAATGACTGCCTGTCACTCTTCATCCTGTTTCATGGCCGGTTTCCTCTACTGCCGCACGTTTTGCTTTTCTCTCATCCTCCCCGTTTTCTTCATTACTGTCTCCCCACTTCAGTTTTCCTCTCACTTCTGCCAAGATAATGCCGGAGCATTGAAATCATCCCTCTACCGCAAACTGGGGTCTATGATGCTAGGTTCTAAAATCCATTGAACAATTCATTTCAAAATTCCTGAGGAATTTACTCCCCCGCCTCTTCTGTCAGTTCTCATACTGCGGGAGCTCGTTTGTGGCTGTGATCCTGGAAGTTATAACACTGGTATTCCAAATACCAGCAGAGCCACCGGTGAGCGAGTTTTTGCAGAGCTTCTGGAGTAAGAGCAGACTCGAAAGAAGCAG